>NW_023596136.1:45330688-45388444 GCF_011947565.3 Pollicipes pollicipes
GGGTCGTTGAGACCAGATAGAGATACGCGGATGAGACGATTTTTCGGACTACCGGCCCCGTCTTGTGCGTTATAACGCACACCATTACTCCACGCGGGATAAGACGGATTGGGAAGCGGGCTGGCGGCGACGGGGGACCCCGAAGTGGACCAGGTGGGCACCCGGCGACGGGGGACCCCGAAGTGGACCAGGTGGGCACCCGGCGACAGGGGACCCCGAAGTGGACCAGGTGGGCACCCGGCGACAGGGGACCCCGAAGTGGACCAGGTGGGCACCCGACGACAGGAGACCCCGAAGTGGACCAGGTGGGCACCCGGCGACGGGGGACCCCGAAGTGGACCAGGTGGGCACCCGGCGACAGGAGACCCCGAAGTGGACCAGGTGGGCACCACGACCGACAGAGGACCCCACGAAGTGGACCAGGGGGCACCGGCGACGAGGGGACCCCGAAGTGGACCAGGTGGGCACCCGACGACAGGAGACCCCGAAGTGGACCAGGTGGGCACCCGACGACAGGAGACCCCGAAGTGGACCAGGTGGGCACCCGACGACAGGGGACCCCGAAGTGGACCAGGTGGGCACCCCGACGACGGGGACCCCGAAGTGGACCAGGGGCACCCGACGACAGGAGACCCCCGAAGGTGGGACCAGGTGGGCACCGGCGACGGGGGACCCCGAAGTGGACCAGGTGGGCACCCGGCGACAGGGGACCCCGAAGTGGACCAGGTGGGCACCCGACGACAGGAGACCCCGAAGTGGACCAGGTGGGCACCCGACGACAGGAGACCCCCGAAGTGGACCAGGTGGGCACCCCGACCGACAGGAGACCCGAGTGGACCAGGTGGGCACCCGGCGAACGGGGACCGAAGTGGACCAGGTGGGCACCCGGCGACAGGGAGACCCCGAAGTGGACCAGGTGGGCACCCGACGACAGGAGACCCCGAAGTGGACCAGGTGGGCACCCGGCGACAGGGGACCCCGAAGTGGACCAGGTGGGCACCCGGCGACAGGAGTCCCAAAAGTGCATGCGCGTCCGCAGAAGGCAGCGTAGCGAGACGAGAAGGGCAACGGGGCTGTTCCTGCCGAACACCTCCCCCGGCGGTGTGCATCATTGCGGGCTGCGCGCATCACGGACACGCCCCGATTCGATGCACCGTCTGTTTATCAGACTCGCGGCTTCCGCGCGCGCGCGCGCGCGCGCGCCGCCGCCGCCGCCGCCGCCGCCGCCGCCGCCGCCGGCCGGCGATGTCAGTGCACGAGCGCCGCGTCTGTAAATACCAACCGGCACACGTAAACACGGCCACCAGCCGCGCCAACACGCCTCCTGCGCCATGGCGTCGCAAGGGTGGCACCGACCCCGAGACGCAGTTACGAAATAGCATCGCTGATGCGAACTGATACACACGATAGCTGATCCTGACTGCTGACTACGCTGAGTGCTGGTACAACACAACATGGGCGAGGCGTCTTCGCCTCCTCCGACGCCGACCACTGCGCCCGGCCTAGGCGTCTCCGCACAGGCGACGCCCGGTGCCGCCGCATCAGCACGCCCGTTCCGTGACCTCCGACCTCAGCGAATCAGCGCGGCGGCCTCGCGTGTCGGGTCGCCCCCTCCCTCCGCCGTTCCGGGGCGCCAGATGACCTGCGTTCGCGCCGCCGACACCGCTTTTTACCGCGCCGTTGAACGCTCATCGCCACGCGCGCGCACGCCCACGGCGACCGGCCAAGACGGCGGAGAACGCAAGCGACCTGATGAGGCCCGCAGTCCGGCCGGCCGTTCCGTGCGTGACCGCCGGCGACCCGTGCGGCGACTCGGTGAGCGCGGCGTCCTTGCGGCGGCCTCGGCGGCGGCGGCGGCGGCGGCGGCGGCGCCCGCCCGCTGCCGGCAGCGCGCGGCGGTACCCCGGGCCGTGAGCAGCTGGAGAGAGCCGGCCGCCGCTCGTCAGCCGACGCCGCGCCGCCGGCGCATCCATCAACGGCCGGCTTTCGCGGCCGGAATGCCGGCAGCGCGCGGCACCACGCACGGCGCGGGACAGCCGGCGGCCGGTGCTCACGCTGAGCGCCCGGCGCCGACAGAGAGAGGCACTCGGGGCGTGTTCAGTCGGTGAAGGACGCTCGGTCGGCCCCGAGGAGGGCTGACGGCCCCGCCGGCTCCAGCCCTGCTGACGGCCGGAAGGCGCCAGAGCTGGCCAGCGGCAAGACAGAGCCCAGCACGCGCGCCGGTAATCCTGAGGAGAATGGAAGCGGGGATGGAGAAGAACGGGGAGTCGGGACGGTCTCTCACTTCCCTATCCGGAAGCGAGTCAGTGTTTCGTGGCATGACTCGCGACATATTGCCACACTCCGGCACCCAAATCGGTACTAGATCGCGAGAACAGTTTTAACATCAAGTGATTTGCTTGGTCTCAACTACTGGTCGCTCCACAAATTTGGCACCCGGCTTCATTCGGCCATCAGGAGCGATGGGACCAGCGCCTCCCGCCAACCCATGCGAGACGTCAGTCCTGTCACCACGGCCTACAGAACCGCTCTCATCCTGTCCGCAGATACACTGACATAGATGTGTAAACGGTATTGAGGCTGAGGGTTAAGGTAACAACCTAACACGTACCCGATCTTCAATTTGCCACCTGATTCCGGCCCTCCGGCTTACGAGTTCTTAAAAATGGGCGGCTTTGTACGCGTTGCCTTTAGATCTATTCATCAAACAGCATACAAGTTCGGGCATGGGCGTAGTTTCCTATTCAGTTCGGGAGGCGGGGGCAGCCCCCAACCTTGAGAAGAAGGGGGCACAATTTCGAAGAAACAAATTGGTTGGCGTACTTTCGGGTGCAGGTTACTTCGTTTTTCATTGTTCAGCCCCCAACTCATTTTGCAAATCTACATCATGCTTCAAGTCCGACCCGTCCGCACTTGAGCTCCAACTGGTGCATCCAGCATCCAGTGTTGGGATGTAGCGATGGGATTAACGAAGCCTGGAGTCATTTGTGCTGCCCCGCACCACCGAACACGAATCTGTTACCCTGTCCAAAACGTTGCGGGGGTAGGGCGGGCTAAGCCGCCGCCCGGTACGCCAGTAGCGGCTCGTGTTCCGTCCGCGCCCCTGCACCGGCCCTGTCCGCCGCTCCTCCCCCGCCCGAACCGCCGCCCTCCGTACGGCTCGTGCTCCGTCCGCGCCCCTGCACCGGTCCTGTCCGCCGCTCCTCCCACGCGCGAGTCCACCCACCCGCGATGGGCCGGCCGATTATGTGGGATGTGGGCCGACCGAACCCCGCCGTCAACACATCGACAGGCGCTTCCGGGCCGGCGGCGGGCAGCGGCGTGGCCCGCCACCCCACACACGCCGCAGAACGGCGCGCCACAATGCACGCCGCGTCGCTACTATTTGCGGGGCGAAATCGCGTCGCGATGCGTTACACAGAGCTAATGACCGGACGCCACGGCACGGGGCAAAACACAAAGGCGGCGGCGGAAAAACAGCCGAGCGCGTGCGGCACAGAATAGGGACGAACGCACAGGCGCAACGCACAGGCGCAGATTGAGAAATACCGGGTAATTACCACGTGAAAGAGCAGCACGGCGAACTTTCACAAACGGCCGGCAGAACGGACAGAAACACACGCCGCTGTGCATCACCCAGCGACGCGCACAGGCATGCCAGAACAAAAACGGCCGGTGCGCTCCGCCTCCCACAGGCATCGTGCAAAAGCACACAAACAGGCCTAATAAGATGTCATCATGCATGGGGGGGGGGGGGCGGGGGGCTGGACGCGGCGCGCCCCTCCGCCGGCCAGCTCGGACCTCCTCGCCACTGGCCACGCGTTGCTCAACGGCCGGGCACGGAGCTCGGTCCGGCCGGGCGCCGGCGCCGGCCGCGCGCGGGTCAACGCCCCCCGTCGGCGCCGCACAAAGATGTGCGTCGGCTGCCGGGGCGGGCGGGTGGAGTGGGGCTGGGCGGGCCGCCGCTCGCCCGCCCGGCGCGCCGCCAAGGTCAGGCTGGGCCGAGCGCGGCGTATTGATTCGGCCGCACGCACCGGCGGCGTCCCCGGCCGGCGGCGTCACCGCACGCATGTGCGTGCATCCGGTCGGCCGGCCGGGGTCGGCGGCGGCGATGGCGGCAGCGGCGGTGGCGGGCGCGCCGGCGGCGCGGGTCGACGACCCGCAGTGGAATGGTGCCAGTGGCGACGGTGGCGCCGCGCGGCGGCCGGCCGGCGAGGCACGGGTCGGCCGGGGCCGCCGCGCGCGTCGCGGTAGCCTGTTTACGGGAGTGGCGGCGCGGCCGGCGGCTGCGAGCGGCGACGCGTGGCGGCGACACCCTGCAGCCGCCGCACACCAGGCCGCCCCTTCCCCGTCCTCCCGTCCTGCCCAGCTGCAGTGGTCGCCGTCAGCCCTCCGGCGCGCGCACAACGGCGGGCGGCGGCAACCGACCCCACTTCACGCACGATCGCCGCGCGGGGGGCGACACGGGTGCGTGCGTGGCGGCCAGGCGGCGGTGACGCGGCGCTTGGTGGTGCGACAATCGATATCCCGAGCTGAGCCGCGGCCGGCCAACGCCAGCGACGCCCCAGCGCGCGGAGAAACAAACGTCAATGTTGCAGGTCGCGTCGGCCCTGCTCGCGTGATGCATATGACGCGAAACACCTGACACACACGGCGGGAAAGAGGCTGGCGTGGTTCGGACCGGCTTGCCGGAGCTCCGGCGTTGGCCGCACTCTGCAGTGCTCGGACCAAAGCCGTTCAGCATTCCTTAGAGGCGATACGGTCGGGCGTTCAAGCGCTGGAACGGCCATGGTGATTCTGCAGATTCTTCCATGGCATGAACTCGACGGCGAAGTTAGCCGACGCAAGCTGATGGCCTTACCCACGTTTCTCACGTGCAGCCACCACACACATGCCGGTTTACTGAAACTAAGCTCCCTTCCCCGACCCGCTTTCTGCACGCTCAGGGCCTTTTAGATGCCAGTCCTCCCAGCGTGGACAGCGTCAAGATTAGCCAGCACGCAGTGCTCACCGGGGCGCATCTTCTATCGCGCCGCATGATATGGTTGTCCACTGTATCCTATACTATGGCTACGGCCTGATCAAGCATCAAATACGCGTCGGCGGGTGCCGCCGTTGGCAGCATTCGCAGTACAGCGGCGCCATATTCGCCGCAGAACCGAGAGAGCGCGCGTCTGAACCCCCGCGCCAGCTGCGTTCCGGCTCCCCCCTCCCCCCGCAATCAGCGTCAAAGATCGCCCGGCTAATGGCCATTGCAGTGAAATGGGTTGTAAAATAATATAAGTGCCCGCAACCATCTGCTCCGGCGCCGGGCACCGCCACGGCACGCCGGCTTCATCGCTGCCTGGAAACGGAAACCTTGGTTCCCGATAACCGAAGAGCAGGGGCTTCTGGGCCAGTGTACACGGCCGGATCAGGTAAGACGGCCAGTCCGGCTATGGGGCCCAGAAAAGTGGATAAATGCGCGTGAGGGCCGCCAAGACGCCGCGACGATGCAGTGAAGCCCGCGACGAAAGCGCTCCGGCCCCTGCGTTCGAGAAAGCGACACACACGCGGCACCCGTCCGGCTCCCGAATCTAGCGCGCGATGACAATGCATCTGTCAAATACTGCGAACAAAATGATGCAGAGACTGTCCCCAATCCACCTACGAGTACAGCCGGCCGGTTCAGCCGGCAGATGAGGGCGTCACGTGTAGTGGTGGCGGCGGCCGCTGGAGGGGCGCGCAGCCGCCGCCGCCTGACCTACCTCACGGTCGGCGCGGCCTGGGCGCCGTCTCGCCATCCTCGGGAGGCGGCGCACGCTCCTGCCGCCGCCGGCGGCGGCTCGGTGGGCGAGGGCAGGGACGGGGACGGGGACGGGGACGGGGACGGGGATGGGGACGGGGACGGGGAGGGGGGGATGGGGCGAGAGGCGCCGGGCGGGTGCGGCCCCGGGCCCGGCGGGGCGGCGGCGGAGCACGCCCGGTCGGTCCGCCACGGCCGTGTGGGCACGCCCCTCCCCTCCGTCCGCGCCCAGCGACAGGGCCCGGGCCAGGTGCGGCACGGCCGCCGCGGCCGTGGCCGGTGCCCGCCACGCGGCACGAGCACGGCCGCAGCGGGGCACCGGCACGGGGCCGTCGCGTCGCCCCGGCATCCAGATCTGCGCGTGCACGCACAACATTAGGACAAGCTGAGACGTGTGAAGGCGGCGTCGCGTACACGCCATTTAGTGTTCACGATACTGTGAAAATGTGTGTGTGTCTTACAGGGCTGACGCTTGCAGCTAACGCCCCTCTCCACCTGCGTACTAGTACCTCACTCCACGAAAGCTAGAACCCAGCGTACCATCCACTGCTGGGCAGATCACCGGCACCCACCAATCCTGTGTTAGTGGCCGGACGTGATTCACCGCCAAAGGTGATCCCGTGCCGGAGGTGAGCCCCTGGCCGACCCCGGTTCCCACGCACACGCAGCTGCGACCCCGGCCTCGCGGCAGGTGCCGGGCCAGAAGCCGCCGCCGCCGCCGCCGCCGCCGCCGCCGCCGGCACGCCGCTGCGGATCGACGCCCGCGCTCCACGCAAAAACCGCGCCGCCAGCCGCGCCATGCAGGCCTTGAAGGGCATGTGCATTGTGTTCCCGGCCGTGATCGGCGCGCAAAAAGCGCGCGATTGAAATTAGCGCGCGTTTTTCCGCGGCCGCGCGAAGGGCGCGCCGGCGGGAGTTGCCGAGTCAGCGCGCGCGGGCCCGCAGGCGCCGCGCCAGGGTCGGGTCACCAGCAAAAAGCGCGAGCGCGCCCGACAGCCGGATCGATCATGGAGCGGAGCCTTTTTCAGCGGGGTTCGATCGCCGGCCGCGCCTCCAGGGCGCCGTCAGGGCCGCGGCCCACAGGTAAAAAGGCGCCTGCCGCCGCTGACGCCTCTGCCGGTGGCGTACGGTGCAACCGCATCCTGTCCCTGCGCCGCTGCAGCTCACCGGTCTGAGGGCATGCAGAGCGTGCAGGCGACGCCCGGGCGTTCCTCTTAAGTCTACCGCGGTCCCCTGGTGTTCCCCTGACCCCTCAGGGTCCTGATCTCGGGGCGTCCCTCTAGTCCTGCCCGAAGCTCTCCCCCTGCAGGTTGTGCTCCAGGACAGACCGGGAGCCCTACCACCCTACCGGACTCGGGCGGGGGTCCCGGGGTGTGCAACCCCATCAGCTACGGACGGGTCACAGCTGGCTGGCACTTGAACTTGGCACTCCACAGCTCAGCACTTGAACAAATCCGTGCGGGGCAAACGCCGCCCCCCTCGGATCTGGCCTGTAGCATAGGGACAGTAATGACCCCGGTGCTTGAGCAATTAGAAGCTTTAGCGGGGCTGGTATCAGCGAACCTGGCGTAATGAGCACTGTAACATTTGAACGCACAGATCGAGCCAGGGTGCGAAAGGAAGTGATTCGTCCACATACGTCGATAGCGCAAGGTCGTTATTTAGGTGTCCGAATTATGGTCCGTGCAGCCCTGGAATATAAACCGTCCAATGGGAGTGATTACGTTCGTAAAACCGGGTTCGATCTATCAAAAGCGTGATCGATGTGCGCCGCAGATCGGTTCTGCCAGCGATATGGCAGCCAGACACCCACTTACTCCTCCTCCTTCGCGACTCGATACCGACGCACGTAACAATCACAACTGAAACCGATGACCAATCGTCCAGCCTTCCAGTTCTGGTCGTCAGGGCGTCGGGAAGCTTCGAATACGCATCATTACACCTCATGGGCTGATTTCGCTTCTAATAGGCATTCCCCGCGACTGGGATCATCATCTGTCACCTATCCCCGCACTAATAAGCGGGTCCAGCGCACACGCCCCACACGAATAGCACACATTCCTCGCCGAAAACGCTAACGATGTCCGACTAAACTGCGGATCCGCGGCATCGATCGACTTGGCAGGTAACCATTACGCAAAGCTATCACAACAGTCAAATTGCCAGAATTTCAGGGTCAGCGAGCCGGTGAGGCCAGGCAGGAAAATCTGAATGAAAAACGTGCTTTTATGTTACGACAAGCGTCGCGTGACAGCTGCAGTCGCTTAGCGGTTACAAAGCGCATGATTCCCGCAACCGAGCGCACGTCGGTGTGTACCGTGCTATCGGTTCGAAACACACGTGCATCTGACATACGATCACATCAAATGGAAGTTGCGGCAGATCTCAAATCGGGCGCATCGAAAATAACTGCAGGGCGCCACGGGAACAGGACCACTTCAATCGCTACATCTGTGTACAAACTGGTGCCACGGGGAAGGCCGTGGCTGAGCGCACACCGAGCGGTTGTTGCCAAGTCACGTTTCCCGAGTTCCATGCATGACGCCCGCAACGTCCAGCAGCCGTGTTTTAGAGACAAAAAAGAACACAAACTGGTTGTGAGCGAGGGCCGGATTAGACACCTTGCAGCTATAAATGTCACCCGGAATGATGATGTAACGGATCAGCCTCGCCCGCCGCTGATTGATGCACGTATTCCTCGAGCCGAAGCCAACCGGGTAGGCAGAATTGCAAACGCAGAATGGCAGCGGCGGACGTATAGTTACTGGTAGCAAACAGGCCCAGGTTAAAATGCAGGATCGCTTTATGTAACGGAAAACGGCATTCTGGCTGATCACAGGAATGTTGCACCGATGGCCCAGATCTAAGGCAGCCGAAGTCCGTGAATTTAAATTTACTTTCATATGCGTTTGGAGGTGAAAACCGGGGCAGTGAGACAGAGGCTGGTTATGCAAATCCGTGACTTGCAGTGGACATGCTATTCCGAATATTCCGGGGCCTTCTATCACGCGTAGCAAAACAGTTGCAAACCTGTCTGTTTTGGTTGAAAGTAATTCAACTACGAAAACGTATAAGTTGTGGACTACCTCCGGCGGAAAAGAACCAGAGTTTTCACCGCAACCCATTCCCGACCTCGTCGTGAAACTTCACCGGTACTCTAAACACAATACCTTCAGAAGTACTTCCCACATGCAAACATCCATCGGCGTTCTGTTGTTGAAATATTCTCTGTATCTCAGTTTTTAGAGCCTTGTCAAAAACTGCGCTGCTAACCAGACATCCGTCCAGTCAGCACCCACGCATCACTCCACCAACCATTAATGGAAATGTTCCACAATTAAAGGTATAGAAGCAAACATCAGATATGATGAAACAAGCTCACTTATAACTTCCAAGTGGAAAAGACTACCCCTGGAGGCCAACACGATTTTATATGTCGTAAATATGTCCCTCAATGCGTCATTGTTTGATTGTGTCATCGTACCTCACTTAACATCGATATCTTATTGACGGCGGTTATATCCGAACGTCGTGCTCACGAACGCCAGACATGAACCACTCGACGATTCTATTTTTTGGCCTCGATCGACACATGACAAACGAATGGCGGGATTTAAATTGACTTTATTATGGCATCTGGATACCTGAGTGACCTTGAAACAGTCCGCACGAAATGGTCTCAACGTCTTCGCAAGCGTGTAACTCAGAAACTAGAGGAGTTTCTGGCTTGAGAGGAGAAGGACTGTGAGCTGCACCGATTGATCTTCAGGAAAGCTATTTCAGTTCAAAACCCAATGCAAATGTGGAGCACTCCCTTCAATGAGCCATCATCAGACGAAAGTCAACTCGTGACTGAACACTTTGGAATGGCTGTTCTGTACAGCGGCGAAATAAAGCACGGCTGAATAAGAGCCGGAAGATGACATGTGACCTTCGCGGAGATAAGCTAGACTGAAATTCAAGGAACTGCAAGGCTGTACAAGCGAGTGTGATAGGAATCGCACATGGAACAGCACGACATACAGCATGCGTCAGAAGGCACTTGCTTTCAAGGCTGTTGCCCAGCAAAACAGCACGGGGCAAGAAGTGAAACGCAGGATAAAAATGCGCACAAACGCACAATGCCTGCTACGGAAATCAAGTACACCTCTTCGCCAGGATCAATGAGCACTTCACGCCAAGCCAACCCCCCAAACCGTGTTATCATGGTGTCGCAGAAGCACTTCATCGCACAACATATTTTTAAGCCCCGCCAGCACGGCCACAGGCGCATTAAATGCCATTCAATGATCTACATCCGTCAGAATCGGCCTCAGACAAGCGTGCGGCCCGGCAGCCACGATCGTTTTGGGGCAGCACGAACATCCGCTTCCGCCGCACACTACACCACTCGCACCGACAACAATGGAGGTACAGACCCAGCCCGCGGCAGGGCCACCCGACCTCAGACCATACCAACACGACCCTGCGGCTAGCGTGACATCATTGTCGATCCCCTGCAGCGCCGGGCGCCCGGCCTTGCGGTAGGCGCCTCCGTGTCCCTCACGCGGGCCGACGGCCGCCTCCTACCCCACTGACGGCGGCGGGAGGACGCCGCCAGTCGCCAGCCGACGCGAGCGAGCGTCAACCCAGCCGCCTGGCATGGACACAGCACGACGGACTCACCCGTGGAGAGCGCGGCTCCCCGACGACCGCTCGCTGTTTACAGCGCTGCGGGGGGTGCGATCTCGGTGCATCGCGCGCGGACGTCACCCGTCCGCCGGCTCGATAAGTGGGCATGGCGCTCGCGAGACGACCAGCCACCACCGGGGCTCAGAGACAAGCGGGATGTTGCCGATTGGGATGTGTTAGAAACAATGGCCAACGATGTTACCGTCTCGTGTCTTTCCATGCCACGCCATACGAATTAAGACGGTTTGTCCCGAGGTGGGCGCGAAGGGCGGGGGGGGGGGGGGGCATCGTTTCTTTCTGCGTCGTTTCCACCATCCCAGCACACATTCCCCGATCCATACGCGCTCCGTTCCAGAGCCCTCGCCGCTCCCGGCTGCCGATCCCGCAACCGACCAGTGCGAGCGCGCGAGCGCCCATCCCCTCGCCGGCGTCGCCAGCGTCACCGGCGCGCCCGGCCTGCCCCGGTGACCGGGCGACCGGGGCCGGCCGGGCCGCCGCAGTATCGATCGGCAGCGTCCTTGAACCCGGCGCCGTTGCAGCCGGGCCGGGCCATCCGCCGGCCGGCCGGCGGCCCGGGCGGCGCCGGCTCCGGCTCCGGCTCCGGCTCCGGCCGCGCCTCGCCACAGCCGCCGCCCGGCCGGGAAGAAGCGGAGGGTGACGGCGGCACAGCGCCGAATGGGACGACGGGCGTTGGGGGGTGCTGGTGGGGCGGGGATATGGCGCAGGGATGTGGTCATGTGGCACTGGTGCACCGTCGGGATGCGGCGCTGCCTTGGGGTGGAGGTCACGGTCCAGGGTGCAGCGCTGGAGTGGTAATCGCGAGGCTGTCAGGTTCAGGCCGCACCGACGGCTGCGCTCCAATTCCCCACTGCATTCAACCCCGATGCCCATGATCATAGAAGTAACCGGGCGTCGGGCGCTGCTGAAGGGGAGCTCGCGACCACACCGACGGCCCGCGTACGACCGCCGAGCGCAGCGGCTCCACACCGCTGACCGCAGCTGACAGATGACCCTGTGGACGGATGGCCCTTGGCACGCGACTCGACCGAAGCCGCTCAGCGGACCGACGGCCGGACAGAACCAGAGCAGGTCCCGTGGCCCCATGAACAGGAAGAACAACACCGCAACAGCCTCGCCCGACCGCTAAACCACGCTTCGGCCTCGAACACAACTACATCCGGTTTGCGAGCACCCCGGAACGGAGGGCGGCTGGGTAGTGTATGGGTCTACTACAGCGCTCCAGTACATATTTTGAAATGTGAGTAACCGTACCACAAATGTCAAAAACATGTCATTCCCTGCTGACGTGGATCACCGTGCACATATACCATGACACCAGAGTCAATTACACATCACCGCTATTGACATCGAGTCAGTGTATTAGCAATCGTGAACTGTCGGTGCACTTTGGACTGCTAGAAGCAAAAGAAAAAAGACGAGCACTATGCTAAAACCTTAATAACGCTTGATACTACCACAAAGTTGTATATTTCTTAGTCCAGGTAATAGCAGAAGCGGCTGTTAATTTATCCCACCGTGCTAGCCTTCAACACCTACTCTCCCCAGTAGCGTGACCACAGGGTAGCGGTGGGAAGAGGGACACGGTGACTTGAAGGCAGGGGGAGGATGGCCCCGGCGACCCCGCGAGGATGGCCCCGGCGACCCCGTGAGGATGGCCTCGGTGACTCGACGGGAGGGGGGGGGGGGGCTCAGCGACTCAACGGGAGGGGTGGTTTCGGCGACTCGATGGGAAGGGTAGCCTCGGCGACTCAACGGGAGGGGTGGTCTCGGCGACTCGATGGGAAGGGGAGCTTCGGCGACTCGACGGGAGGGGTGGTCTCGGCGACTCGACGGGAAGGGTGGCCTCGGCGACTCGGGAACCGGTCGCCTGGACGCGAGCCAAGGTTAGCGGTGTCGATGTCGGCTCGCTGGGCCGATGGAGCCGACGGCAGCCCCGCCCAGCGGTGTGGCACTGACTTTGTGGCGACGCTGAGATCGCTGAGCGTTGTTCCAAAACCACTGCCATTGGATGGATGGTGACACATTTACCATCTGAAAGGCAATGCTTCCAAAACTAGATGTCATATCGTATCGTTTCTTTTCCTGCGGAGAGGAAATTCATTTACCTGCCTGGCGTAACCATGCTCTGAATCCGAGCAATTTTGGAGCGTAGTCGCGAGAGCGAACAGCCTGCCGGTCCTGAGACCACCTTCCCAGGAAACCACGGACCGGGGCCGGCCAACACTACGCTGGCCGGGAGACCACTCCCCGGACAGCTCCGGACCGGGACCGGGGCCGGCCGCCTCTACAGTCAACAGAACAGCTTACTGGCCCGGCCGTCGGGTTGACCTCTCGCACGCCCACGCGTCCCATTGTGGGCCGCCACCTGCGCCGAGGGTCGCTTCCGGCGGCCTCCAGCGGTCCGGGCCACCATGAATAGGCGAGCGCGGGGCGGTGGCGTCCGCGCCGCACACCGAGACGTCAAGTTCACCAAATAACTAATGACGCCTCCGGTGTGCCGATTGTGATCCGACGGGACAATCCGCCCCGGCCGTCTCCAGCTGCCGCTCGGGGTGCCGGGGCGGAGGAAACAGGTGCGCGTCGGCGGCGAATGACACGTCGTCACAGGTGCAGCGAAGGAATCGTCCAGCATAATTTGTCACAGCAAGGTATCTTAAGAGAAGTCGATGCCGTCAGCACAGCGCATTCATGGCTGCAGCGGCTCAGATTTCGCACTGCATCCGAAGAAAACCGGCAAACAGCTGTGCACCTCGGTCACATGGACAGTGCAACGTCAAACCTAGCGGGCCTTCCTGTTTTTAGCGGCGCGTGACGTCAACAACGCACCGGACCATGTGATGCGGCGCGTGCAAGCAAGCCTGCTTGCAGCCTAGTGCTTCCAATCACACGTTTCAGGCCGCCTGTGCAGCAGTAACGCCAACGGAGTGGCAGTCGTCACCTTCATAGGACGCTGCGTGCCACCGCCTTACGCGGCGGCGTGGCGTGACTTGCATTTGACCGGAGGGCCGAGTTCCCTGCGCTTGCCTAACATGACCACCTGACACCCATGGACACGCGTACAGTGATAAACAGGCACCTGCAGCCGTGACGTGTAACGATTGAACATGCCAGCATAAGCGCGAAAAAAATGGCACTTCCTCAGCAAGGAGTGCGCGGCCGGAATTGAAACCAACGGCCGCAATTTTCATTAGCGAAGCTGCGACCTGCGCCGTACATCAGCACATATCGGCCGAAGACAGGCCACATTTACGCCACTTTCTGGTGCTAAATTACTGATCAACGCGAACAGACGGTGAAATTAAGTAGCTGATGGACACCTGATCGGTATCAAGCACCTGACAAGCGGCGCGGACCGCAGCATCGTTCCGTATAACCGATTAACCACAGATGTCAGCCACCCAGCGAAGCGACCATCCACCACGTGCTCCGTCCGCTCCTGCCCCCGTCGGCGCTGGTCAGCTATTCGCGGCGCCCGACCGCGGCGGGGACCTGGCCAGCCGGCCGTCGGGGTAGGCGGCCGCATGAGACACCTCCTGCTGCGAGCAGTCGGCATCGGCCCTGGTCTGGCCGCGGTCAGCTGGCCGGGTCTGGTCGCGGTCAGCTGACCAGGTCTGGCCACGGTCAGCTGACCAGGTCTGGCCACGGTCAGCTGGCCAGGTCTGGCCACGGTCAGCTGGCCAGGTCTGACCCCACTCACGAGGCTGGCACTCCGCCGAACGGCCAGCTGCAGCGCGGCGCGCCACGCGACGCCGTCCAGCCGCGCCGCGCCGCCGGCGCCTTCGACGAACGCGGCGCCACCTGCGAAGTGGCGCGGCCGTTCCGCGAAGGGGCGCGCGGAGGACGCGCGAGCTATGCAGCGGCGTTTCCGGAGCCGGCCACCTCCGCGGCCGGATCGGGGAATTCCCGGCGGGCGCAAAGTCATGGTCATGGCCGGGTGGCAGCAGCAGGAGTGGCGGCGGGACCGAGCGGAGTACACACGCCGGGCGGACTTTCCGCCCGGTGCTTTAGGCGCGTACCCGCTGACGGAGGGCGTGCGTCATCAGATGGCGCCTTCCCCTGAAGACGAAGCGAGCGAAGCGGTGCGTCATCGCAATAAGACGCCATCCTGACGGTGCGTCATCCTCTGTTCGCACGCCCGGGGCACGCGGTAGTAGTGCGTGGCCGTGACGTCACCCCAAGCGGCGTCATGCTCATGAGAATGCCATGGGGGACGGCAGGGCACATGCGCTTGTAAAATGTGAACTTCGGGCGAAAACTACAGAGAGTGGCCTTTACGGTCCCGAAACGATAGCGGGAAGGCAGGGGGATGTGTAGGCGCGCCCTCAATCCCACTTAGTGTGACCGAACGCTCAACGGCCAAATAGAGTAACACCATCCAGCGTGGGCAGGGGCGTAACGGCAAAATGAAGAGCGGTCCACCTTTCCCTACAGGCAGCACGTCTATCGTCACCAGCTAGGCAGCTATTCCCAATATTCGGTGTGAGCTTTGAGCGCCAGTTCTTTGGATCAATAAGTCAATACGTGCTAGGGTTCATTACGATTGCAGTTTTAAGCCTCCGAGCATCCAAAACGTTATGGAAGGGACAAGCGTGTCTGTTTGTTGTTCTATGCGATAGGTATTCACAATCTGATAGTAATTTAGTAGTAACCGTCATTTAATAGTAACCATAATTTGACCAAGTAACCAGAATTTGATGTGTTGGAGGGGAGGCAGGCACGCATTTTCATTCGTGTTTACCCTTCAACGTCAAAGGGGAGCAGCACCGATCCTGCACTTGGTTTACGCTATTGTATACCGTTCCCCACGGCCAAGTGGACAGTCTGCGCCCAGTCCCTCTTCCCCCCCCCCCCCGCATCCCAGAAAACGCGTTCCAGCCTCACGGATGGACTCACGCAAGCCAATGGGGCATTATAGTCATTCCCGTCTACCGCTCAGACGGAAAGGCAGCGTGCCTTTTACATTTGGTATCCTCCAAAACTTTCCGAAAGTTGTAATTTAAGGGTTGCTCTGTTTAAACTGAAATTGGCCAACACTATAATCAATTACAATGGAACAGAGAAATCAAACGCTCTTTGCATTTTTTAAGAGCATGGTTACAACTCCACCTGGAAGGACTTAATTCTTCTTTCTTAATCTGAGGCTTATTATAAGCACCAACATATCCTTTAAAACATGCAGGCAATGCTACCCTACACTGATACGTCTTGATGTCCTGAAGAACAAACCGCAACAATGTTCAGGCATACACATTTTTACAACGGGTCCGAGCTTTAGCCCACATCGTGAGCACTGCTATTTCCTATCTTTTTCTTTAGCCTTTTTCGCTTTAACGCGAAATAAATAACTCGCATTAAGAAAGCTTATACTCTAGTCATGTTCGATACCACATTTGCCGTGACGGCCTGCCCTATCCCCAGCCCAGATGGCCGTATCCACAGACGGCAATCCTCGGTCCTGGATCGCCTTCCTTACGTCGATCACGTCCTACGAGGAATGTGACAAATTATATGCTTCGAGCCGGGACGCCCGTCACACGCTACAACTGCTAACTTTTGAAATCAATTACCTGAAGTACTCTCTCATTTTGCCTTAAACAGATCTCCGAGAGCGACATAAAGTGTCGAAAATCCATGGGTAAATACGTATTTGAGAAAAAACAGACGCTCCCGGTAAACGATTTTCCCTTCCACCTACCTCCCTACCTCAAACCAAGGGACCATACCATCGGTGGCCGCCCAACACTAACTCAGTGCCAAAAGCAGGCCTAGCAAAAACATTTCCTTGGCCGAACGTCAATGGCACACGGCCGACGATGTTCAAACTAACCCCGCTCCCCCCCCCCCCCCCAAAGGAAGGAAGCAGGCCGTCATATTCCCTCGCATCTCACTCCCTTTTGTTTCTGTACCCAGCACTGGGCTGGAAATTTCACGGAAAGACATGACGCACTGAACACTAGTGCCAAGTCGAGGAGCTCCAACTTATAAAACCAACGCCTTGGTTTCTGGCTGGCTGTTGTCCAGGTGACTGTCCATGACGCATTTCTAAATCGGTTAGCGAATGGGGGAGGGGGCATAAATGACATAAAACGCAGGGTCAGTTTAGTCAGCGTGCTCCCATGCAGCACCCTAGTAACGACGCATTTGGTTTATTTAAAGACAATTTGAGCCAAGAGTACAACAGTGCATGTGTCAAAAAATTTAGATGATGGCTTTCAAGCTTCAGCTGTCATAATTTTCTAGGTTGGAATAATTACTTTCATGATTAAGGGATTTGACAAGTCAGATCTTTTCGAATCCGTCCGAATCCCCAATCCTGCTTCTACCAATCTTCTGAGGGCTAAGAGATTGGGGGGGGGGGGGGGGCTTGGCAATCGTCACCTTGATCGAAACAAATTTGAGCGATGAGAAATCACTGGAAACTAAGGGCGGTGGATTAGGCGAGAGGAATGGCAAAGAGGGTAGATGACAACCCCCCCCCCCCTCTCAACATTTTTATGACTAACCATATGGCGTCGTCATATGACACATAACCCAAAAACTGCCCCCTGACCCTCTAACGAAGTTCTACCTCTATAACGAAGTTCTACCGCCCCTGCTAGAAACCAAACCAAACCAGGCAGTGACAAGCTCTGGATGGCCAGCGTGATCCAACGAAGGCGAAAATTCGAAACATTGCACCCGGTTGCTCAATGCACCGTCCCTTATTGACGAACAGCACGAAACTTCGCTTGGGTCGTGCCTGGACAAGGCGACTTTCGAGCAGCGGCGGTCCAAAACAGGCTGCTCCGTTTACACGCGAGTGCACGGGTTTAAAACGCATTATAGTCTGAAAGCCCCTGCCTGAAGCAGTCCTAACCAGGCTCATCCTCCATCCTGCTGAAATACAAGACCCGCGACGTCAAGTGGAACAGCTGATGGCTTTCATCGGCCATCCGGACAGAAGGACGTCAGTACAGCTTGCTTACTTATTACAAGCCCAAAACTTCGACTTACCTGATGACGTTGAGATGCGTTTGGTTGATTTACCCGGGCTCACTCCATTATTACTAATTCTGACACCGACTTTGCAAAACAGCCGGCCGACCGCCTACAACACTCCACGACTAATAGTAACAGCTTCAGTTGTCTGACGCTAGGTGCCACTACTAGTCAACAAACGATAGAAAACTAAGGTGAGATTCGCGAGGCGCCTGCGACTTTAACAAGGACTGGTTGAACCATTTGGTTGAAGGTGTTATGAAAAAGAAAAACATAAATTCCTAAGGCAGATCAATTCTCAAAAAACTAATTTGATTAAAGCCTCTTGTTTGCGCTGAACAGCAATAAGTGTTGATCAGCAGCTGTTGTCTAATTCAAAATGTAGACAAACATACCGCACAAGAGTCGTTCTAGTGCCGGACACTACAGGGAAGCCCGGAATCAGACCAGGGCCTTATACGTATGCGGATACAGATACAGTTAAGGATACAGTCTTTGGAACAGGGTGTCTGTGCTTGGGCGTATGTAGGACATTGGTCTGCGCGTTGCTGTCATCCAGGGTGGTGTAGCCTGCGTGCAGGTAAACCCCATTTACCTCTGGTGGGTAGGTACCAAATTACAATGGTGCTTAGGCATTGGTCATGAATCATTTAGTGATACTTCGTAGTTTCTGCAGTGAAGTGTTTCCTCAGCGTGTCTTTTCACTCATATTGCATTACTTTTAGGTTAAGGTTGAGTGGGCTGTGATTATGCTTAGGTCTATTTTGTACTCCTGACCATATTTAGATGGGCCAGGAGGAGGGATTGCACCTAGGTATGGCCTGTTTGCCTAGCTTAGTTAGAAAAAAATTGCTAGTGACCTGACTTTTATCTAACAGATCTTGAGTAGTCTGAGCCTTGCTTTATATGAGGGATGCTGATCTTCCATGACAAGAGGATTGCTATTCTGCGAGAAGCATCAAAACACAGTCATGCTGCATGAAAGGTTCTGCTGCCTGGAGGAAGTAATTAAGATGAGACCTCACAAGGTTGCATGGAATATTGTGCAGATAGTCATATGTTTAGTTTTCTTCTGACATGTAAAATGGTTATTTTGGTGGTCAAATTTGTTTTCATTAGAACAGTCTATGTTCTTGTTGATGTTATGTCCATGCTCACTGCTTGGCTTTTCAGATTCAGGATTAATCATGGCATCAACAAGCAGTGGCAACAAGGCTCAGGATCCTGAACCAGGCCTGGGACCTATTGAAGAGAGGTAAGTTCCATATTATCAGCATGGTTCTATTTTATTATAAATTTGGATCTTCAAGCTTGTGCTCCTATGAGTGGATATTCTCAAAGCATATTTCATTGGTCAGATCAAATATAGCATGAGATGTTTGTGATGTGCAGGAGCAGGTCAGTGGGGGGGAGGGGGGGGCATAGATGGGGTAAAGGGGGCAATTGCCTATTTGCCTGATGGTAGGGACAAAAATGTTTTCCCAAAAAATGTTGTGAGAGGCCTGTTTCTCTCAAACCAAATGTTTTCCAACTTTCCATAGATTACAAACAAGCAGGTCAAGTGAGCCTTCATGGCTGAGCTAGGCAGTGAATTGGGCCCAGAAGACCTTTCTCTACATCAAGAGGTCCATTTTTTATTAGAGGTCACTTTTGCCAACACAGTAGCCCATGCCTTGGATCATAAGGCCCCTTTTTGGTACAAGAGGCCCACATTGTAACTAGGGGGCCGCATTCTGGGCAGTTAGGAGGCACACTCTTTTTCAGGATGCCCAATTTTTGGAACAGGATGCATTTTTTATGCATCATATGCCATGTTTCCAGATCATGATGCCCTGCTTTGCAAAAATGTGGCTCTTTGGCTGAATTTGGAGGCCTCCTTCATGAATTGGATAACATTCTGTTCCAGATTTTGGGCCCCTCTGTGCATCAGATGGCCCTATTTTCAGTTGCTAGTTTCCTTTGCTGAATGATAAGAAAGCCCTCATTCTTGGGTTTTATGTCAACATTTGTTTACTTTGATAAAATGCATGCAGCAGTTTGATAAAGGGGCACATGCTCTCAGTACCCCTCCCCTTGAAATATGGCAGAGCACAGGAGGAATCCCTGTTAGGAAGTCCCATTTTGTCCAGGATGCCCCCTTGAAAATCCCACCACCACACCCAGCTCAAAATCATGGTGCCATGCTAGGTACAGGGTAAGGAGCAAAACCAGGGGTTGCTTTGTTTTTTTCCATGAATAATCAACATTGTAATCAAGCCCAGTCTCTCAACAACACTGTTGTTGGGAGACTGGGCTTGACCAGGTCATTGTGCCCTTTTCATCAAGGTCTGCCTGAGTGCTGGTTTAACTTAATACAGTTTTCAGAAATAAGTGGGAATTATGTAAGATTTGTAGCACAGGATTCACTAGGCATGTATATGCAAGCTGTAAATGGGTAATATTGCAACATTGCAGCATGACATTCACATGTTGTTACAGTGAAAAGTTCAGCGCTCAGGTTTGGCAGAAATTTAGTGTGACAAGGGCAGTTATCATTGTCATTGTTTATTTGTGTTGCAGGGTGCATTGGCTACCATGAGCATTTTGTGCCCATTATGCTGAAGGGCACAATTGAAATGTCTATTTATAGTATTACTTGTAAAAAGACTACCTGTGAAAAAATGTTTCATCACTTATCAATAAACTTTTCTTGTCTGCTAACATTTCACAAACATCAGATATGATCAACAATGTACTTTGTGTGTGCCCCCTGTCTGTAGGGAACTCTATCTGCCCATATTATGCATGATGCTTATCCAAATTGTACACAATCATATCCTCTAAGAACATAAGTATGATTCCAAGTCTGTACATCTTGTGTCAAGTCCAGGTCACCAATCCACCCTCGTCACACTGCATGAGCCCAGTGGCAAGTCTGAGATCAGCCATTTTCGTGATTCATGAGTCAGTCTGGTTCTGAGTCCTTGGACATTGGATTTGAATCCAAGTCCATATCCAAGTCATTTGCTCTAGAGTGCGAGTTCTTCATTCACTTGCAGGATTGCAGTGGACAAAAGTAGTTTTGTGTTCATTATCAGTGATAGAGGTCAAATAAAACAATTATAACTGAGTAAGCATACAGATTGCCAAGCTTGACCTAACCTTAAGGTACCTGTTGCCCTGCGTGATGACCTGTGCCATGGCTGGAATGCTGGCCGGAAGGTAGGCATACGCTGATAACTCCTCAAGTGCTAGTGGTCGATACTTAGGTTTACACAACCCAGGCTGGACCAGTTGAACCAAACTAAATAAGCTGAACCCAACCTTCGCTAAATGGACGTATCTTTCGTATCATGGCAGTTTTTATGTAAGTCTGGACATCAGTTTTGCTATCCCTTCGCTTATATACTCACCAAATTCGACTCGATCATAATCGCTTAAAATTATGATGTCATTCATACCTCCCATGAAAATTTTAATCGTAACATCAATCAGGCTACGGCACCAATCGACTGGCTCGTGGTGCCAGTTTTACTGTCGTCATGGTAACTATATACGTGAAGGACATTAATGCCAGGTCTGTTTCATCAGGCATGTTGTTTTGCGTTTGACAAGGCGCTTGTCTACAGAATCATGGAGCTGTGTCGTCAATACCCCAAAGGCATCTCCGATAAAATAATACAGAACGACAACCCGCAGCTGGAACAGAAGGAACGAGTTTCTGCCGTCAATAACCTCCTAGCTGCGGTATGTATTTGTTTTACTGTGCGATGACATTTGGTTGACGCATGGAAAGTAACGCTTTGTGCTTATGTGATAGCCCGTGTGTATTAGGTTGCTTTAAAAGGAATAGAAGCTCGTTCAGGGAATTTGCTTGAGCATCAGCGCTTTTCCTGGTAAGGCACTACGAATGGGTAAGCGGTATGGTGTGGTAGGAATACATGATTGCTGTGTAAAGGTGACCTGCAGATGTTCGTCATCATTCAGTGTATGCTGATTATTTTGTTTCCTATAGCTACGAGAAGTGTGATGTTTTCAGGGGCACATCGACCTTTTCAAGCAGGGCACGGAGTTGATATATCGCCTGAAAGGCACTAGCAGGGCGAGAGGCGGAGATGCAGAAGAGAAGATTGTGTACGGAATTATAGAGGAGGCTGGTAACAAGGCAAGATCAGCGCTTTCGCATTCGTTTTGCTCCTCATGTTGGTGTCGTCGGCAGCCCTTTCTGCCGTGGCCAGTGTCATGTTTTGACAATTGTGGGACATGTGTGCGGAGGACTTAATCGTTGCCGGCTCGATCGGGTTAGCTGAGTTATGTCGGTAGCATTATAAACATTCCTCAATGCTGTTCCACTTGTGGTCGGGGACAACGTCAGATAGTCCGAAAGTTGTGGTGTTACTCTGATCAACAATCCGAGTATTGCGAGCAGTCTGCTTACGGCACATAATGTCTCGTTCCTCTGTTAGGCCCCAACATCTACATAAAAGGCCAGTGTCGCGGCTAGGGTCGATTGGATTGCTTTGCTTTTCTTAAGTAAATGCTCCATCAGCCCGTGCCATCTGCGTTGTATACGTGGTCGTGCGCTCTGCCCATCCGTTCGAACAGTCCATGCGGTTTCAGGGAATATGGATCCGAGACATACGCTTCAAGTCGAATCTGGGTATGACGCAACTGAACAAGCTATTGAAAAACATGGAGGGGAAGAAGCTCATCAAGTCGGTGACATCAGTCGCGGTAAGAACGTAATGTATCAACCTTGTATAGTTTTGATGCGTCGTGAGATTTGATAGGATTCAGTTGAGATCTGTTACGAAATATATTTTGATCGTTTTACATGATGTTTATCATCTCTCAACTCCACTTTTATCAGTGTGCAGGGTTCCTTTGTAAATTACCTGAGAGTTTGTTGTCTTGATCGTTAAAGGGAATGCTTCACATTTTAAGATATTGAAGCAAGCATCAGATATGACGAATTGAGCTCACTGAAGTATTGATATACTTTTAAGTGGAGGACTGCTGTAGACCTCATTGTTTCCCTGTTCAGAGCAAATATGTTTCTCAGTGGTCATTGTTTTATTATGTTATCCCACCTCGCATGTAATTTATTGAGAGCCAATTGACGGCTGTTATATCTTGAAATCGTGCTCACTAGGGCCAAATGTGAACGAATCGACAAGTATCTTTGTCTTGACTTTGATTTCCGCATTGCTTATAGAATGACCTAGTTTGAATGACGTTATTGTATCGTAATGGATGGCTGGCTGACCTTGAAATAGTCTCCCCGAATAAGTCGGCACATTTTTGCGGGCGTACAGCCCAGAAACTAGAGGGGCTTAGGTCTTAAGAAGCGAAGGACCGGGTACCTGCACCGAATGATCTCCAAGATGGCCATTTCAGTTCAAAACTCCATGCAAATGTGGAACACTCCCCTTGGGTGTAGTTGTGAGGAACATTGAATACACACAAGAGCAGCTCTATTACCTGCATTCCTAGCTGGATTAAGGCAAGATGAAAAAGACGAGTGTATGTTGATATTTCAACAATAAGTCTTTGTTGAAATAGCACAGGGACCAGCAGTGAATTCAAGTCATGCTGAAAGGCTGGTGTGCAATGTCATCATCGGTAGCACCGTTTCAAGCTGCCAGCGCATGCGACACGTCTTCGGAAAACACGGACACAGACGAGATCTTGCCAACCTGGAGACGTTCCGTGGGTGAACTGGTGAATGTGTTGGATTCAGCTGCTCGGATTCACCGTTTATCCATGCACTCTTTCACTAAAGAGTAGTAGCGGAAACATGAGCATATGTATATATATATATATATATATATATATATATATATATATATTGTGTGTGTGTGTGTGTGTGTGTGTGTGTGTGTGTGTGTGTGTGTGTGTGTGTGTGTGTGTGTGTGTGTGTGTGTGTGTGTGTGCGTGCGTGCGTGCGTGCGTGCGTGCGTGCGTGCGTGCGTGCGCGCGCGTGGCGTGGGCGTGGGCGTGGGCGTGGGCGTGGGCGTGGGCGTGGGCGTGGGCGTGGGTGTGGGTTTGTGTATGCATATTTTTATCACTTTGTATCTATTCAACAATGACTAAGGTCAAGAGAACCGCATTAAACATTTTGTAACGTGCAAGACGTCGTACGATAAGCCACCGTACCTGTTCGTTTCCACAGCCACGATTATCCGTTTAGAAGGATTCGCCCTAGTAAAAAATCGTTTTTCCTTTGGTGGTCAGCGCGCATGCTCTCGATTCGCTTCGCATCATTCGTGTTCAGTTGTTTTGTTGTCTTTACGCTGCCACATGTCGCTTTGCCAGCTTTGATCTGACACTGGCCCAATGGGAATTGAGCACGATCAGCTGGCGACCTCATTACGGCGGCGTTTTGAACCATAGCGTCACGACCGCAGACGAACCGCAACAGTGGCATTAGTGCTGGTGTTCGAAGTGTGTGGGGCTGGAGAACGGCTTTTAAGTGAAACTTTCGGCTCATTCTGAGATAAATTGAGTCAGGAGCGTCTTTTGGCAGACCAGCACTAAATGCTGGCAGGCCATGATGAAGGTTGTGGTCTTCGGGCAGGGCACTTCTCTTACCACGCTGCCAAATAGGTCATTATTGTGTCTATGTGCATTCCTAGGTTCCTGGTACGCGTTTGCGCTGGTCGTCGCGTTGGGAATCGTTGAAATACGTATCAGTCGAGAATCGAACCCGGGGCCATTCTGATCACATTCTACGCCGTCGTCGGCAGGCGTCCCGGAAGAAGGTGTACATGCTGTACGACATCGAGCCGGACCAGTCGGTGACGGGCGGCGCCTGGTACTCGGACCAGGACTTCGAGTCCGAGTTCGTCGAGGTGCTGAACCAGCAGTGCTACAAGTTCCTGCTCCAGCGCGCTGACCAGGCGCTGGCCAGCTCGGACGGCCCGATGGCCGTGCGTAACCTCTCCTGCGCGTCCTCCAAGGAGATCGCCAACTACATTTCCGAGCTGGGCATCAGCAAGGTGCGTGACTTGGGGGGGGGGGGGGTGAGGGATGGGGAGAACGGAGAACTCCTGCTGTTTGCTTGCTTGCCACAGGGTCAGACGGTGGTGGATGGGGTGTTGAGGTAGTGGTGGCGGAATCATGCAGAAGCCCTCCTTCTGGCAAGCATGGGGACGAAGCCAGGCGTCTGGCTGTGAAGCCGAAATCCGGAGCCAGAGCAATGATTCGAAGTGACGCTTCTTATGCTTACAGACCCGGGCCGCTGGTTTGATGCGGAGTGATGGATCACACTACTTTTCTAACGAAGATCCCATTGCCCCAAACGTGGTGCCCGCTTTTCCTGCCTGGATGAGAGGCAGGCGCCATATAACCTCATCAGCTGAATGCGTCGTAAAGCCCCATGACGCAGCTACTCTAGATTTCCAACGGCTGGTTTGAGAACCATCTGGAGGAGCATGCAAAGGAAGTGAGAGTGATAGAAACGTTTTCTAGACCATAAACACCACTATTGACATTTCAGGGCTCCCACCTCGCTCCTTGTTATTTGACATAATCAGTAATGGTCCCACTCTTCATATACCATCTGAAATCAACGGCTTCTGCGTAGCAGTAGCCCGTTACCCTGACTACGCGCAGATTGCCACCACTGGAGCCTTAGCAGGCTGTCAGGTCTCAGGCAATATTTGGAGATGGTTTTGGACACAATGTACACGTGGTTTCTTCAATATGGCATGATGATTGACGCTGGTAAGACGGATCCCTTACTTTGCGGAGAGAGGCGCCAACTCAGCCAGATCATGATCCACCCGTCGTCATGTGTCAATTGATAAGCCTCTCCGATGACCAGGTAGTGCCAAACATTTAGGTGTGATTAAAGATCCTGCATTTCCCTGGGAACTGCACGTGAGCCATGTAGCTAGGCGTTGTTTTGGCATCTTTTGTCGTTTTCCTAAATGCTAAACACTTGTTACCTTCCGATGTTTTGCCATGCATTATTGTCACGTGTGCTCTCACACATCTGTTATTGGGCTCAGGTATATGCGGGCGCGAACAGCACGACTGTTGCAAAATTGCAGAACGTGTTTATCTTCGCAGCTAGGATCATCCCGGTACGACGTAAATTTGACCATGTGCCGGATGGTCCACGACGGTTTGGCTGGCTTACTGCTCAAGGCTCATTGATTGACTTCTTCGGCGTGTGCCTTTAAAATAACGCACTGAGCAACTGGCGGCCGGAGACCTCACCCTCCCAGCTCTCCAGCCGTCAAAACACGGAGCGCGGCACACATCAGTCTTGTCATTTGTATCCGCCTCGCCCCAGGAACAACCATGGGAAGCGAGCATATGCCTACCGAGCTGAACGCATGTCCAGCGAGCGCGTCATCAGTAACAACATTGCGGACTTGCCCCTTTCTACTTGCAAGACCCGTGTCCATGACATTTTCAAAGTACCTGATATTTTAACATTTTGGTTATATCTCCCTGCGCCGTGCTGATGCTTGCTGCATTGTAACTGTCAATGCATCTGTTGATGAAAGTCTAAGAATAGCCCAATAAGGCAGAATGACCTTAAAGTTCAATAAAATACAACACAATAACGCGAAGCGGAAGTGGAAGCCAAAGTCGCTGACTTGAAATTTTGGAGCTGCAAAGCCAAAGTCCACGCCAGTAGTTACATTTCTTTTAAACACAATGTCGAATCCGAACCCAGCTTCTTCGACTTTATTTACGAGAAGCTGAAGCGGAAGTTTGCGGCTTCGAAATTGGCAACGCGATGCCTGAGCCAAACCCACCAGTTTAAAGCCACAAGGCCAAAGCTGAAGCCGAATCTTGTGTTAAGCATTATTCTGCGGAGCCAAACCATTTTGGCATCCTCCAAAACGGCATGGGATCAGTAAATACCACAAGGTTTTTGCTGAATTATTTAGACAGTGTTTTAGCATTACGGATGAGGGATAATAATGTCCTTTTCTTTTATGTTGACCAAAACACACGTTTCGAACAGCCATTTCTCCGGCCGTGGCTGGTGTTGATTGGTCCTGAAAATGGCCAGCTGATAGCGTTGTGTGCGTCGCCGCCGTGACGTGTTGTTTGGTATATTGGGGTGAGGGTACAAGCAAGACTATTTTTGCGAAGTAAAGTCTCAAATGCAGTGGAAAAGTCACAATCATAACCAAAGCGAGTAGTTTGAACCTAAGCCGGAGCAATAATTCAGAATGTTCGAAGCCGAAGCCAGAGCCGATCGGTTCAAATGGTGCGAAACGGATTGGAAAGGCATTGGCTTCGCGGCGAAGCCGAGGCCGAAGGCGGCTCGTCCCTCGCCTGCTTCCTGGACACGTGTGATTGTCCTGAGTGAGACGTACTATCGTGAGGCTCATCTCGTCGCGAGGTCGTGCTCGGCTCACCTGGCAATGATTAGGTGAGGAGTGCATGCTGATTGATGCTCTGTGTCGTCGTTCATGGTACAGAAACAGGAATGATCACGGAGGTGGTGAAAGGGTCCATCGTGTCACAAGCTTGTCGTTAACGCTCCCTTTTGTGCCACCTTTTTGGTCGCTCGCGGAAAATCTTCTTTGCGCTTTCAGGCCACTTGTAACATGTTCAGTGTCCGCAAAAGCTCATCATGTCGGATTTCGATCCCGCTACTGTCAGTTTTGAACTGTTTCGTTCTCTTGTTTTGGGATATGTAGGTTGAAGCTCCATGGCGAGGCTAGCCATTTCAGCTCATGGATACTCTATATTGCTCGCCACTAAAGCGATTAATTAACTGTTAAAGTGGTACGAGAAGAATTGGTGTTGAAACCCGTCCACTGTATTTAGATTCCTGTCTTCCATATATGAGCCTACAGTCATGAATTGGGCACATGCCACGTTTCAGTCCGTGCATGCCGGCAGCCGCTGACAAACCGTGCTATGTGCGCGTCTGCCGTGCCTGTGCTGGCAGCGACAGATCCTCCCGGTTGGAGGCACAGTCACGCCAAAGCTGCTTGTATGCACGCTGAGAAGGAGGGGGGGGGGGGGGGGGGGGCAACCAGCCAGCCCGCGTCGGCCACCACAACATAAACAGCCGCCCTACCCTTCCAACGCAGCTCTCCCCGTATTCTGTCGTGGGGTTCAATTGAAGGGCACCTGTCGGCCTGTCGTGCCGCGATGCCCGGCCTCCTTGCTCTCAGGCCCCGCCGCCACATGCGCTGTGGCCTCCCGCCGGCAGCCTCCCGCCCGCGCCTCCCGCCCACGCCTCCCGCCGGCAGCCTCCCGCCCGCGCTTCCCGCCGGCAGCCTCCCCGCCGGGCGGCGAGGCTCGCGCACCCGCCGTTAGCGCAGCGCGAGCGTGAGCAGAGCCCCGGCCAGGGCCGCCACGAGCACGGTCTGCACGGTGCGCGCTGCCTCCGATTTGATGTTGTCTTTGAACTCGGGCACCACGGTCAGGTCCGGCTCCAGGAAGTTGGCATATCTGGAATGAGGCCGGCGGCGGTCAGGCGATGTGCATGAAGTGGGTCGCGAGCTGTTCAGAACCAAGACACTCGTTGTTCACGCGTTGGCTGATGACGCCGGCTGTTTCGACAGATGTTGCGTTCTACTGTGCCGTTCTCATGCCTGACTGTACACTCGGAACGCGATGTTCTGGGCTCATGCGCCCTGCAACATTGCTATCCAAAGAAGCAATCCAAACTTGTGTGTCTAGGAAGCCGGCAGGCGGATTTTATGCGTCCCATCACCGTTATCACCAGTGGTGGACTTCAGTCGCATGGATGCTGCGCGGGGTTTTGAATTCGTGACTTGTCTTCACTTTTATCCGTATCGGAGATCAGTGAAAATGCCAAGCCTGTCAGCCGGTTCAGCATTTTCACTGATCGTCGTGCACTCAGCACAGCATTCGTAAACGAAGATGTGTCCCGAAACAGCACCGTCGCACCCCAGCTTGACGTCACCACGCGCCGTGCGTCCGCTCACCGGTACTGGTAGTCCTTCCGTGGTCGCAGCCCAGTCTGACCTCACCACGAGCAGTGCGTCCGCTCACCGGTACTGGTAGTCCTTCCGTGGTCGCAGCCCAGTCTGACCTCACCACGAGCAGTGCGTCCGCTCACCGGTACTGGTAGTCCTTCTGCGGCCGCAGGGTGTGATAGTCGATGTCGCCGTCCTTGAGCGGCCCGATGGCCCAGATGATGCGGTACGTCTGGTTGGTGATAGCGACGTCCTGTTCGTCGCCCCGTGGTCAGGTTGCGGTAGAAGGTGGCGTGGATCTCGCCGTCGTCGTGCAGGCCGCAGTGGTCGCAGACGATGCTCGTCTTGCTGTCCTTCCGCGGCTTGTTGGTGATGGAGTCGCCGAACCTGTCGGCGCGGGTTGCGGTGGCCAGTCGGCCCAGTGGAGCGGACGGTGCTCAGCGCTTGTTGGTGATGGAGTCGCCGAACCTGTCGGCGCGGGTTGCGGTGGCCCAGTCGGCCAGTGGGGCGGACGATGCTCAGCGCTTGTTGGTGATGGAGTCGCCGAACCTGTCGGCGCGGGTTGCGGTGGCGCAGTCGGCCCAGTGGAGCGGACGGTGCTCAGCGCTTGTCATCAGGCAATTTTTGCGGCGGTCTGCGTACGCATTGACGTTATGGGTGGCAACGGGCTTTTTGGGCTGATACGCCAACTTTGATAGCCGATAGATGCCAAATATTGCGGTTCTTGAAACGTGAGTGATCGAGGGAAGATATTTCTACATGTCTTCAGATTTTTATTTTTGGGTGCTGACGTGATGAATGATCCATTCACAGCATTGAAAAACAAAAGTTCTGAATAGCACGTAAACATACGATGAAGCAAACACATGCATCTGCCGCCGTCACCCGATGGCGACCGGGACTGCAATGCAAACACCGTTACATCTGCCCTCGACACACCGATCTGCCGCATTGGTCCAGCCCGCCGCTGCGTCTGCGGCCGTTAGTTTCGCCGCACCTGTCGTCGACTGTGTCGCCGTGGGCCGTGTAGATGTCCGAGTTGAACATGTTCTTCGTCTTGCCGGCGGAAAGGCCCGGTTTGGTGAGACCGAAGCCGCAGTATTTCTCGGCGCTCAGCTTCATGCAGTTCAGGGTGAACCAGATCGAGTCGTCGTCATATGTCTGCAGCATCAGCAAGGGTTCCGCTGATCGTATCATTTCCCTCTAATCTAAATTCCGAGAAGAAATGCAATGGACACGTATGGCAGCGTCACTGTTTTGCAGGATGGAATTGTTGGTGGTTCATTGCATCTGAACCACGGGCGCATTTGGTACTTTGCCTTCAGGTGGCATTGCGCCATGCTTTTATTCTGAACACCGACTGGAGCAGAACTTGTGTCAAGCTGTTGGATGTGCGTTCAATGATATCGAAGTGGTTGCGCTCCTGCTAGGCGAGGACTTTTATGACTGGGAGTAGCAAAACCGTGGGGTTCGTTATTAAGCGCTTTGTTTGTGCATGAAAGAAAAATGTTTGTTTCACCCGAGGAAAGATTCACGCAGTGCAGCGCTGCTGGGAATTGTCATCGATTTTCAGCGTCTGGTACCACGCACGTTACCTACTGGCTGACGAACCAGATATAAGGGGGGGGGGGGAGAAAACTTTTGCTTGCGAGAAGAAGTGAACACATGTTATTGAAGTGTGCACGGTTGGAGGCAGAAGCAGTGTTGTAACATGTTGCATCGATGACACATTTATCATTCAAAGTAATTGGCAGTTCCCAACACCGTGGTTTATGCCCTATCGATGACGAAGTGCAGATTGAGATCCTGCTAGAGATGAAGATGCTGACTTTATGTGATCCGTTGCGGCCTTCATGTTGGGCATTAACAGCCTGTTAAAATTGTGTTTTTCTTTCGACAGTTTTGTGCTGCAAAATAATCCCACGAACGGTGTCTTTGCAAACCCTTTTTATTCACTGTGCATATGACGCATAAAAGCCTACCGACAGCGGCGGTACCATCAAAGGGGAAGGGGGCCGTTAGACATATGCCCTATGGCTGCATGTAGGAGAGGTGTCACCGGGGAGGTTATGTGTGATGGTGACGCGTCCCATGCAAAGATGCAAATCTAATGTGACGGCTGTAGCGACGCATTCAAATGATGCACCTAAAATGCCCCATGTTCTGCATTATGAGCAGGCAGCGCCGTCCTGGGATGGAGACGTGTTTCCTTTTAGTCATAAGTGATGCGTCACTTGTCTTTGCCAACTTACCCGCCATCCCAGGTATGCATCCGGGTTTGAATGGAATTGAATTACGTGAGTTTTATCTTCATTTTCATGAATGCCAGCTTCTTTCATATTACCTGCCACTAAGTTTGCGGAGTACAGTGAAAATAAGAGAAAGTACGACATCTGAGGACACCACATCTGCTTTCGACACAGAAAACTTGCTGAACGCGCAGATCTGATGCAGATTAGCGGAATAATGAAGGATTAAGGTGTGTTCACATGCTGCGCCTTTCCGTCACGAAGACAACGCTATAGCTAAGTTAATCTCGTGGGGAACTGCGCACAGCGGCCTTGCTTCGCCGCCTGCCCTTAGTTCCTCACAACCAGTCTCACAACGCCCTCGTGAAAGCTGTGTTGTTGGGGCTGATTTTTTACGGTCCATGCGGTTTGCACGAACTCGCCTCTTCTGATCCGAAGATCTCACATACAGTGGATATGTCGAACGTATGAATAGGCATGTATTGTGCATACTCTGACATCGTTGTTTGCTATCGGCCGTACGTGCCGCACTTTGTGATGAGCATTATTTTTAACGTGCAGCTAGCGTGTCGAACGTCATAGGTGTTTGCTTCTAGGCCGTTGCTTCCAATGATGGTTGAAGGGAATTAGATGATTTTCATGGTCTTATCAAATGGGCAAGGCTATAAGCGGTACCCCCATTTTGGCTGCTAAAACAGCGGCGGCCTGTGCCGGGTAATCAGCGGAGGTGTTCATCATTGGGGAAATCCACCAACTTTGGTGAACATGATTATTGTTTATAGTTAGATGCTCCGTCGGCAACAATTGATGTTTCATGCAATGCGATGCCTTGATTGATGCAGCCGGTCCATTTTGCATGCAAGATTAAGCAACATTTAAAACCGACGTGTCGAAAACGAAACAGCCAGGGATCCTGCCCTCCAACAGAGTGGTTCTTCGGTCTTTCTTTCTCTGAGATTGGTAATGGCCGTGTCGACGCCGAAAGCGAAGCCATCGCTGCTGCTTCGAATTGTCTGCAACTGGAATAGGACCGGCCTTGTTTCGTCGATGTGGTGTCTAAGCATTGTTAGTCGTGCACCTTATGCTTTTACTTGATAAGCAAATTGTCCGCTTTCACCCCTCGGCGAAAATATGTTATGTAGTGGATATGAGGTGGATATGAGGTCCAGACACGTCACGGCTCTTTCACTGGGGCCTCCAAGTAAATGCACCGAATCGGACAACAATCGGACCAATAATTACCCAAACATTTGCGTTCATTTGCTCGAAAGCGGTCGACATATAGGCTCCATTAGTTTTCACGATACCTAATTTCCGGCCGAACAAGACGCTTCTTGGTTGACGCTTGTTGGCTATTTTAACTATTATAACAAATAGCTGGTTTGCTTTCTACATTTGCGATCATATAACGAATAAGCCTTCGGTTGGTACTCTAAAAAATATTTATCATGAAACCAACGGCAGCGAACTTACGAACTGCCATGAACTGCCATCGTAGACGAACAGCATACCTCGCTGCATGCTGCAAAGTGCCTGTTTATACTCTTGTGGGAATGATGCCATCTATTTCCAGCGAAGCCCGCTTGTCGAGTGTCCGAATTCTGTTGTGCCCTGCTCATGCATTACACATGGAGGCCTCAAGCAAAGGACACTGAACACCCCTCGTGGTCGTATAACGGAACCGCTGTGCCCCCCCCCCCCCCTCCCGATGAACCCCAGCCAGGGGCGGTGCTACGGATTTTGAGAAGGGGGGGGGGCAGAATTTTCCAGAGGGCCTCCTGGACAAAATGGGGCCTCCTCACAGGTAGCCTCCTATGCGATGTCGTATTCAGGGAGGAGGGGCACCGAAAGCATTTGCTCCCTTATCAAACTGTGGCATATAACATATCCCGGTAAATAAATACTGCCAGTTTAAAGTTGTAGAATGGGGGCCTTCCGAATATCTAGCAAAGAGCATCTTTAACCGAAAACAGAGCCTCCTGTTCAAGAAAGGGGCCTCCTAATCTAGACTAGGCTGCTTACGTTTCACTAAAGGGTCTTCAAACCGAGCCAAGGGGCCTCGCTACCCCAATCCTTATCCGGAACCGCGGCCATCTGGCACATGAAAGGGGCCTCCCGTTTCAGACATTGGGCCCCCTGAATGAAGAAGTTGCGTCCTAAACCTGAAGTGCCTTACAGTTTGTAACGGGCGCCTCCCGAGCCAGGAAAGTGACCTCTGCAAGGCAACATCGGACATCGTGATCTAGAGCATTGGCTTTCTTATTGATAAAGGTGACCTTGAAGACCGCTTTCAGTACCCAGGGAATGAGGTTTTTGATGTAGCAAAAGGTCTTATGGGCCCGATTTATTACTCTAGCTCAGTTATGAAAGGCCTCTGGTCTGAATTTTGATACGGTTCATGCATCTGCAATGCCTCTAGCTACGAAAAAGGGGCCTCTCCATTTTTGGTCGGGGGAGGGGGGCAAAACATACTCTTGCCCCCTTGCCTGCCGACAGAGAGGGGAGGGTCAGCCCTTCCCTCTGCCTTCCCTCCCCCCCCCCCTCCCCACTGCGGCAATACCCCTGACCCCAGCCACTCCTGCGCCGCGCAGGTGAGCTTATCCGTGCCAGACATCGAGAAGATCCTCGACACGCTCATCTACGATGGGAAGGTGGAGCGGCGGCTGCAGGCAGGCAGCGGCTCGGAGGACCAGCTCAAGCTGTACCGCGCCACGCAGACGCTGCTGCCACCTGTCGGCCTCATCAAAACCCCCTGCGGTATATGTCCGGTGAGAGGCGCCGCTGCAGTGGGAGGCCTCGTGAATGAAGTGTATTTGTGTGGCGGCGGACCATCCCGGCGCGCTCTCTATCCTTGCTCCCAGCGGTGTACCCGCAACACGAAGGATATCAAGCATGGGCGTCGTATAACCATTGCAGTCGGTGCGCACCAAAGCCCAAATCATTATCAAGGATACGAAGCGTTTTTGTGTATGGGTGATGCCCACGACATGCCACGTTCGTAGTGTTACTATCATCTCAGTCTTGGTTAATCAACCTACGGAGCTTTCTCTCAGATGTTTTGCTTTGGTTGCAGACGGCGCGGTTACCCAGTGTTTATCTTTCCAGGTCATCGACCAGTGTTCAGACGTCGGGTCAGTGACACCACAACTCTGCATGTACCTGAAAGAATGGCTGGAATAAAGCCACGTTATGAGAACCTGGTTTGTTCTGCGACTCCATTGCCCTCCAGGCGGTTTTTCGTCGTGCTGGGTACGCCCCCGTTTATCAAACTATGCGTTGTAACTGCTCGACAGCATTGCCAGAAGCGTTTCAGCCAGTTTCAGTCAACAACGGACAATGGACAAGCCAGTCACGCTTTATTAGCATATTGCATGCAGCCACCACGTGCCATTGGAATCTTGATCACACTATCCATCGCCGCATAAATATACATAGCATAACATAATCAGATCGTGAAACGAATATAATGTAACGCTATTTGGATTCAAGCTTGGAACTCCAGAAGCAACACGCATAGCCCCGCAGAAAATGCATAGCCGCGCTAAGACGCTAATGGTAGTTAGATACAATAGTACTGGATTTCAATAAAGTCGTGCCACTATCTGATAATGGGACCAGGCTCGAACCACCTTCGCCATGCGAACCACGACACGGTATCTATCTTCATAGTCATGATGGGGGGGGGGGGGGGATATGCTAAAGAACTATTTCATTCCTCTCTTAAGAGACTTTGGGCTTAAGTACGTTGGTTCCTCGCTAATGAGACTACTTTCAGACAATCCTTAACACCAAATATAAGCCGTGCAGTCATACGGTTTTCAGGTACTTCACATGCGTACTTTTCGACATAATTTCACGTTAAATTTCTAAATGACACCCATTTTCTCTTATTCCTAGTCCGCCAGGCCAAACCCCAAGCTTGTATTCTACTCTGTGCAGAGCATGCAACAGACACGAAGCTGTTCAGTGCCTGTTTACACCACAAGAGCGGCAAACAGCGTAATCATAGCCCGCCACAAACAACTTGGGGACTAGCCTTGATACATTGATGTCGCCATAGTCCAGCAACGGCATCCAGTTCTCCTCCCAGTTCGAACCTCGCCAGCCTTTGGTTTACCCTAGTTTCACTAATCGCAGTACCTTCTACCAAGCCGAGGGACTCCGCCACAGTAGGGCCCTTTGTCGCCCTGCCATGTGCGTATGACGAGAATCAGAAACTGCAAACGCACACAGTGACTGCAACGGCATAAGGCAGTCGACGTGAAAACCTCTCATCACGCGCGAGGCCAGCGACTTGTCAGAAAGCAAATCGGTGACTAGAAGCGCGTCACCCCGCAACAGGTGCTCTTCACAAGGCAGCAACTCGGTGTCAGCAGCGACGGCGGCTCAGGGCCGCGTCTCGGAAGCCACAGGCTGTCCCGAAACCACGCCCGCGTCCGCCGGCGGCTGGTCGGATGCCAGCGCCGCGGCGGCGCCCGATTGGCCCGGCGGCGATGTGGGCGGCTCTGACTGGCCGGCGGGGACCACGTACGCCGCCTGATTGGACACCGAGTTGGTCCGCGCCGAGCCGGGTGTCCAGCCGGCGGACTCGAGGTCGCGCTGGTGCTGCTCCTCTTCCTCCTGGCGGCGGAATGATCACGTCGTTAGAGACCTGTGACAATGATCCGTCGCTGCACGGCTGTCACACGCAACATCACTGATGACAAAACAAAACAAGTCAATCCAAGACATATATTCAGTCATTGGGGCTTTACGCCGCACTCCGGCTGAGGCTATGTGACGTCATCTGTCTCTCGTCCTTGCAGAAATCGAGACCGCAGAGAATCGAACTCTGTATCTCTAGTTTCCCAGACGCGCAGCGTTATCACCGCTAACCGTTACACCATTGGCGCACCATCGCATCGACCTAAATAACATGCAAACACTTACTGGGTCGTGACGTCATCAGATCTGGAACTGCCAGTTTCTTAACGCTTGCCAGAACTGAGCAAAAACGTCAAGCTCTCCGTTTTATTTTAGGAACTTTGGTTTCGTATTCAGTTTCTTTTAAGCTAAGTTCGCATCAGAGTACACCTTTGAAATTTGGTTGCATTTTTTGTCATGAAGGAAAATGCCTGAGGTACTGGGCCGCTGCGGCTGCTCACTTTTTTCTTTAAAAGATCATTGAACAGGAAGGGCACGTCAGTTTAAGCCCTCAGAACCATCAAAATTAGTGCTCGTAGGTATTTCGAAATGTGTTAATACCATTATACATGAGCATTGCAATTGCAAGACCATACGATATCAAGGTGATAAGAGGCCAAGAAACGACCCAAAATAACCTCGCATTACCCATTTGAAGCAAGGGATGGCTTTCTTTAAGCTGCATCAGCTTTGTTCCGTGCGCATGCGCAAGGCTACTTAGACGTGACAGGTACACACTTTGGCATCGCTTGAACCGGCGTCCTGACCGGCCGCAAGGGAAAATGTCCAATGGCCAACTTGTGGATCACGTATAAGGACACTGCCCGCTTCTCGATTTACTACTGTATCTAAATGGGTATCGGATCGGCGAGCGGGCCCCCCCCCCCCTTGCTGCTGCGAAAACGTGACGGAACCGGGAAGATGACACAATTAAGGGCACCGTCAGCAAAAAAAAAAAACAATGCATTATAACACAACTGGCAAGACTGGCCTGCTAGCTTTGTGTAGGAGCACTCCTTTTAACGCAAACCAAAGAACGCGACATGACTTCATCCTATACGACCCCAGATAGCCAAAGAGCCACGCCAACGGCTGGCTAGGGCGTCGCTGACCTTCCTCTTCATCTCGTAGTACTCGTCCAGCTCGTACTGGTACTTGGGCGACGTGATGCCGAGCATGTACGCCAACCGCTCGCCCACGCTGTCCACGCCGCTCAGTGTGCTGTAGCCGGCGAACCGGAACCAGTACCAGGCCCACGGCATCCAGCCCATCGACTTCTGGCGGACGGGCGGGGCGCGGGGTGTGGGCGTCACCGGCAGAAGGGAGGGGCTTTCGCGTGAATGCACGAGATCGAGTGGAAAGGAACTTCTGCCGGATACGACATGAGCCTTAGCTGCGTAATGCGATACTTTGCAGTGCAGTTGGATTACGTACATTAACGGTCAAAACGTTCAGTTAGCAAGGCTGAAGAACATCACGCACCACGAGGAAACTGATAACACGCTCATGGCGCATGTGCGAGGTTAGGCCTTAAAGCCTGCAGATTATGCTAAAAAATCAGTATGAACTAGCATGTTTTGTCAGAACGTAGCACCCCACACCCCTGCACGTCCTTCGAGATTCACTTGCCCCTGCAGAGAACAACATCGCAAAGCTGTCATCTCCGCCGCCTGAGCTGGCGTCAAAACGCTTATATGAGCGGCGCAGATAAACCATTCTGATGCGCCAAATGTGAATAAGCTTTGAAACTGCCGACAAACTTCACCTACCAAAACGACGCAAGGTTCTGCCCCAACCACCGCCAGACATCAGCCGTCGCCTGACTGTGCAGCCCGCTAGCCGTTCACGCATCACAAACACCCAGCATGCCCGCGCGCCGGCGCTCCGTCGCCGCCGCAGCACAGCCTTGAGCCGTCCGCCGGTGCGCGGCGGCGGTCGTACCGTGTCCGCCGCAGCGCAGCTGCGTCAGCGTGTCCGGTGGCTTGTCCGGCTCGTCCTCCTCGTCGGTGCTGTACTCCTCCATCGTGCCGTCGCTGAAGTGAAGTACGCGCCGCGGCACGCGCGCCTTCTTGCCGTCCACGCGGTCGGTGGGCACCTGAGAACGGGAGCCAGGGGACTGGCTGATCGCGTGCTGCAGTCTGGGGCGGAAGGCCGGTCAAAGACGTGCCAGCATTTCTATTCATGCTCGCAAATGCTCAGCCACCATGCCTATAAGTTTTCATATTTCATGGAACAAGAGCACCATGAAAAGCTGTAATAAACATTGAAAGGGTAGATTGTATTGTTGCTAGTTCTGGCATAGACAGTTCAGGTTACGTATAAAAACGACAGTGGTGAAATATTGCTAATCAATAGCACAAGGCTGGCAAGACTAAGCTTTTTGGAAAGAGCATTAGGACTGAGGGCCAGCAGCCTACTGTTGCATGGATGTTCTGACACTCAGACCTCCCCCAAATGCCTGTTAATGCATACCTTGTATGAGACAAAACTATAGTTAAGGTTCAATGTTATTGGCAATCATGTGAAATATGACATGTGAGGTGAGACAAGACACCAGTAAATATGTTTACCTTTTCAGACACAGTAGGCACAGCTGATGGGCTTGAAGGCTCCTCCTGCTGATTACTTGCATCACCAGCTCCCTGAGGCCCAATTGACTGGAAGAGCATGGAGTTAATTGGTATTTATGTGACCATTATCAGACCATTTTACAGCACACAATGACAACAGTTATTGCCGATCTTCAAAATGATGCATCTATAATCCCCCAAAGACAAAGGTAACTTCCAATGTCCCCAGTAAATGGACAATGAACGCCATAATGGTGATAGCTTCCGCATGGTAAAACTCACTGTTGATGCCAAATATAGAACAATTATGTAATAATGCAACCCCAGTTACTTCATGTTACATTGACCACACATATCATTTAATGATTCATTTTCTAGTTGATTTTATTTTCCTTGCACTACCTTCATAGTACACAATAAATGGTAATATTGTGGAAATGTTCGTTTAAGCTGTGCTTTTGCCACATCATTATAGACATCAAGACATTACATCACAAGCTGTCCTTTCCGATGACAAATTATGTTTATTCATTTTTTAACATTATTTAACTTAGTTTTGCGTAGATTCACTTATCCCATTGCAATATATTTGTTTAAACTTCACTGTGTTAAACTGCTATTGCATTGCCCACTCACTTACAACTTAAACTCCATTTTCATCATGTGTGCATCCTGGTGGAGTGCTCATAGTTACTTAGTGTTATGTTATCACCCATCATAGAATCAGCATCACATAATGATAACTTTGCATAATATTTGAATTTATCACCATGCAGTACTTAAATTGAAACTGAGAAACCAATCCCCTTGAAAAAGCCGCAGATTAGGATGGGGTAATGTGCCATTATCCCTCCCTGAACTCCAAGCAGCATTTCATGTTTACCCTGTAGCATTTGATGGAAAGAAACAAGTCCAAATCATGTCCCTTACTTACCTAATATTTTCAGAGGCTCCACAACATGCTACAGAGGTCCACCCAGAAGTCAACAAAACAGCACAAGTTAATATTTTTCAACAGTGCTGATAGGCCTCAAGTTACAGTATTCAAGTGAAGTGGAAAAACTAAAGTGCAATCATAAAGATTAACAGACTTGGTTATGACAATAATCAACATTCTCTGGTGCAGCCAACATCTACTGTCAACTGACAGCCAAAACAAAGTGCTACTTATCTAACCAGGCTTGAATATGGATAAAAAACCCACAGCTCTTAGGAAAGCAAATAGAGATGATGATTTTATAATTTAAACAAACTTATTGGTGGATGCCAAACTACTCAGTGTGACTTTGTACATACCTACCAGTCCATTCACTGAACTATTCTTCCTTCCTAACTTATTTGAATGGATGACAGGAATCAGCAACCTCACTAGCCATTGCTTATCTCAGAGACAATTATCAAAATAGTCACAACCTGATCAGAAAATATATGTTCCACTCACACTTTTTAAAAAAATGATTCAAATTTAGTATGCCCCTTTTATATCACTGCCCAAGGCTCATACTCTTGGGTGATTCTAGCATATGAGCCCATAAACCTGCAATGGAGGGGCAAAGTATCTGGCCCTTTAACATCAGCTGAGTTGCAGAGATGTTTCATCTGAATTATATGTGAAGAATCCAGTCTGGAAAAACATCCACTATGCTAAACCTTTCTTGGGATCAGTGTGCTTAGCCTGAAGCATGCATGAACCAAACATAGGTCAGGTCAAATTGCCCTGAATTTCTAAATTATTGCCTGATTTTATAGGGTGTGGGGATATTCTTTGCTAAAATTACCTGACAAATATGACAATTCTTTAAAAAATTGGCTCAGTTTGGTTGTGAATTGGCAGTGTCATGCAATGAACTTGCAGCTCTGGAATTCATGCTGTGGGTGTGATGAAATTAATACCAGAATGTTACTGCTACTCCAGACATGCTCAATGTAAGGTTTTGATTACAGTCTGGCTCAGAATTGACAAAAATAGTAATAAAGACTGGCAATTATGAAATGCAAACAAACAAGTATTATTCAATGTGAATGGCCTTTTTCATTGCTAGACCTAAGCCAGCCTGCAAAAAATCTATCCTGCTCTCTGAATACTATCATATTGATGAGCTGAACCTGGAGCATGCATGCAACAATCTAAGGCAAAGCCAATTGATGCTGAATTTGAAACAATTGCTACTGAAAATTTTAGAAGATGGTATTTTGAGATGTAATTACTTTATGACATCATCATTCATTGAAACATTGGCTTACTATGCTCTGTAATTATTCACAACCATGTGCCCAACTCAAGACCCAAGTTCACAGTATGCACTAACCTCATTGACAGAATGCTGCTGCTATGCCATACTTGTTTAGACATATTAAACATGTTTTTAGTCTAAAGAACAGGCCAGCTTTCACCTCAAATATGCTTTGAGCATGTTTGAGGACACTTGAACACCTTTTGTCACCATTTAACCAACTACATTGTCACCAACTGCACTGTGATATATGCATGAAAGTATTTGTTAAATACTTCAAAAAATTTGAAATTATGTGTAGCACATACAAGCTGAACAAATTTTCCATGCATGAGAAACCTACATAAAATTTAACAATGAATCTCAAGGATAAGCTCATTTAGAAAATCTGGCTTAGGCAGCAATTTCACCATTCTCTATGCCAACAACAATTACAATAACACAGCTATCACTGAAATAAGAATTAAGCACGAAGCCTTTGCTTGATTAATCGATAGTTGAGGTACACACTCCTTTAAGATTGGATCGAATATTTAAGATCGTAGATACACGGGTACAACGCACCATCTCCAAATCCACATCTTCCGGATCTGTGGCCATTCTTGAAATGTAGCTTCTACCCAGATGATATCAGATTAGTCCAGACGCAATACAGATGCTTTCCCACTCGCGCTTTTGCTGTTATACGCCACAATTAAATCATATGGTAACTCGTGTTTTGCTAGCTATTGTTGCGCTGTGCTGGACTTTGAGGCAAACATGGTGGGTAACTTTGAACTTAGTATTCAAAAACGGCTAACTTTTCTGTTATTTAAGTCAACATCGGACAGAGTAGCCTATAATTCAGGTCTAGATTGAATTCTAGAATTTATGTATTTTTTAGCCAACATGCTAATCATGCCACTTTCATGCTAAGTGTGCATTCCAAAGAAATGCACAACAAAACTTCTGGATGGTAACTATGGTAACTGATCGGAACATCACAACAGACCTTACCATAGCGATACATTTCTGGGTGTTTTGGTGCGAATTGTTCATTATTTACTTGGTAGAAAAGTGGATGGAGTTGGGCGTGCGGGCGAGTGCCGGGGAACAAATCTGTGACCGGTGAGCCAGGCATCAATAGCGAGACGTTTGTATCTGCTGTCACATACGGTGTTGATTCCGATAGGTTGCACGCCGCCTTCCCCGTGACCAGACAAAACCGTGTATCGCATTTTTTTGTCATTCACTCGCAACGCATTCCTTCGCACGCAAAGCTCATGCGTCGTTTGTCACGTCGTCGTTCGGCGTGCCTAAGCTCGCATCGCAAATTATCAGACACGAAATGTTGTGTTCGTAAGCCTGCGTAACCTTTCGAATCACGCTTCTTGTCATATGCTTTGCTTCGTGTCACGTTTTTTTTCGCACCGAAGTTAGATTTTGCACATATTTTTTCGTATTGCACTTGTGTAGTGCGTGAATAATACATTTGCATCAGTTTTAAGGTATACGCGACTGCACGCATTACATTCCTTTGCATTGTTTCTTCGTAAACTCATCTTCGTTTCGCTTTTTCGGCGTGCAGAGTCTTAACCATGAAGCATCTTGTTAAGTCTGTTCTCCCCGTTTTTTCCACTCTTCTGCCTGTGATATTGTTTATTGCTGTTTTTTAATTAGACCGACTTGTACACAAAGGGTCCTTCTACCGCCTTACTGGTGTACATCACTCGCAAGTCTCTATACCATGGGAGTGGCAACAAAGAGAAAGGGCTCAGTGCAATGTCCCCCATCTCTTCGCAATGCTAAATATTAACCCAATGACGATACATGGAGAGCATGTACTTCGAGATTGGCATTGTTTCCTCAGCTTTCTGGGGGGCGACTACATCTACGTTCCATACATAACGCTATGGATATCGCCGAAGGGGAGGGGCGTACCCCCCCCCCCTCCCCTCCTTTTCTCAAACGGGAGAGGGATCGCCCTCACTGGTCAGGACGAAAATCTCAGAAATAACGACAGCCAGCTTGCAATGTGAACTACAATTAAGTCGTTAGTCATTATCATCGACGATTAGAAAATAAATATATCAATGGACTTCGCATTTCTAGGCTTGGAGTGTCTTTGCATCCCTTTGCGTGATTGCTCGGAGCATAGTGGACGGAACACGAGGGCACACGATTTGATGTGGAAGTTTTGGATCACACTAAAGACAGACGCACAAACAATACTCCCTTGTGTTCAGGAAGAGCGTGAACCCAAACAGAAGGCCGATCCAGCACTGATTGCTGTCGGCATTGCCCGAACACCCGGAGGCGTAACTTTGATGATTATCCTTTTCTTGTGGCTGTAGACAATTAACTGGTTGCCTGTATGAAACCAAAGGAGTAAAAAAGAGCCTCTTTGACGTGGCTGACTGAAATACATCGAAGCTCTCATAAAGCTGAAGTCGTAGCAATTTAAATATGGTTAATTGGTCTGCATATTGGAATTTGCTTCTGGCGGTAACTGACCTTTATTAACAGGGTTAGTGTATTGGAGGGCGGGTACCGGGCACTACCAGACATGATTTGGCCTTCCCGCTTCATGACGAGCTTCCAGTGCATGGGAGGGGAGGCGTTCCGAATTGTTTGCAATGTTTTAACTCAATACGTGTGCACTAATTTCGTAAAAATTAATTAAAAATGTTAAAAAGTGAAAAATAATTTCGTAAAAACCTCAAAATTCCGTGGCACCGCTGCGAACGCTATAGGAGCGACGAGCCCAAAGGAATGGGGGCGGACAGAATGTGCCCTGGCAGGAAGTGATTAAATGTCCTGGTCTGGACTGGTCCAGGTTTGGTGGAATTTTGAACTGAGAGAGCCACCGTGAAGACCTTTCCGTGAAACTTCCGCCTTTCTGCTGGTAAATGATAGATGGACAGGCAAGCTGAAAATAAATACCACTGGAGTCGTATAAGGAGTGTCACCTTTCATGGTGAATGTTCAGTTAGCAGCAAAGCTTACGGCCGAACAAAATTATACTTTACAACGAATTCCTTTGTAAACTAGGTACACCAAACGTCATGTGCGACGACAGTGTCAAGCAGGCGTGGTGCAACATTCGGTTCCCATCGACCCACACGGTCAACAACAAATGATAAAACGAGTGTAATAGATCCCTGCACGATGATGATCCCGTTTTGAACCACTGTCATATAGACCGAAATCTTTACAGCTGACCACCGAACCCAGCGTTCAGGGCGCGTCTGATCGTAGTGCGACATGGACCCATTGTTTGAAGCCATCAGCTGCTTCCGGCGAAGGGAGTTCGAACGCTGCGCAGACAAGTGCTCCGAAATTCTCCTGAAGCATCCCTATGACCAGGTAAGTGTGCTTTCTCTTGATGTGGTCTACTCCAGCAGGCCATATTGGCTGGCCTGCTTGGGTTCACAGTGCTGCAGAGCATTCCCGGATGTCACACATTTTGCTCTCGTGATCGTGATTCGTGCATCCGTGATTTTATTAAAAGATTATTTTATTGATTCGATGACCTTGCACTGCGTAGGTCGACAGGTACCTGCCCCCTTTAACGTTCTTTCAATATGTACAGGTACAGAACGGCTTCAGCTAGGATATTGACCCCGAAATAATGTATATATGACATTCACAACTTTTCGTTTCTGATGTAGTTGTGCTTTTGTACGGTTAAGCTACGCATCGTTGTCATTACTAGGCCCCCAAATGATAACCACTATCATCATAGGACGCTGTCGTAGGTTGGCCTCAACCTCCGTTTTTGTGATATACTCACGAGCTGCGTTATATGTTGCTTTTAATTATGTCTGCGATTAGTTTTCGTTTCTAGCCTGCGGGTAACGTCTTCACGTCCACCCCCAAAAGTTGTCCTAGGCCACTGCCGTTCTACGCTTAGTGAGCACAGTAGATCAAAAGTCCCAGTCAGAGGTGAAGCTTATCCCCTAGCTGCGTTCTCCTGTGCATCAGCTAGGACTAGCTGCATCAGAAGAACGGATTAAGCACAGCGTGCACTTCTCGATGTCGGGCTGGCATCCATTCATTTCGCGAAACGTGCGGTTTAGATCCATTAAACGGGGCATTACAAAATGTATTGTACCTTGATATTTCACCTGCTAAGTGCACCGTCAACCGAATTTATAAAACGTGCATGCGAAAAGAGAATTGATGCCCCGGCGGCCAGCATGTGTCATAAAACGATAATTGCATCCCGTGTAAATTTCGAAACCTTAGACGTCAAATTGACCCCAAAATTTAAGTTCGAACGTAATTTCCCGTATGCAAAAGAGACTAATCATGAGCAAACAGTCCATTCGTTTGAACCGTACTGCCGGCGCCGCGTCTGGACGTACTGTGGCTGTCACGATCTGACATCATTCCATAAAACACCCGAAAACGTCAGATTAGCACTTTGGGCGTAAAAACGCGTGACGGTGCGCGCACGTGGGCCCACAAGTTGGTCAGCAGGTTTATTCATTCTCTGCCCCGTCAAAATATATCATTTTAGTGTGGCACCTGCTCGCCAAGATCTGGATCTGTTTACGACCTGTGTTCTTCAGCTTTTTGACATTCCGAGTGCTCTGTGTGCCCGAGGCTAATAGGTGCCGGGGTGGGTGGGGTGAATAAATTGTAATAACATTGCATCTTTGCAGAAGCACAGCATCTGATTGAGCAGCTAGTATTTGTACAACTGGTATTTTAACACTTTTACAGTACTCCAAATGATATTAGATCAGCTCGCACAGATCGTCATAGAGATCGCACCGTTCAACTTCGCAAAAATGGGTGACCTCTTGCTGAATGCATCTGAGAGGTACCATTAGTGGTTGTGAAGGTATAACCGCGCTGAGAGCGTCACAGACAGCACGGGGTCTTGATGCTAGAATTATGCGAGTGACACGTACGTGCGGCGTGGGTCAAGTGAAGCGATTACAAGTGTCAATGTCACCATGCACGTGTGCATATGACGCCAAATTGTGTCAGATGAAGCTTGGTGCGTTCCAGCATCCATACAAATGGTTCTTACTTATTTGTTGTAATCGATGTCTTTCATGAGGGTTTAACAGTCAACGTGGATAAGTAACAAAGCGTCCCGCTTTCATTTGCAAGTCACTCTGCTTGGTAGTCGGCTGACAATGGGATTTATCAAGGGCGTTACAGCAGACGGAGCCGATGAGTTTTGGATGATCCACGTTGTTGCTGACTGTTGTGAGGGTAATGAGAGGAGGCCAAAATGTGTTGAGCAGTTGCCGTTTTTTTTTATTTCGGTTAAGGCTGGAGCGAACTAGACTTTGCGGTGATGATATAAAGGTGACCCATGTCGACTTCCTTTCTTACTGTCTTTGCTGTGCCACGGACAACATTGAGATCGCTGTGATTTGTGGACGCAACGTTAGCATGCAATACACAAGCGGTTTCTGGAGCTGAGGATTTGCAGCGCTTTGTTGTCGGAATCCTAGTGTAGGGGGATGTATACGCGAATTTGAAATCGAACAGATTTGAATTGTTTCATGAAAATTTTGAACTGATACGTCATAATGAAAGGTAAAAACAGTGAGCAACGCTTGGTGCAAAACCAAAATATACGCCTCCCATTGCTTACCTTGAGGGAATGTGAACCCATTTAACTGCATGTTTAAATGATGTCTTTAAGGATTTTAGAACTGATTTTAGGATTCAGGCCCGCGATTTTAGCAGTTGAAGAATCGCAAGATTAAAATATATTCAACTCATGGCGAATACTGCGAAACTGAATTAGTAGCCTGAGATAATTTTGTTTAGCATGCGGAGGGTCTTAAGCATGATTGCTGGCATTGTAATTAGAACAGATGTGACCATCTGCATGTCAATAATTAGGTTTTAGACACATGAAACAATCAAAATGAACAGCGTTCACCCTCAGGCTATCTACACCAAGCCGTAGGTGGCTTGAGGCCGAAAGCTCGCGGCTCATTTTAGCATGCTTCAGGTGTCTAAAGCATAATAATTAACATGAAAATGAGCTCATTTACTTGTATTGTCATGTCCTGAGTGGTCTCACGTTGTTATTTGATCCGATTACCAAGATCTCATATCAGTAGCTACAAAATAAGCTCAGGGATAGCAGATGTGTATGGACGGGTCCCCGGATGCCTGGCCCTCCGCTCACATCGACCCATAGTCTCCTGGCTCTCCGCTCACATCGACCCGTAGTCTCCTGGCCCACCGCTCACATCGGCCCATAGTCTCTCGGCCCACCGCTCACATCGACCCATAGTCTCCTGACCCACCGCTGACATCGACCCGTAGTCTCCTGGCCCTCCGCTCACATCGACCCATAGTCTCCTGGCCCTCCGCTCACATCGACCCGTAGTCTCCTGGCCCACCGCTCGCATCGACCCATAGTCTCCCGGCCCTCCGCTCAAATCGACCCATAGTCTCCTGGCCCTCCGCTCACATTGACGTATAGTCTCCTGGCCCGCCGCTCACATCGACCCATAATCTCCTGGTCCACCGCTCACATCGACCCATAGTCTCCTGGCCCACCGCTCACATCGACCCATAGTCTCCTGGCCCACCGCTCACATCGACCCATAGTCTCCTGACCCACCGCTCACATCGACCCATAGTCTCCTGGCCCTCCGCTCACATCGACCCTAGTCCCCTGGCCCTCCGCTCACATCGACCCGTAGTCTCCTGGCCCACCGCTCGCACCGACCCATAGTCTCCTGGCCCTCCGCTCAATCGACCCATAGTCTCATGGCCCTCCGCTCACATCGACCTATAGTCTCTTGGCCCACCGCTCACATCGACCCATAATCTCCTGGTCCACCGCTCACATCGACCCATGGTCTCCTGGCCCACCGCTCACATCGACCCATAGTCTCCTGGCCCTCTGCTCACATCGACCCATAGTCTCCTGGCCCTCCGCTCAAATCGACCCATAGTCTCCTGGCCCACCGCTCACACCGACCCACAGTCTTCTGGCCCTCCGCTCACATCGACCCATGGTCTCCTGGCCCCCACTTACATCGACCCACAGTCTCGACTGGATGGTTCCGCTCTCGCCTCCGTCAAACGGCATTGGTTACGTAGCATTGCGACACCTGGTCATCGAGCTCAGGACCATTCTTGACCCCGTAAGTGCAGCGTGTTGGCAACTAAGTTCTGTGTCTCATGTTACTCGGATGATGGTTGCATTTCTTTCATCTTGCAATGCGGCTTGTAAGCCACGTCCATGGATTTACATGTCACCACAGATAGTGCATCGCTAGGCCTAAAAAATAATAGCCTTCTGCTGAAGGCTATGGGGGGGGGGGGGGCTCCAATCCACGGCTGCAGGCATATAAGCGCGTCAAAAGCAAGGCGCTCGTGTCGGCCTGAATCGTCTGAGTCCAAAACATGATCACCATCCAAGCGGAATGCCCTCGGCCATCAGACCCGTCTGCATTTAGCAGTTTGTTGCCGCGGTAACCCGTGCCGTTTGTATTCTTCAGAAGATTTAGACTGTGTATGTCAACATTTGCGCCATGGTGAGGTCATCATGCGCATTTAATACTTAGCTGTTTAGTTTTGTGCAATGCCTTTTGTCGAATGCTCAGATTTTATTTGATCTAGTCATATTGCACTGTCAAGATAGATCAGGCTGTTCTTGCGATTGCAACATTTTGTATTTTGGCACCGAAATGCCAGTGTAAGCCTTTCCAGAAGCCATCCGTTGCTCACGACCACGGGATTCGAGAGAAGTTTTCGAAGGATCGAAGAGACGCAACTCTGTATGCTTCACAGTTTCACCCCGCTTAAGATCTCCAGATAATGATTTTACATACCATAGAAGAGAATCTTGGACGACAGCTAATAATGATGGGAGTAGGCGCGTGCTACAGGCACGGCAGGAGCGGCACGCACTGTGTGGACGGCAGGAGCGGCGTGCACGACCGGGGCGACCCTGGCCACGACAGGGGCTGTGTGCACGGTCTCCCTGACGATGGGCACATCGGGACCCTCAGCCTTGGTCACCGACTGGTGCGAGACGGCGACGGGCTTGGCGTGGACAGCCGTAGTCACGGCAACGGCAGGGGCGGCAGCGTAGCCGTGAGAGTAGCCGTGGCCAACAGCCGGGGCGGCGATGTAACCGTGGGCGTAGCCATGGGCGTAGGCGGGGGCGGCAGCGTAGCTGTGAGCGTAGCCGCGGGCGAAGGCCGGGCCGGCGGCATAGCCATGAGCGTAGGCCGGGGCGGCGGCGTAGCCATGGGCAACGGCCGGGGCGGCGGTATAGCCATGAGCATAGGCCGGGGCGGCGGCGTAGCCGTGGGCAACAGCCGGGGCGGCGTGCACGGCCGGCGGCGGCGTATCCCAGAGGGCGCTTCTCGACGACGGCGTTGAAGCCGTGTAGTCGTCGGCCGTGTAGGTGACGACGCGCTCGGTGCCGTCGGGATCGACCAGCCGGTACTGGCCCTGCACCCGGTCACCGTCGCGGCTCTCCACTTGAGACTTGTGGTCGCCAGTGTAGGCGTCCGACACGCCGTAGTTGAAGTCGTACTTGGGGTGTGGGTTGACGTAGTCGACCACCTCCACCGACTTGGCGACGGGCGCGTGGCCGACGACCACGTCGACAGGAGCCGGAGCGGCGTAGGCGATAGGGGCGGCGGCGTATCCAGAGGCGTAACCGTGGCCGTAGGCCAGAGGTGTGCTGGGAGCTCCGCAAGTAGCGGCCACCAACGCACACGCGGTCAGCACCTGCAGAGGGACACGCATGAATGCGGCATTTGGATACGGCATGTCGTTTTGTGAAACGGAGGATATTGGGCGATCCAGAAGCGTACACTTCGAGCTGCAAAATTACGCGTGCCCCATCAAGCGCCTGTCAGTTATGGCACTGTTCCTCAGTCATTTATTTCCGTTGCACTCAGGCCAGGAGCAACAATTGATTATCTTACCCTGACGTAGGCCATGTTGACTGTGTAAGGGACAGAGCTGTACTGCCGTTTGACCGTCGAGAGACGCGTTATATACTGCTCGTTCAACCCTAGCCTTGGGTGTCGCTGCCGGGATTGACCACTGCAATGTGGTCATGGACTTTAATATCTTTTGGGGAGCTGTGAGGAAATCCTGAGGCTTTGGTCAACAGCCGTTTAACCGCACTATGCTTGAGTCAGCACAAAACTGTTGAACGGCGTACTGATAGTCATTGCACCATTTCGGTGACGCTGTGTCTGCCTGTGTCCACCTCATGCTCCGATAATGTGAGAAAACGATCGCGTTAGCTCAAGTTCCGCGGCCATGGCACCTGCAGCGGCAAGACCTTTATCCATTGAAGCGTAGGTTACCCAACCTGGCTCGAGGCTGATACGTGCTAATAGTTACGAAACACACGTAATATCGACCACTGCGACACAAGCAGGAGAGATTTTCGAATCATTTGCATGATTTCACTCACTAGTCTGTAACGAAATTGATTTCGCGCGCAAACGCACGAGGACTGCGGTTTTCCTCTCTCGGTAAGAATGCTCACAGCCATCTCGCGTTTTGGTGGGAGGCGTGTTGGCTCAGCACAATTTTGTCAGCGTCACTGCGAGTAGCAGTGCTGGAAGGTATCCATAGAGTCATGCTTTCAAACTCGAAAATTGTCTTGTGCCGATTTTGGTTAAAAGGTGTTTTTGTATTCAGCGACGCATAGTGACCCACAGTTTTTCAAATAATCAAATGATCGCTGACGCAAATTGTGTAACGGGAATGCTTCCACTGAGGCTCCCTTCAAACTATAGCCACCTATACCTTTATCTAAGCCAATGTAAACGCGATTCGAGATTCATAGGCATTTAATGCTGAGTGATTTGGCGTTTTTCAGTCTACTGGAACATGTTCGGAGATCAATGTCTGCGATTTGTTTTGCATGACTGCCATGGCCACTGTTGTAGGCTAATAAGTTTATGATGAAGGCTATTAGTTACTGTATGTTTACACCTTATACACACATGAACTGTCATGCGGGTTGTCATATATGTCGTATGGGCTGTCTGTCACGCGGGTTGCGCGGAGCGACGATAAAGGTCCAGCCAGGGGCCAAAACAAATACGACGCCCGGCCATGTCCGGACGTTACACACATCGTACTGGTGATCTTTTGAATCGGCATGAGGAGAAAACGGTAGCCGGCCTATGGCATGGCATACCTCCTTGCTTTACCCGTCGCTAGACAATCGGGGACATTTGGGACAGCGAATATGCAGTGGACTGAAGCCTTGCACCGACAGGTTACACACAGCGCAGAAAGGAAACGATAATGCAAGCCGCATTGCTTGCAGGTGGCCGGTTCGTTATGTCTTCTGTAGCATGAAATGTTGTGGCGGTAGTTGGTGTTTAAGATCGGCGATTACTATTGTATACGACCATGGTCGAGGTTGCGTTCACCACCTGTCCTTCCACGCATTTGTGTAAGAAGTCCCATTGGGATACCAACAAATACCCGGTTACTCTCCGGCTACTGAGGGGTCTTTGAATGTGTTAAACATGTGACGTTTGGGCGTTTTACTGTTATTTTTAGTAAACAGCAGGCTTCAGTAACGGCAGGTCGTACAACGGCACAAAAGCTGCATCAATGCACTGAACTGTCCGTCTTTTATGAACGTTTAGCAAGCTAAGAGGCCCGCTTTTGCAACGTTCGCGCGCTGCTATACAAAACACGCTGCTGGATAACTGATTAGCTTTTATCCTTATGATGTCCGCCACATTGTGTTCAGAACTGATTATAGTTGCTTTTCCGTGTGTCGATGAGGACAGCGCCACTCAGTATTGCACGTAGGGTATTATCACAAATTTGGCGGTGGACGACAAACCAGACCATAAATTGATCGTTATCGATAAAAGTGAGAGAAGGCAGCGATTACGAAGTCCACACTGTATGACCCTGTCCAATCCTGGTTATGTCATTGGAAGGTGTTGGCAAGTTTGTAGTGATTTATGCATTCAATGACTGACGAATCTCTTTAATAAAAAAACGCTGTCATGGATACAACGGCCTTTGCTTAACGTCTGTGGAGCTGACAGGCTGTGATCTTGCTGAGCTTGGACTTGCGCGGCTTAAGTTGAAAACGGTCTTTTAAAAATGATGTTTTTGTCCGCTTAGCTGTCGATTACTGGCGTTGCTATGCGTCGACAGCGCTTGCCAAGTGAGGTCTAGAAAGCACATTCATCCATAACATGCAGTGGACATCACGAATTTACCTGTACTTGTCGCCAAGATCTGACATCAGAGTTTAAATCACCCCATGAGGGGCCTCAGATGCACCCTTGGGTTTTCCCGGAATAGTTTCGGAAAGTTTGGAGTACGGCGCCGCAGTTTTGTGCTGCCGACTGCCAAGTTAACGCCATTTTCACACACGTTGTGTAAGTCTGAAGTTTCCAGCGTTAATAGGGCATGCTCTGTTAATTTTCCTCGAGTCCATGATTTGCGCTCGAACACTCGTGACTGCCTACGCACTTCGGCCCACACTCTCACCAGTGCACCTGTCCATCCTCTCTTCTATGAAGTAGTGTTTGTTGGGGATCATTACCACGCTGGACCATCGAGACCTGGGCACAGTGTCATGTGTTGCATAGCTTTTTGCAAATGACAGTTTTTACCTTTACCTTGGTAATCGAATGAAGGAGTGCCAGTAAACCGCGCCGCATGGAGTCGCTTGTGCGCGAATACGCTGATACTATACTGTACCATGACGTCACAAAAGGAACTTGTTTATTGCCGAAAAGTACATGAAACTTCTGATTGGTTTCAAAACAAAAGCCCGTCAAAAGCGTGGCGTGGCGACCGGGTCGCTCGAGCGATAATTGTTGCCCCAGTTCCGTTGGTGCTTCTTCGTCGCAGGTGGTCAGCAGCTAATTTGTCAGCCGTAGAATTTCACTGTCTTTCACCTCTCCAATTTGCGCATAACATCAGTCGTTTCATACCGTTACGCACGCAGGTGGTACCAAATGATCTTGCTCAATTTTTTTTAAATATCGGAGAAATAAAATATTTATTTGTGAAAGTTTGAACTGAAAAGATGAAGTGGAGAAGTGGCAAACTGCATTCAATTAAATGGCCTCGTCATCATGAAAACCGTAAAGTTGTATTCTGCATTCCAGTGTTTTGTATTCTGAAGGCAGATGAGGATGGCAACACCTCCAAAAACGGTGCCACTTACATACGCGACAAAAGGAAGTTTAAGCACATCTCCGCACATTTTATCATGCTGCCCCGCTTATGTTTAGACAAACGTTTTAGATCGCATGTTGGAAAAAAAACATCAAAGCCACCTAATGATACCGGGAATAGCCGTGCACGGCGTGGACGGCAGGAGCGGCGTGCACGGTGCGCACGGCAGGAGAGGCGTGCACGGCCGGAGCCATCTTGGCCACGACAGGGGCCGTGTGCACGGTCTCCCTGACGATGGGCACATTGGGACCCTCAGCCTTGACCACCGACTGGTGCGAGACTGCGACGGGCTTGGCGTGGACAGCCGTAGTCACGGCAACGGCAGGGGCGGCGGCGAATCCGTGAGCAGCGGCCGGGCTAGTAGCGGTTCGGTACCATATATTTCATTCTACTTGGCCAATTTACATGATCTTAGCGCCATAGAAACATCACTGTATCATCTGTTGGCATCCTTTGCTTAGGGGACAAAATCTTGTGTTTAGTACAACCATTTACTTCGATAACCTATAGCCCGATTTGCTGAATCCGGCTTCAGCAGCGCCGGACAGCATAGCGCAGCGCATGGATACCGGACTGGTAATTCGAAGGCTGTGCGCACCAAATCCAGGGGCGGGTCGGATTTCTTTAAATACTTGCATTTTTGGTTTGGAGAACAGTATCATCGTTTAAAAGATTGTATGTCGCTTTACCGGGGTTCTTACTAACATACCTGACCACAATTTACTCATTTACCTCGCTGATGATTGCAGTGTCTGCCTTTTGCGAGAGTTTGGCACCAATAGTCTCATTAATGTAGTGTATACGCGCTATTCACGGCATTGGGAGAAGTCGGTGAATTTAAAATAATTCGCGGCTGAGTAACGCTGGCCAATGTGATTCGAAAAGCGCCCTTATTTTAGGTGGATGTCGGCCTATGCTGAACGCCTGTGTGGTTGCCATTGCACAACCTTGCTCGCCTTTGGCTCAAACAGCTTATATTCTGAACGATGTATGAAACGGATTAGATCATCCTCTTATCGGCCGATTTTCGGTAGCGCTATGCATTGCGCAGCTTTGGGATCGCCTGGTTAACGATTCATGACAGATCCGCCCACGTCATACATTAGCCCACACGTCTTTACGTGTGCGAACTCCTGGAATCGGACGGCAAGCCTTGGAGATGGCACCAAATGAGCCATGCGATGATTTGCGCTCCAGCGCTCGTGACCGCAGGCACGACGTCTGCTTATGCTTCCGGCTGTGCTATTGCTCAGTCTCCTCCGTCGAATGGTGTGGGTCGAGGGTCATTACCGCGTCGGGTGACAGGGATCTGTGCCCAGTTTCCTGCATTGTACAGCCTTCTTGACAGTTAGCTAATTCTACGTTTACTGTGCTATTCACATAGAGAAAGCCATCTTTATTGGTTCTGACATTTTGCAAGCAATTCACGTTAGATCAAACTGCTTGGAAATGTACGCACAAAATTTCAAAGTTGAATTTCTTTTTGCTCAAAAACGCGTGTAACACTGTGCTTGGTTTCAACAACATGTGGAGGAAACGTGTAGCTGTCTGTGTTTGAAACCGTACATCTTTTCTTGCTGTCCCACTAACGCCCCATGGTCTTTGAAGGCTGCTCGTAACCAACAGTTTTTTTGCGTGGATGCCCCCTAGTGTAGGAATGTATTGCATGTATAGTTCGTATATGTATTTAATTGCAATCAGCTTTGTGATGTAGGCACCTGACGCTCAGTGGTCCAGGTTTGAAAATCCACTTTCCACTGTTCAGGTACCTTGCAGCTGGAGCCAGTTGCCACTCGTCAAATCCCCCCGGTCTCCTGTACCCAGATTATATCGCCTCTGTCATTCTTGCATGGTTCATTCTGCACGTAAGTGTTGATGCAGACACGTCCAAAAAGCGCATTTCTCCAAAAAACGGGACTAGAAAGACATTTTATCACAGGTCTGCTCATTTCACCATTCCATTTCCACAGGTCTTTGGACAGGCGCTTGTACTTATAATGAACGGGAAACATGACGACCACCTAGTAGGGACGAGAGTGGGAGCGCAGCGCATGAGCGGCAGGAGCGGCATGCACGTCAAGGGCAGCCTTGGCCACGGCAGGGACCCGCTTGCACGTTCTCCCTGAATATGGGCGGATAGGGACCCTCAGCCTTGGCCACCGACTGTCGTGAAACGGCCGCGGGCTTGGCGTGCACTGCCGTGGTCACGGCAACGACCAGGGGCGGCGGCGTAGCCATGGGCAACCGCGCACACGGGCCGGCGGGCGTAGCCGTGGGCAAACCAGCAGGGGTGGCGTAGACGGTCGTGGCAGCGGCGTATCCCAGGGGGCGCTTCTCGACGACGGCGTTGAAGCCGTTGTAGTCGTTCGGCCGTGTTGTATGGTGACGACGCGCTCGGTGCCGTCGCGGGGTCGGACCAGCCGGTACTGGCCCTGCACCCGGTCACCGTCGCGGCTCTCCACTTGAGACTTGTGGTCGCCGGTGTAGGCGTCCGACACGCCGTAGTTGAAGTCGTACTTGGGGTGCGGGTTGACGTAGTCGACCACCTCCACCGACTTGGCGACGGGCGCGTGGCCGACGACCACGTTGACAGGAGCCGGGGCGGCGTAGGCGATAGGGGCGGCGCGTAACCAGAGGCGTAACCGTGGCCGTAGGCCAGAGGGGCGCTGGGAGCTCCGCAAGTAGCGGCCATCAGCGCACACGCAGTCAGCACCTGCAGAAAAACGCGAGTGTATGTGACATTTGGATAACGCATGTTGTTTCGACGCATCAGTGCATCGTTAATGAATTAGCATGTTTCCTTGAAACCTCTTGCTTTCGGTATCAAGACCATTTAGAAGAAATGCTGATGGTGTCCGTATTTTGTCTTTGACAGGCATTAGCGTAATGCGAACTTATTTCCACGATGTCAAAATTCATGGTGAAATCTCTGGAATAGGCTACATCTAAATACTCCAGAGTATATTTATGGACAGGGCATATTTATCAGTGTATTTAACAGAGTATGTGCATTTATAGGCAACACAGAAGGTTTACTACGAATTGCAGTTGCCCATGCTCCACCTGGCGGCTCGCGTAGCGAACACCATGTTTCATATGCTTATTCAATGACGTTTACTGTGCTGCTGTCGATATTCCCGATGCTCCCAGGCGGTACCTTCTGGTTGTCTTACCTGGACGTAGGCCATGCTGACTGTGTAAGTGACAGAGCGGTTAGTAGCGTTTGACCGTCGGCGTTGCGCGTTATATACCGTTCGCCCGACCTCAGCCTTGAGTAGTCGTGTCGGGATTGGTCACTCCTTGGTGAGAGTGAACTTGAACTCCATGGGAGAGCGATGAGGAACTACTGGGGTTCTGGTCAGCAGCCATTCAATTGCACTATGCATGCGTCGACGCACAGCAAATTAACAATAGCGATTATCGTTGACCTATTCCACTCACGTGGTGTCCATCTGTGGCGCGCTTTCTCCGGAGATGCGAGAGAGCAGATATTAGTACAACGACCTAGGGATGACCGTCAGCTGCAGCGGCAACCTACGCCCAAGGTTTGTCAGGATGCATCGGCCAGACTAAAGGATTGAAGGATGCAATGCGCTGGTATATCTGTTTGCTATTTGTTTAGCAAGCACGCCGGCTTGCTATGGGAGGGGTTCTCCCACGCGTGGTCTCTTCAGAGAGAGCGGCCGTGGTCTCCTCCCGTTTGATCGTAAAGTTAATTCATTGCAAGTGTTAGGTGGCGAGGCGAGATGATTTCACTCCATTTCACCGCTGTCTACGCAAAATAGCGTGGACATGTGAGAGGGACATTCTTTCTCCCGCGTGCAATTTTTTTCGCTTTTTCAGTAGGGGAGGGTGTTGTCTCGCATTCACCGACGCACGATATTTGCAGTTTCTGTAGTAACTCATTGGTTGTTTACTAGAAATTTCCGCCGGGCAATGCGTGCCTTAAGTTACCTAAAAGCGTCGTCACTCATGTGGGAATCAAGTTGTGTATCCTCAAACAGGCTTGGACTCACACATGCTTGGGTAATGCATTGTTTGGTTCTTTGTCAAGTTGGGAATGTCTCGCTTCTGTAGATCACCTTGCCGCGCATGACATTACTGTAGTCGTTGGCACCACACTGTACCACACTGACTGTGGCAAGACATGGCAAAGCACGAGTTAGCGTAATCACGGGCCCAAACATACGACTTGTGACACGGTGATGTGGGGACGCCTCCAGATATGTGTGCTTTCGTCTGACGGCGTTGTAGGTGGTTAGAGGGGGCCGCTAACAAGCACCATTGGGTGTGGTTGCGTCTCCCGGTTAACGGTATTCGGCCAATGGAAGGAGGGGCGTATTGGATGGAAGATAACCTGCAGATAACGACCTTTATTTTTACAGTACACACCATAAGTAGGCCGTGAAGCAGATATGTCACTTTGGGTTCTTTTGTGAGGGCCCTGACATCCTCAACCCATCCCGATGTTGATATTGGCCTGGAATGTTCGTTTGGTCCTTGTATTTTTATCGTAATGTAGCGAAACATGAGGACAAAGTAGAATGTCACGCGTAAGAGAGATTAGTATCTTTGAACATTTCGGATGACCGTGACGACTATGGCAAGGAAAGAAAGGGTTCTTTCATAACTAAAACAAGAGATGGAAATGCGACTTGCCTTAAGTCAAAAAGTAAACTGAACCAAAGCCGCTGAAACACATTTGGGGTAGGTGATCTTGTCCGGCCCCGTGCTAAGCTCACAAACATTTACAAAAATCCACGCCGCTGCTGTAAGTAGTACCTTGATTGATGCTTATGGATAACCGTATGGTCGTATTATCGGTGGCGGAGATTGGGAGCTGCCACTGTTGATGGAAATACGTGACGTTTCCTTTGGCATCTTTTGCTGGTCGCAATTCTCCTAGCCAGATAGTCAGACCCGGTTCTGTGCGCTGGCTCGGGTTCATGCGTTTGTATGATGTAAGCCCACACCCTCTCGGCCGCGTGGCGACCGTGCCGCTGTCTCCTGGCTTTAGATCTACGTATACCAATGCTTGCGTTGTTATTGCAGCGTACATGATTGTACTTAATGCTTGATCTTTTCGTGTTGAAGAACACCGGTGGTCAAATATTCCTATCTAAATGTAACGCAGCAAATTAGCTCCAACCCATTACCTGGGCCCATTCATTGTAAACTTTGTGCTCTTGCTTTTGCGGCATATATTCTGTACGGGCATGAGGATGCAATTGCAGACACTTGCAGGAAGCGACACAACATTCGAAGACAAAACGCAAGGAAATTTTAGCACAGCTCTGTACGCTTTACATTGCCTCTCCGCTATAGATATTTGTATAAACGTTTTACAACTTGCACAAGAGGAGCATGATAGGCCACCTAATAATGATGGGAATGGGCGTGCACGGCATTGGGGGGGGGGGGGGGGGGCAGGAGCGGCGTGTACGGTGTGCACGGCTTGCACGACCGGAGCGACCTTGGCCACGACAGGAACCGTGT
>NW_023596136.1:45389444-45409752 GCF_011947565.3 Pollicipes pollicipes
CTCTCTCTCTCTCTCTCTCTCTCTCTCTCTCTCTCTATCTCTCTCTCTCTCTCTCTCTCTTTTTTCTCCCTTTCTCCCTCACTATCTCCCTCCCCATGTCTGCGCCGCACTCCCCAATTTTTCCCGTTTTTCTCGCACGTCTTGCGTTTTCCCGTTATCGCCGTGTGGTTGTCGCGCGCTGTCGCTGTCATTTGGTTTGTCTCGTGCAGCAGCGTGGCCACAATGATCTCGCGCGATCACTTTAGTCGATTCGGCCCTTTCTCTGGGTTTCTTGCGCCTGCCCTCCGCTCGTCCATCTCCCGCTCTCACGCGCGGTCCGTGGTGCCTGCTGCGGCTGCGCGGTGAAATGGGTTTCGAGTCAAGAGACCATATGTCCCTGACTCGGATCCGGACGCGTTTCACCGGCCTCTCCGGCAGCTGGCACGGGGGTCGTAACCCCGTTGACCAGAGGTCACTGACCCCAAAAGATACCGCTGCCACCACACTTGGCGCCAAAGCGTGCGTCCAGACCTCTGACCCGCACGCTGCCATCCAATCACGGCCCGGTCCGTAACGCAGTGTGTTGACCCGCTGGGTGTGCGTCGGCCATGACTGCCTCCGGTAATGGTGCAGCCGTCCGACAACTATGGCGCCCCCACTGAAGGCACGCCCGCTTCCTGTGATAGGCGTCAGCTGTGCCAATGAACCCGTGCGTCTGGTGGCCGGGCCCGACCGCCGCTGCCCCAGTGCAGTGGTGGGCTGACTAGGTTTTGTGCTACTCCCCCCCCCCCCTTCCCTTCTCTTTTTGTTCACCTGCCGTGCCGTCTCGTTTCCATGGCGGCCGACTTTCCGTCTGCTTTTTCCGGTCGTTTTTCGGTACCCTCTGACCTGTCATTCACGCGCTTTCGGTCGGCCCACAGATCCGCCACTCTCCGGGAAGGGCTGGGATGTTTTCCTCAACGCTCGCAGTGAAAAAACTAACGACCCCACTCCCCCTCCCCCCCCCCCTGCATCGCACATTCACCAACCACACCGGAGCACCCATCTGGACGCGCGTGCTGTCGGCCGTGTTTATCCCCGCCGCAGCCGTTCCGAACCCCCACCTGCATCCTCCGTCCGCCCTTCACCATGCTGGCCCACCCCGCCCCGCTCGGCTCTGCCCTGCCCTGCCCTGCCCTGCCCGGCTCCGGGCCGGCTCCGGCCCGGCGGGCTCTGTGCGGCGCACGCACGGCGGCCAGCGCGTCTGGCAGCGTGCGTTGACCCGGCTGCGCGCGGCGCCCGGCGGCGCCTATCGACTGGCGGTGGCGCGGGCGGCGGCGGCGGCGGCGGCGCCGGCGCCGGCGTGTCCTAGGTTAGTGAGCCGAGCGACCATCGATCGAGGGCCGCCGCCGGCAGCTGACCCCGGATGCGCGCCGCGCCGCTGTTTTTGTCGCCGCGCTGGCGATGGCAACCCGGCCGGCCCGGCCATGGAGGGCGGCGGCGAGCCTCTCCGGCCGCCGGCGCCGGCCGCGCGCGCCGCGCTGCAACGGTTGCGAAACCGGAGCGACGGACGCGTGGCGGGCGAGAGGGGGGCGGGGGGGGGGGCACGAGCCTTATCGAGTTTCCGCCGGTCGCGGTCGTGCCCGTTTCGAACGGGCGGGGAAAGGGCGGGCCGCGGGCCATGCGCTGGGTCAGCGGGAGCGGCGTGCGCCGCGCCCTGCGCCGCGTCGACCGACCGCGCCTGCAGACGCTCCTCCGCGAAAGTGGGTAAGCCGGCTGGAGGAGTCGGGCGCGTTCGACGGAGCCGGCGCGTCCGGGTCGACCGGTGGAGGCGGCGTCGCCGGCGCGACCAGTTTTCTCCGGCCTTGGAGAGCGCCGGCACATACGGCACGCGGCCGCGTATGTAGTCCGCGCCGCTGCAGTCTCTCCGGTGTCACCGACCGCGCGATCGGCTTTCACGTTTCGTTCGGCCGCCGCTGGCGCCGCCCGACGGCGGCGCGCCGAACTGACCTGCGATCGGCCAGCTGTTCGCCGGCCTCGCAATGTCGCCATGGGCGGGCGGGGAGCGCGCCGCCCGGGGCGGTCAGCTGGCGGACGGCGGATCGTTTTCCTCGGCGGCCGCGCGTAATCGCCGATATCCTGGGGTCTTTGAACGGCCCGGATTACGGGGCGGTGCAAGCTATTCAAGGAGAGCGAGTGGAGCGTGTACGGCGGGATCAACAGGCGACGGCCGTGCGGCCGGCCGGCTCCTCCGGGACCGCTGCCGTGCTAACCGGCGCGCGCGGTGCGGCCACGTCTCTCACGACGTCGGCCTTACGCTTCGTCCCGGCGCGGGGCTCGGCCCGGCCGCCGGCACCTGATCTGGGTCAGAGTGGCGCCGCCGCCGGCTCTCGCGCTGCCGCCGCGCCTGGCCGTCGACAATCAGCGCTCAAAGCTCGGCGCACCGTTCGCCACCGCCGCAGTTAGGCGCACCTGATTGTGGCGCAGACGCCCTTGTCGGCGGGGCTTGTCATCAGACGGTGGCCAGCGCGCTGCGCGGTCACGCGGCGACGCCGGGGTGATTCCGTCTCTGACGGCATCAGGCGCCGGTGACGTCGGTCCGGGGCGGGCAGCGTCAGTCCAGTTTTCCTGTGCGGCAGGCTCAGCAGGCCGCCGGCTCGCGGCGGGCGGAGGCGGCAAGCTCTCGGCGAGCGTCGCGGCCGCACGCCTCGGCGCGCTGTGACGCGGTGGGGAAAGGCGATCGGCTGGTCGCTGTCACGCGTGCCCAGTTTTGGAGTGTGCTGCGCTGCTGGTGGCGGGGTGACGGTGACACCCCACAGCCCGTGCTCGTCAGTGGGAGCGGGACGGTCGTCGGCGGGGCGGGGCGCGCCCTGACGCCCGTGGCTGCCGTCGACAGCCGTGCGTCGACGGTCGTCGCGCCTCGGCGGTCGTCGCGTCGGCGGTCGTCGTGCCCTTCCCTCTGGGCGTGCCCCCCCCCCCCCCTCCTTCTTCGCCTCCCATCCCGTCACCGCATCCCCGATACAGACCTTCGTTAGCCTGACCCGGACTGGTCGTGCGCCCACTCCCCCCCCCCCCCCCCACGCCGTAACGTCTTCGGCATAGATTAGAGCGTCGGCAAAGACGGGCAAGAGCTGGAGGCGGACAGACGCCGACCTGTCCGGGCGGCTGAAGTGTCCGTGTCGCGACCGCCACAGCCCAGCGCGCTTTGGCGGCCACTGCGCCGTGTAATTTGGTCGTCCGTTCCGCTGGGCCGTGCTTCACACAGGTGCCACGGTTCGACGCAGTTTGTCCCGCTTCCAGACTGTGACGTCATTAGCTGTCTGATGGTGCGGGCGTTAATGAGCGCTTTGTGCCGTCCGCATCGCGCGCGCATGCATCGCGCGAGGACGGAGAGAGCGAGAGAGCGGGGAGAGAGAGGGAGGAAGAGACGGACATAGAGGCAGAGAGCACGAGAACGGAGGGTAGACAGGGCGAGGGAGACAGAGCAGGGCGGGAGAGGGTAAAGAGGGAGAGGATCAGTCATGTGGGAGGAAGAGCGATCAAATGCATCTCACCACGCGGGCGATGGTGGGTTGGATGACCTTGTCCTGTTTGGTATTGTGATGCCCCGGCCGCCTGATTATGTAAAACACAGGGTGCGCGACCCACGGCGTGGGATAGCGGCTCGCTAAAGCGTGCGCCTGTGACGCTATCGCCCCTCTGCCCCCCCCCCCCCCCCTCCACCCCGCCGTCCGCCGTAACGGGAGGTGCGGGTCATGTGCGCAGTGACAGTGGCGTGGGGCCATCGCCTGCGACCGCTCACGTGTCGCGCGAAACGCGTCGTGGCCCGGCGGTCCGTGAGTGGACCGTCGTGGGCCCGTGAGTCGGCTGCCGTTGGCTCGTGAGTCGGCCGCCGTGGGTCCATGGGCCCGAGAGTCGGTCGCCATGGGCCCGTGAGTCGGCCGCCGTGGGTCCGTGGGCCCGTGAGTGGGTTGTCGTGGACCCGTGAGTCGACCGCCGTGGGCCCGTAGGTTTGACCCCCGGGTCCGTGAGTCGGCGGTCCCGGCGGTCGTGACCCCGCCGCGCGCAGGCGCGCCCCGCCGCGCCGCTGACACGGAGGTGACCCCCGAGCCGGCCTAACGACCCTTTGTGTGCTACTTTCTCCGGCGGTGCGGCGCGCTGCCGGCCACCGCCGCCGCCGCCGCCGCCGCCGGCCGCTTTTGAGACCGCTCGGGCAGGACGGAGGGACAGCTCTGTCGTCCGCGTCCGAGCTCTAGACCCGGCGAGCTGCAGAGCGGCGTTGTATGGCGGGACACATGCGTGGGAGGGGGGTTTGGTTCTCTAGAAATGGGTCGAGTGGGCTTTGTGGCCAGGTGGCTGCTGATGGCCAGTTTTCTGCCGTCGGATTGAAATGCATCGCTAGGCAGCTTTTTTGCGACGCTCGTGGGCCTTCGGCGCGAAAACCGGTCAGACGCACGGAGCCGTGCCTGCTCTGTCGGAGACAGACCGCTGTTTGGGTGTGTGGTCGGAATTGGGACACATCCCCGACCCATTTTCCTAATATGTGCCGAGCTCGTTCCGAACCTCCGGGACACTTCGGATGGCGTGGCGCAAGCCGATTAAGGCGGCTACATGTGCCGGAGCCGCTGGACTGACCATGTCTTAAAGGCTAAACGGTTTGCGGTAGGGAGCCACACATGCACTCGGTGAGACGCACCATGGCGCGTGGTTTTGCGCGCCCACTCCCCCAGCGCGCGGCTCACACCTCCGTGCCATCCGCTGCCGTTCTTGACCGGCGCGGCCCTGCCGCCGGGCACCTCCCCTGCCGAGCCGGGGACGGTGCGCGCTGGGTTTTTGTGGCGCGCGCGGAGCGGTGCGGCGTGGCGCCGCTGACTGCCGCCGGACGGGGGTCTCGTCGGCCTGTCGGCACTCGCCGGCGTCTCCAGCAGCCCTCCCCGCCCGGATGCCCGACTGCCGTTTTCGGCGGGGGCGGAGCAGGTGGCGCTGGCACCGGTGTGTGTGTGGGGGGGGGGGGGGGCTCCGCAGCGCAGCGGCATCCCCTGGCCGGCTTCCTTCTGAGGACTGTGATATTCGTAGCGCCGTTGTGGGGCTTGCTGTCCGATTGGAAAGGCTGTAATCCGATGCCCCAGAGTGTGGCGTGGTCCCGATATGGCACAGGTTGTTGACACTGTCAGACGGGTCCCGGGACGTCCAGGAGACTCCGCCGTGGGCCCCAGGTCAGGGAGTCTAGCCCAGATACTGTTCGCCCCTCCCCTCCCCGGCCCGGCCCGTTGCCGTGCAGATAACGGGACGGCTCGGCGATGGACGGTGATCCTTCTTGCTCCATCTGTCTCAGTATCGCCACCTCTAGAACAGACCTGCTGTGTGATCCCGCCATGGTCTCAGTATCGCCACCTCTAGAACAGACCTGCTGTGTGATCCCGCCCCGCTGTCCCCCAGAACGTCACGCCGTTCCTCCCTGCTGTCCCCCCGGGGTACTCGGCCGACCCCGTCGTCCCCACCCATCGCTCTCGTCGCCGGCGCCGTCAGCTGGAGCGGCGCGGGACGGCCAGCCGGTGGCGGTCTCTCAGTGCTGGGGATGGCAGGTCCGGCTCGAGCCGACAGCGGCGGCGATGGCGGCGGTATGACCCCAGAGCTGCGCTGTGATCCCGCCAGGCTGATCCACGGCCGCCACGGACCCCACTACGGTACCTCAGCCGGCCGGCGCTGTTCTCGGGGCCTGCCGGCTGGCTAGGCCGGTTCGTTGGGATTTCCTGTGGGGCCGCAGATGACGGCAGGCAGGGCTGACCCGCTGGCGCCGCGGGCCGGCCCGGTTGGGTCAGGCCGTCGTCTGAGCGGCCGCGGCGGCTGCGGACCCGACGCCTGGAACGGGACTGGCGGAGGCCGGCTGTGCTCGGCTCGACAGGAGTGAGGATTGAGAGCGATTCAGATCCACCCGCGGCGCCGTGTGGCCGCTGCTCCGGGTCCCACCCGCCACCGCGCGGTGCATTAGTGACGTAACGCTGGCGTCAGCACCGCTGGCGTGGTCGCCGGCGGCGCCAGGGCCGTGTTGGCGTCCGTCCTTGGCTGCTGAAGAATGTGCGGTAAATAGCCGCGAGAACTAGTCTGCGAGTTTTTCAAGTGTTGGATTGACACGACTGGATCGGCCGTGTAAAGGCCGCCGCCGCTGGTGTGCAGGCGGTGGTGGCGCGGCGGACCCTTCCACGTTTGCCGAACGCCGTGTGGTCGTTGAATGTGCGTCGGGGGATGAGTGATTCGCAGAGACGCCGCGACAGGATCCTGGTGCGGGCCCGCGCTCGTTCCCCTCCTTACTTGTTCCGTTCTTGGACGCGCGCGCCGCGTCCCGCCCAGGGCAGGACTCGCACCGGAGGATACAGGCCATAGCCGGCGCCCGTCAGCCCGGCTGGCCAGCGTGTGGGACGTGGTGGTGGGACGCAGCCGCGAGACTGTACAACCGCAGCGTACGTGACGCGAGGCTGTACGGACCGGCTCGTGCTCTCCGCTGGGACGGGCCCGCCTTGTGCCGAAAGGCAGCTCGTGGAGAGAATGCGGGAGGGTGGACCGGTGTCCGGCTCAGCTTATCGGGCATTGCGCGGCGGCCCGCAGTTCCTGGAACCGGGGCGTTGGTCATAGTTCCAGCACATGTTTGAGTTGGAGATTACTTCCTCTTCGTGTTGCAGAAAACAGTCCAAAAAGTCTACGTATCGGGATGCTGCATGAGATGTCTCGTGCCCGTGCAAAAGCCGTCAAATACTTGTCCCACCTCATTTCCTAGCTTCTGCACACGACTCGCCAGTGAAGGTACGGTGATTTCGTACGATATTTCATGCAGCGATGGCTGGTGAGCGTTCGTGACTTCTCGTGCAGCAGGCAACTGCCTATACGCAATTCCAATTCATCTGCATTGACACATTAACTCCGCTTGTCAATCAGCGATCGGATCAAACGTATGCCGTCCACCTGGCCGAGAGGTTCGTGTCCACTTTTTGTTCCGCGCTCAAATCATTGTAATGAAGCCTGGTTGCGCCGGTCGCATCCAATCTGCGAACGCCCGCTTTCTGGCAAAACGAGACCAGCGATCGACTTTGAACCCGGGCTTCTGAACGAATCCAGATTATTTCCAACGTCTTTATCTCAGCCAAGTCCGAGCGGGTTGAGACCGATGTCGTAAACCCTCCGCCGGTCACGAGGCTCCGTTTCGGAGTGGCGGGGGTAATAGACTCTCCTACAATTATGGGCTGTCGCGCTCATCGGGTAGGAGAGATAATTACTAGTGCTGCTATCTGCTGTCATCGCCCATGGGTTTTGTGGACATGACAAGGACGGCTGAACGTGAACTGTGTATCCCTTTTGAATTGTGAACAGCGCAAGGCCTTCATGGTGGAGATGTGTTTGATATTACGAAAGCGTTGTTAAGTTTCAAATATGTCGGATAAAAATACCGGGTTGATCTTATTTGATAATTGCGAGGAACGTTGCCCATGCCCTCTTCCGTGCGTGCGTTCGTGCGTTCGTGTGTGTGTGTGTGTGCGTATGTTGTGTGCGTGTGCGTGTGCGTGCGTGCGTGTTTGCGATTGCGGTAAGGCCCATGTCTGCGGGTGATTGGTGCGGGTACATACACCGCTCTGCCTTCGGGAGAGCACCAACTTGGTTCAGTTTCGCTCGCTCTCAGTTCCCTTACGGTTCCGCTTCGTCTCCTTGGCTCCAACTGGTCTACAACTCGCCTGTTCCCGCTCAGCTCGTCCCCCATCGCTCCCGCTCTGTTCCGCTTTATCTCCACCTCATCTCCTGCTCGTTTTTCGGTTCCACCTCGTCCAACCTCGTCTCCTGCCGTTCCCTTCCGCCGGTCCGGCCGCCCGGCCCCTCGCACCGCGCCCGGTCCCGGTCCGGCTCCGTCCCGCTGCCGCCGTTCGCGCAGTCAGCTGACTGCCGCGCCGCCAGCGCCGCCAGCGCCGCCCGGCCGCCTGGCGGCGGGCGGCCGCAGCTCCCTCGTCAGTCTCGCTGCGGCGCCGTCCCGGAGCGCCGTGTACCGAGAAATGGGTGAGCAATATCGGACGGCGGCGGTCCGGCGGCGCGGCGGCACTCAGCAGTGACAGCCCGGCGCTGCCGACGCGGCGACCTCGGTCTCGCCGCTGACAGGTAGGACGGCCGCTGCCGGCGCCGCTCGCCGGCCTGGGCCGCCAGCTGGCGGCGCCCGCTCTCCGCTTTGTTGGGCCGGTCAGCGCAGGTCCCGGTCTGCGCTCTTTAGTACGCCGCCAACGGCAGGTGGCATTCGGTCGCGGTCGGTTCCTCTGATGCTGGTGGTGTTTGCTTGCGGACGTGACTGGTGTCCAGTGTTGACACATATTGGCCCCGGACTTTTTAGCGTTGCATCTTATGGACCGCTGTGGTCACGAGCGGCATGATAGGGCATTCCAAGTGCGGCATGGAGCCGAAACAGAGGTACTGGAAAGGGTCGAACCCACGAGCTGTAGTCCAGTCATGTCGTCTACAGTGCCCGGTTTCCTTAGCTTGCGGTTCTTCGCTCGCAGCGCGGATCTGACTGCGTCGTGCGTGCGTGGCTTGGGCCGCTCTATCGTGAGATATTTGCCAGGTTTGGCCCGATTTGCCGCAAGAAGGAAACGGGGTGTGGTGCGGTGTGTGATGGGACGCGCGGCGCGCGTTCTCTGCCGGCCCAGCCGGGTCTGACACCAGTCTGGCGCGCCGTGCCCCCCCCCCCCTCCCCCCCCCCGGGCCGTCGGGTCTCCCAGCCGTCGACCGCCAGGCTGGCCGTCGTGCGCCGTTTTTGCCGCGCCGGCCGGAGCGCCGTGGTCGGCTCAGCGTCGCCCGCGGCTGGGTGGCGCCGCCGGCTCCCGCGCCGCCCTCCGCTGATCCCGCCGTCGCTGTGCGCCGCTTCGTCGGCACGCCCCCCCCCCCCCCCCCTCACGCCGCGTCGCGTCGCGTCGGTGCGTTGCCGGCGCCAGAACGGCGCGTCGCCGACTGTCGGTGACGTCGGCGTGCGTCAGAGGAACCGCGGCCACGTGCGCTGCGCCGCGTGCCGGTCGCCGCCGCCGCTGTTACCTCCGCCGCGGTCCGGTTATGAATGATGCATACGTGCGGACGGCGGCGGCGGCGGCGGCGGCCTGGCTGTCGGGGCCGTGTCAGCTGGAGCAGACCGGGCCGTGTCAGCCGGAGCCCATCGGTCCGTGTCAGTCGGAGCACACCGGGCCGTGTCAGCCAGAGCAGAACGGGCCATGTCAGCCAGAGCAGACCGGGCTGTATTACCGGAGCACGCCGGGCCGTATTAGCCGGAGCACACCGGGCTGTATTAGCCTGAGCACACCGGGCTGTATTAGCCGGAGCACGCCGGCCAGAGCAAACCGGGCCGTGTCAGCCGGAGCACACCGGGCCGTGTTAGCCGGAGCACACCGGCCAGAACAAACCAGGCCGTGTCAGCCGGAGCACACAGGGCTGTGCGGACTGCCGTCCAGCCGGCCTCAAAGGCCCCGCAGTGGGCGCGCGGCGTCGGTGCTCCTCTGGGATGCTGTGTTGCGGCTCCAGCCCAAAGCGGCGGCGGCTGTTGGCCGTGTTTCGTCGCTGCTACGATCGAGGCCGGTGGGCAAACTGGCTGAAACGTCAACTAACCGGTCATTGTGTGACTTCGGAGGCCCTGTCCGACCTGGCCAGTCACGCTGTTGCCGAGCTTACATCTCTTCAGCCACTGATCTTGCTGCCATGTAGCTTTGAGCCACGAAAGGGTCTAAATCTATATCTATAAATATATCTAAATCTATCTAGATCTATGAATCTTGAAAAGCTGTGAAGCAACGGCATCGGTGCATTTGAGTGCAGGTTATTTGATTACACAGCGCGTTCCTGTGGCTGCTGGGTTACAATATAACCGTAATTGCATTTTCCTTTTCGGAATAACATGTTTGCATGCTGCCACAAAAAGCTGGAGGACCGCAGCTCAAAACTGGGCCCACATGTCGACACGGGGCGTCGCAGCAGCATGAGACAATGATTCGCACCGAGGACAGAGCCGTGGCCCTGTGTGCGCAGACTGACACGCCATCGTGTGCCAAAGCGGCACCTGCCCGTTTTGGGGACGGTTTTAAGGAGTGGCGTCGGCTGCCGGCGGCCGGCCAGTCGGATACAGGGCTGTCGTCAACGTAACATTTTTTTCCCGAAAGCGACCGCAAATGTAACGCGCTGTGGCCTGCGCTAGGAAAAAGTGGGCCGCGAAAGCTGCACTGTCACATAGCCCAGTCCGTTATCGCCAACGTTCACCCAAAATTGATCGGGGTTTGCAATGCTTGCGTCACAGTCAGCAAACACGCAAACCATTTCCAATGTACCAATCTCGTTAGCTTTGGTCGCCTGGTCCAAAGCCACCCAAGGTTCCAGCAATGTCATGTGTAAATAAGAACGCGAACGCCAAACATCGTTTACGTCTGCTTGCCAAACTGGCTAAGGTAGGACATTCTCATGTATGATACGTTTTATTTCTATAAGATTTAAAAACTAGGGGTGTCATTTGCATTTGTTTTGGCGTCATGTGCAGAGTGATATCAGCCACGTATATTATCACGGCTTCATTAGTCTGCCGTCAACAGAGATGTACTGACACGCTTACTGCGCTTCGGTGTATACTGTGCTTCCGTGAGCACTATAAAAGACCACTGAGACGTTCTTTGATTCTCATTTGGCCCATCTAAGAATCGCATACAGTTAATGCTGCCCAGCGGTCTGGTATCGATACTTTTGTCAGTCGTCGGATTAAAGGCTATTTTTGATCGTGCCTCGAACACCGGACGTCGGAAAAACGCTTAGTTAGGGGAGCTGTATGTGGGAGGAGCCATTGACCTGCTGAAAGTGCGGCGAGAAGGATGAGGCAAGTGCCTCCCCCCCCCTCCCCGCCGTCCCCCTCCGATCACCATCAATCACCATCACCATCACCATCACCATCACCATCACCATCACCACCGCCACCACCACCATCTTCTGCCGAAACGCCGCCGCAGCGGAGTCCACATCTTAGCGCCGCGTAGGTCCGGTCCGATCCTGCACAAGCCGCCGCCGTCGGTCCAGTCGCCCGGCGGCTATTGTGCCGGCTAGCTACACCGGCTGCCCGCTCCGATACATAAATCATGCGGCTCTGGCCGCCTTATCGGGTGGCGGATCGCTTCCTGCCCTTCGCAGAGGTCGCGAACACGGAGCCGGACCAGAAGCATTTGCATTCGTGCGGTGGCGGGGGGGGGGGGGGAGAATCGCGTCCGGACGGGCCGGCGTCCCGCCGCCGGCCGGGCTGCGGGTCAGGCCAGGTCAGGCGGCCTGCTGGCGGCCGGGTCCCGCCGCCCGCCCAGTTGCGGACGGCGCCGCCAGGGCGACCTCGGCCCCGCACCTCTTCCGCGTGGGTCTGAAGGACACCGACGGGCGGACGGTCGCTTGACCTGGTCGCATCGACCTTGACCCACGGCACCGACCGGGCCGCTGCCGGCGGCCGGCGCGAGCGCCGCCTCCGTGGGCTGCCCGCCGCTGCGCCGTCGCTCAGGGGCGTCTCTCCTGAGAGGGCGCTCAGGTCTGTGTGTTTCTGTGCGGTCGGCGGAGCGCCGCTGCCCGCGGCCGGCGCGCCGTTTTTCTGGCCACGGCCCGCGGCCGGCCAGCGCGCGCGCGCGGTCGCTGACCTTGTTACGCCAATCGGTCGGCTTGGCGGCTATCGGCGGTGGCGCGCGTGCGCGCGCGCGTCACCCCACGGAAGGGTGGGTGACGGTGGCGTCACGGCCGGCGGACTCGCGCGAGTGCCGCCGTTACGCAGCGGTTCGAGGCCGGTGACACAAGAAAAACTGCCGGCTCCGGTGCCCGCCAGCCGGCGCCGGAGGACCGACGGCCCCATATCCCGTTCACTGGAGCGCCGGCGAGGTGCGCACGGCCGCTGGGAACCCGCCCGGACTAGAGGTGTGCACGGTCATGCGGCGGACGCCCAGAAATCCGAGCGGCGGCCGGCCGTCTGCTTGCACCCGGTTCGTCCGTGTTCGATGTTTCCGAGCGCGACGGCTGACCCTATCATGAGGTGGCATGCCGCCCGCCGCCGCCGAGACTCCAGCTCAGCCCTATGTCGGCGGACCCGGCGGACTCGCCCGCCGCGGAGACCCGGCAGGCCCGGAGCGCGGCGCGCCCCGCCGGCGACGCGTCGCTCCGATGCCAGCTCGCGCGTGAGACGGCCGCGCCACCGCTCTGAGGTCCGCGTCGACAGGCGACGATGTGTGAATGGCGCGGCGTGGCCCGTGAAACGCGGCGTGTGTGCGCAATCTGCGCAGCGACGGGCGGTCCGAAGCGGCCTGTAATTTGCTGCCGGTCGCCGCTTTGTCCCGCCGGGCAGACGCGCGCCGCAGCCTTGGAGGGCCATTCAGTGCCGGATTAGCGGGCCACGGTGACATGGGCTCCGGCTCGGCCGGACCCCCGACCGACGGCCAGCCAGCTCCGGCTCCGGCTCCGGCTCCGGCTTCGGCTGGAGTGGCGCATGGGCGGGCGCCCTTCCGGGCCGCAGGGCAGGTGTGTCAGCGCACTCGCGCGCACGCACGGCGTGGCCGGCGCCGGCTGACTCACGGCTTCGTCACCGGGCCGGGCAGGGGTCGGTTGGAGCGCGGCTGCTCAAAGGCACCTCCGATGTGCGGCCGCGTCGCCGCGCGAGCCTGCGCCGTGGCCGCCCAACTGCAGGAAACTCGCTCCCCCTCCCCCAATCACGGTTGCCCAGTCCCTTGCCGCGTGCTCTCCGCCCGCATATGGGTCATCGCGTGCCATCGGGCGGCACTCGGCGCACGCGGCGGCCTGCTGGGCGGTCGGCGGCGGCGCTCCGGTCGTGTGCGCGCCCGCCGCCGTCCCCGGTAGCTGCCGGGCTCGGCTGGCGTGGCGTGACTCGGCTTCGATCGCCGCCGCGATGCGTTGCACGGAAGGCTGCGCCGGTCAGTCAACATCTGACGCGCCGCAGACGCCCCCGGCCGGGCCGCGGACCGGTCGCCCAGGTCGAACGGGCGGACGGGAGAGGGGTGTGTGGATTACCACCGAGAGGGGCGTAGTCGGCGGTCGTTGGGCCACGGCTGGTAAGCTCTCGTCTAGCCGAAATGTGTCGATCTCTCTGCGGCCTCCCGGCAGCTCATGGCGGAGCGGGCTTTCGGCCGCGTCCGATCGCGCGGAGCGGCCCGCGCCTCAGCCCTCCGCTCGCCCCGCGCGGCGCTGACGCTGGCTCAGGGCTCCCTCCGCGGGCGGACCGCCAAATCACAGCCAATGTCCCTGCTCGCGCGGCCGCCCCGCCTCCGCCGAGTACACTCCAGTCGTCGGCCACCCGCTCGGGCTGTATAACCGTGTGTTGGCTCGCCCGTTTCGCCGTTGTTTGTCGTCGGCCGTTTGAGCGCCGGCCGCCTGGCGGCCCGCTGCCCGCGGCTGGCCGGCCGGGCACCTGTTTGCCCGACGGCCGGGCGGCCCGTGTTGACACGAGCCGCCCGCCGCACAGGGCCGCTATCGGGGCGAGCGCGCTCTGGCGGGCTGGTGAGAGCTTGCTGACGGGTGCGGTCGGGGGGCACCCCTGCCCCCGGGATGTCGTGACGCGCGGCTGTTTGGAGGACGAGTTCGCCGTGTTGGTTGGTCGCGGCGGGGTTCGGCTGCGATCCGCCTTGTCTTGATCAGTGTTTGCCAATCGTGCGGATGTTCCAGTCGCTTGGTGGTTGACACGGCGAACGTAGAACCTGCCCAAGCGTAACGCACGCACGCAGCGCCCGTTCAGACGTGCTTACACCGCAATTACGCCGTCCGCACATTCACATCGCGAACAAAACGAACCGGGCACCGCAATCCGCGTAACCCTGCGGACGCGGCACCCCCATTCAAACGTCAGGGGCGACTTTCTCAGCGGCGCGTCACCTCGCCGTCCGTCACGGGCCGGGGCGGCTGGCGGCGGCGGGCCTCCGGCGCCGACCGCGCCCTGCCCCCGGACCCGGCGCCGGTGCAGCCGCACCGGCACGGCACGCCTGCACGGCGCGCCGGGCCGCGCAGAGACGGCTGGCGGCGCCGGCGGCGGCCCGGCTGGCCGGCCCGTACGCCCAGCCGGACCGAGCGCGAGCGGCGCGCGCCGCCGCGGGGGCGGGCCGTCGCCGCGGCTCCGCTGCGGGAGGCGGCTCGGCGCCGGCTGGCGGAGCGCTGTCGACGCCGTGCTGAAGGGCAGGGCTTGGTGTGGTGTGGTGTTTGTCCGAGGTGAGACCTGAATGTCTTTGCCTTAGCCGCGAAGGAGACAGAAGTCATTGGAAAATTCAAACTCCACGAATGAGAGACCCAACCCACGAAAAAAGTCAAAACTGATGGGTAGGAACCGTACATTAGAGGTGTCAGTTGTCCTCAAAAATCTTGTCTGAGAACAGTCGGGCCGTGCTGTTTCTCCGGTGCTCAGGGTTGGTGCTCTCCGGTGCTCAGGGTTGGTGCTCTCCGGTGCTCAGGGGTGCTCAGGTTGCCGGGCGGTGGGGGCTCGTTAGGAGGGTGATGGAAAGCTCGTTTTGGGGGCAGTGGTGTTTGTGTCGCCCACGCTGGCTCCGCGGGGGTCTGCTGGTGACGGCGTGGATACGTGCGACCGCAGCGAGCGATCGTAAGTAACGGGGAATGCGGCGTAAAGTAATCTGTGGATCACCTGCAGTTGTATCGGGCGGCCAGCGGGACCTGACCGGACCGGTTCGAACCTCTGACGTCCTTCCACGCTATCCAAACGGTTACTTTCCTTTTGCACAATGGGCCGCGAAAAACGCGGCTTTGCGTGCTGGTCCCGTGAGTTTTCCTCGCCGCCGTCCGGTGCGCCGATGTTTCGCCGGAGCTCCGTCGCGAAGTGGGCACGCGGCGCTCTCTGGCGTCAGCCTGCGGCGGGAAAATCGCTGGGAAATCACCACAGTGTTGTACCGAATAACGTCCGTGTCGTCCCGCATTGTCCCAGCCCTTCCGCACGTCCGAAAATCGCAGGCTCCAGCGGCGTGGTGACAGCCACACAACATCCACATGCCTTGAAGGGTCTTCGATGGTTTTATTTCAAAAGATTTCGATGATGAAATAACTTTGTTGCAGCCACATGTGGGCTCGCGCAGCCATTGTCTGTGGTGATCGTTTGTTCTCATCCAGTCAGCGTCATCCAGCCCGGCTGCCCATCCACGCTCCCTTTTCCCGGGCCGTGGCTCTGCGTCGAGCCGTGGCGGCGAAGCTCTCCGCTCTCCCGCACGCTTTCCTTTCCCTGTAGTCTGGCTCTCGATCTCGGGTGACCGGCTGCGCCATCCCGCGACCCCGCTCTCTCCGCAGGGCCACGCGCGCCGCACCACGCCGCGCCCCCTCCCCCCCCCCCCCCGGTTCGCGCCGGTGACCTCTCATGTGGTGTCCAGGCTCCGGCAACCAGCCGATGACCTCGTGCCGTGCTGTGCGGCGCCGCGCGCTCCGGCGTCAGTGTGTGACCGGCGTCTCCCGACTGTTGCAGGGTGCCTGGCCGTGCGGCGCTGGCCGCTGAGCCGCCTCACGAGCGGTCGCCGGTGACCACTGCCAGGTGAGCACAGCGGTCGGCCCCGGCCCCGCTTGGAGGCGTCACCCAGCCCGGCCGGCCCGGCCTGGCCCGACCCGGCCCGACCCGGCCCGACCCGGCCCGACCCGACCCGGCCCGGCCCGACCCGGCCCGACCCGGCCTGACCCGGCCCGAACCCCGGGCTCGGCCCGGCCCGGCCCGACCCGGCCCGGCCCGGCCCGGCCCGGCCCGACCCGACCCGACCCGACCCGACCCGACCCGACCCGACCCGACCCGACCCGACCCGACCCGACCCGACCCCCGGGCCCGGCCTGGCCCGACTCGACCCGGCCCGGCCCGGCCCGGCCCGGCCCGGCCCGCCCGACCCGGCCCGACCCGGCCCGACCCGGCCCCGACCCGGCCCGACCCGGCCCGACCCGGCCCGGCCCGGCTCGGCTCGGCCCGGCCCGGCCCAGCCCGGCCCCGACCCTGTAGGACCCGGCCTGGTCCAATCCGACCCGACCCGACCTGACCCGACCCGACCCGACCCCGACCCGGTCCGTCCCGACCCAATCCGACCGATCCGATCGGAAGTCCGCCCGGCTCGCTGTCCAACAGCAAACAAACCACCGCCGTGATACGGTCGGCTCTTGCGCAAGCGGCTGGCTGGTGACGAACGCGCCGATCGCCGCCGCTGCGGACGACATACGTCTCAGCCTCTCCGCCTGTTTGCCGCGGAACAGCGCGCATGGCCGCCGTCGCGGGCCACGCGTGCCACGGCTGGAGTGGCGCGGCCGTGTGGCGGTGGGCGGTGTCTGGCCACCGGCGCCGGGCGGGGCGCTTCCGCTCCCGCTGCCGACCGGGCCGGCGCGGCGCGCCCGTCCCCCGCTGGCGGCGGCGGCGGCGCGGCGGCCGACCCAGCGTGGCGCGCCGGGAGCAGCCCACTAGCTGTCCATAACCCAGCCGGCCGTCGGCGGCCGGCAGCTATGACGGTGATGGCGGACGGCTGGCTGGACACCAAGCACGGCTCAGGGGCAGGGACGCGGCGTGTCGGTGTGTGCAGGACATCGGGCCGTTTTGCCGGCTCGTGTTGTTCCTGGCAAAAGTTCCTGACAAAAAGGGTTTCAGATCATGTATAGATTTAGTGCGTGGGGACTTTTAGGGTGGCGAGGATTGTGTGAACAGTTGGGATGGTGTGTGATGAACGGGATTTTTTATGGCAGTCCTATGTGGCACCACAAGGCTGATGTCACTTATTAGCAGAGAGGGCGAGTCCGCTAATCTCGCCACCCTACCTCCGTCTGTCCAGGGAGGGCGAGTCTGCTACTCTCTCCATCGTACCTCCGCCTGTCTAGAGGGAGCGAGTCTGCTAATCTCTCCACCCTACCTCCGTCTGTCCAGAGAGAGCGAGTCTGCTACTCTCTCCACCCTACCTCCGTCTGTCCAGGGAGGGCGAGTCTGCTACTCTCTCCACCCTGCCTCCATCCGTGAATGTTCCTCGTGATTACGTCTCCCTCCAAGTGACTCTGTTCTCGAGTCCCCCGTGTAAGGTGTTAATAAACATCTTAATGCTCAAAGTGTTCATTGTTTCGGGAGAAGGTACGTTTTAAAGACCTGGCACGGTATCATGACGCATATTATTTTGGTCGTATTGCCAACTTACAGCGTTATAGTCAGTTGGGGTCCAGCCCCCCCCCCCCCTTCCCCTCACTTAAACAATAATTATGCGTCCCCAACTCATTTTGCGAAACTCTGAACCTGATCTCAAAGTCGGAGCTTCGGCATTTGGACATGGACTAAGCGTGACTTGCGGCCCGAGTTGTGTCATATGAGTCTCTCACACGGAGGCCCGTTTGTCGCCTAAGCCAAGTGGGCGCGGAAGATACATTGAAACCATTTGGTCGTGTTGCCTGGCCTGGCGGTCCAAAGCTACGCTGCTGCCTCAGCGCCGCCGTCGGTGGCGTGGCCGCATACCATTGGCGATGCTTCCATTCAGGCACTCTAGATGCTTCATGACCGAATTTTAGAGCCCACGTTTGTGCCTTTCTAAAGTATGTCGTAACCTTGGACCGGATGAAATTTTGTTACGATGCATGTCAATGCATTTGAATGTCATAACTTATGTAGATCACACTCACCCATGCAACCTTCAAACTTTGCTCTAAACCTTTCACTTATGACGCGTATGTGTGGCAGTGTTATTACGGTGGTTTCGTAATGATTTATTTCCACATTATAAATATGCTCTGGTTACGCGCTCAGGCATGCTGGACCCAGCCTAAACCAAGGCTTTTGACTGATAGTCTTGACTAGGACAAGATTCCGCCATCATTCCGACCAAAGATCGGCACTTTAGCCTTGTTTTTGGGTATCACCTCCTGCACTTCAAACTGATGGCAGGCACTAGGCCTATGTTTGTTCTGCTGATGCGAGTGAGAAGGTTGCACGGTTCGTAGTCTGAACGCCAGTTGAGACTGTGATTAGTTTGGGAAGATGTGGAAAGAAGAGCGTGCACAGGCCGCAGCCATGCATTTGCATGAATGGCCAAGTGCCGTCCCAGTGTTTAAGCTGCCCCAGCGGGTTGGCGTCGCCCTTGTCGCATGCAGGGCCGCGGGGGCGGGGGGGGGGCGGAGCGAGCCAGGCAGCTGGTGGGCCTGCAGGGCCGCGGGGGCGGGGGGGGGGGGCGAGCCAGGCAGCTGGTGGGCTTGCAGCCGACCGCTGCCGCCCCAGGGCAGGGCGTGGATGAGACCCAACCGGTGGACGGCCGCCCGGCCCGGCGGCGGGGAAAGAAGGTGACGCGGAGGTTCCGTCAGCATCTCAGCCTCTCGTTACCGGCGTCGCGACAGCCAGCATGTATGTGGCCGTCTGTGGGGCCATCAACACTCGCATTCACTATCATTTTGTTTATATTTTATTATTTCGTCAAATGCATGTTGCCACCTTTCATGAATGTACTTCGTAAACATCGATTACAAGTCACCCACGGTTAGGTTGATTAGAAGTAGGTGATCTTGGGTGATCTCGACATGCGACCGCTCTCGCTGCAGCTTCGGGTGTTTCGTTCCTACAGCATTGCAGTGGCTCCATGAGATGGCACGTGCTGGCGGGCGCCGACCAGCGACATCCCGTGCTGCTGCCCCCGGACCCGTGTGGAACACGTGTCCCCTGACCTGCGCGTTTTCTCTCCACTCATGTCTGTTCATCGTCCGCTGACACGAAGCTGAACACGCATAGAAGCCTGGGCGGCACTGATCCGATGAGGCGAAGACGTGGGGACTTCTGATGACGATCCTTGCCGCCACCTCCGGTCCGACCCGTGAACTGCCAGCCTCAGCTCCTCGGGCATGTGCGGCCGCGGCTCGTCTTCGGTCGGCTGCTGGCGGCCGGTCACTGCGCCTGCGCAGTGCTGCTCGCGGTTGCGCCCGCATGCAGTCGCCATCGGACGCGTGGCCGCCCCGCACGGCCGTGCCGGCCTCCGCCCGCCTCCCGGCGACGACAGGGCACCCGGCCGCCGCTGCGCCGCTGCATAGCAATGAGCGTCGCCGCCGGGCGGCCGCCGAGCCAGCGCGGACCGGGTCGCCCCGTCGCCAACGCGCGTGGGCTGGCCGGCGCCGCGTCGGTCGGTCGGTGGGCCGGCCGGCACAGGGCGCTCAGCGGAGGCCGGCCGCCGGCGGCGCCCGCGGCTCCCCAGCGGGCGGCTCGGGGCACGCGCCCGGCGGCGGCCGATGACGTCATCCGCTGCACGGCGGGCCGCCGCCGCTCGGCGCCGTGTCGCAATCTGTTTTGAAGCGGTGCGCCGCGGGCGCCGGCCGTGCGTGGCGGCGGCGGCGCGCGTCCGCGCTGTTTGCCGGTCGTCGTTCGCACCGGCCGGCCGGTCGGGCGGGCGGCCGGCGCGACCGATCGGCGCGCGTTCCCCGTGCCCCGGGGGGTGATGAGCCGTCCGGAGGGAGCGCGCCCTTACACAGCGGGGCGCTGGGCGGCTGACGTGTTGCTCGTTCTGTGCCGTTGGTCGCGGGATGGGTCGCGATAGCGTCGCGGTGTTCTGTATTGTTCTGTCAGGTTTTGCCAGGTTTCTGTATTCTGTCATTCTGTCGTTCTGTCAGGTGCACGCTGGCCGTTTGGCCTGTGAATATGGGCGAAAATGACGGGTTAATTTGAGTGGAGAACGTGCGTTGTGCGACTGCCTGGCGTCGTCGTGCTGTTTGTCTGGCATGTTTGACATGATTTCTCTGCTCCAGGCCAACTACGTTACCTGCCTCATAGCACAAATTCGAGCGACGCAAGTTCAAATCTCCGCCTGCCCAGGACAGGTGAGCACGCGAGCGCCGATCGCCGCCACCGGCCCGCCCGCCTCCAAATAAAACTGCGCGCCGCGAACCGTGCCAAAAATCTAGTCACATTTCGGGGCGCGAGCGACGGGCCGTTTTTTGCGCGGCATGCGCGGCAAAAAGCGACGCGCCGCGGCAAAAAGTGGCGCGGCCCGACGAACGCCGCTGCCGGGCCGGGTGTGCTTCGGTACCAGAGCGCGGGACCATCTCGTACGCGTCTGGCAGCGACGGCGCCGCTGGGAGCGTTGCTGTCGGCCGAGTCGACGGCGCCGCTCGGTCGCCAGCAGCCGGTGAGTGGGCCCCGGAGGCCGTTAATCAGCGGTGGTGACCCCCGCCTAGCCAACCGACTGGAGGCGGTGATGGGCGGGGCCGCCGCTGCGGAGCGGCGGTGGACAGGCGACGGCGCCAGCACCGGAGCCAGCGCGGGCAGTTGGGGGGAGGAGAGCAGGAGCGGACGGATGTCGTCACGTCGCTTTTTTCACGCACTGTGTCGCGTAGTTTTTGCTGGGATTCGCTAACG
>NW_023596136.1:45410343-45430524 GCF_011947565.3 Pollicipes pollicipes
CGTTAGCGAATCCCAGCAAAAACTACGCGACACAGTGCGTGAAAAAAGCGACGTGACGACATCCGTCCGCTCCTGCTCTCCTCCCCCCAACTGCCCGCGCTGGCTCCGGTGCTGGCGCCGTCGCCTGTCCACCGCCGCTCCGCAGCGGCGGCCCCGCCCATCACCGCCTCCAGTCGGTTGGCTAGGCGGGGGTCACCACCGCTGATTAACGGCCTCCGGGGCCCACTCACCGGCTGCTGGCGACCGAGCGGCGCCGTCGACTCGGCCGACAGCAACGCTCCCAGCGGCGCCGTCGCTGCCAGACGCGTACGAGATGGTCCCGCGCTCTGGTACCGAAGCACACCCGGCCCGGCAGCGGCGTTCGTCGGCCGCGCCACTTTTTGCCGCGGCGCGTCGCTTTTTGCCGCGCGTGCCGCGCAAAAACGGCCCGTCGCCCGCACCCGAAATGTGACTAGATTTTTGGCACGGTTCGCGGCGCGCAGTTTTATTTGGAGGCGGGCGGGCCGGTGGCGGCGATCGGCGCTCGCGTGCTCACCTGTCCTGGGGCAGGCGGAGATTTGAACTTGCGTCGCTCGAATTTGTGCTATGAGGCAGGTAACGTAGTTGGCCTGGAGCAGAGAAATCATGTCAAACATGCCAGACAAACAGCACGACGACGCCAGGCAGTCGCACAACGCACGTTCTCCACTCCAATTAACCCGTCATTTTCGCCCATATTCACAGGCCAAACGGCCAGCGTGCACCTGACAGAACGACAGAATGACAGAATACAGAACCTGGCAAAACCTGACAGAACAATACAGAACACCGCGACGCTATCGCGACCCATCCCGCGACCAACGGCACAGAAACGAGCAACACGTCAGCCGCCCAGCGCCCCGCTGTGTAAGGGCGCGCTCCCTCCGGACGGCTCATCACCCCCGGGGCACGGGGAACGCGCGCCGATCGGTCGCGCCGGCCGCCCGCCCGACCGGCCGGCCGGTGCGAACGACGACCGGCAAACAGCGCGGACGCGCGCCGCCGCCGCCACGCACGGCCGGCGCCCGCGGCGCACCGCTTCAAAACAGATTGCGACACGGCGCCGAGCGGCGGCGGCCCGCCGTGCAGCGGATGACGTCATCGGCCGCCGCCGGGCGCGTGCCCCGAGCCGCCCGCTGGGGAGCCGCGGGCGCCGCCGGCGGCCGGCCTCCCGCTGAGCGCCCTGTGCCGGCCGGCCCACCGACCGACCGACGCGGCGCCGGCCAGCCCACGCGCGTTGGCGACGGGGCGACCCGGTCCGCGCTGGCTCGGCGGCCGCCCGGCGGCGACGCTCATTGCTATGCAGCGGCGCAGCGGCGGCCGGGTGCCCTGTCGTCGCCGGGAGGCGGGCGGAGGCCGGCACCGGCCGTGCGGGGCGGCCACGCGTCCGATGGCGACTGCATGCGGGCGCACCGCGAGCAGCACTGCGCAGGCGCAGTGACCGGCCGCCAGCAGCCGACCGAAGACGAGCCGCGGCCGCACATGCCCGAGGAGCTGAGGCTGGCAGTTCACGGGTCGGACCGAGGTGGCGGCAAGGATCGTCATCAGAAGTCCCCACGTCTTCGCCTCATCGGATCAGTGCCGCCCAGGCTTCTATGCGTGTTCAGCTTCGTGTCAGCGGACGATGAACAGACATGAGTGGAGAGAAAACGCGCAGGTCAGGGGACACGTGTTCCACACGGGTCCGGGGCAGCAGCACGGGATGTCGCTGGTCGGCGCCGCCAGCACGTGCCATCTCATGGAGCCACTGCAATGCTGTAGGAACGAAACACCCGAAGCTGCAGCGAGAGCGGTCGCATGTCGAGATCACCCAAGATCACCTACTTCTAATCAACCTAACCGTGGGTGACTTGTAATCGATGTTTACGAAGTACATTCATGAAAGGTGGCAACATGCATTTGACGAAATAATAAAATATAAACAAAATGATAGTGAATGCGAGTGTTGATGGCCCCACAGACGACCACATACATGCTGGCTGTCGCGACGCCGGTAACGAGAGGCTGAGATGCTGACGGAACCTCCGCGTCACCTTCTTTCCCCGCCGCCGGGCCGGGCGGCCGTCCACCGGTTGGGTCTCATCCACGCCCTGCCCTGGGGCGGCAGCGGTCGGCTGCAAGCCCACCAGCTGCCTGGCTCGCCCCCCCCCCGCCCCCGCGGCCCTGCAGGCCCACCAGCTGCCTGGCTCGCTCCGCCCCCCCCCCCCCCCGCCCCGGCCCTGCATGCGACAAGGGCGACGCCAACCCGCTGGGGCAGCTTAAACACTGGGACGGCACTTGGCCATTCATGCAAATGCATGGCTGCGGCCTGTGCACGCTCTTCTTTCCACATCTTCCCAAACTAATCACAGTCTCAACTGGCGTTCAGAACTACGAACCGTGCAACCTTCTCACTCGCATCAGCAGAACAAACATAGGCCTGTGCCTGCCATCAGTTTGAAGTGCAGGAGGTGATACCCAAAAACAAGGCTAAAGTGCCGATCTTTGGTCGGAATGATGGCGGAATCTTGTCCTAGTCAAGACTATCAGTCAAAAGCCTTGGTTTAGGCTGGGTCCAGCATGCCTGAGCGCGTAACCAGAACATATTTATAATGTGGAAATAAATCATTACGAAACCACCGTAATAACACTGCCACACATACGCGTCATAAGTGAAAGGTTTAGAGCAAAGTTTGAAGGTTGCATGGGTGAGTGTGATCTACATAAGTTATGACATTCAAATGCATTGACATGCATCGTAACAAAATTTCATCCGGTCCAAGGTTACGACATACTTTAGAAAGGCACAAACGTGGGCTCTAAAATTCGGTCATGAAGCATCTAGAGTGCCTGAATGGAAGCATCGCCAATGGTATGCGGCCACGCCACCGACGGCGGCGCTGAGGCAGCAGCGTAGCTTTGGACCGCCAGGCCAGGCAACACGACCAAATGGTTTCAATGTATCTTTCCGCGCCCACTTGGCTTAGGCGACAAACGGGCCTCCGTGTGAGAGACTCATATGACACAACTCGGGCCGCAAGTCACGCTTAGTCCATGTCCAAATGCCGAAGCTCCGACTTTGAGATCAGGTTCAGAGTTTCGCAAAATGAGTTGGGGACGCATAATTATTGTTTAAGTGAGGGGAAGGGGGGGGGGGGCTGGACCCCAACTGACTATAACGCTGTAAGTTGGCAATACGACCAAAATAATATGCGTCATGATACCGTGCCAGGTCTTTAAAACGTACCTTCTCCCGAAACAATGAACACTTTGAGCATTAAGATGTTTATTAACACCTTACACGGGGGACTCGAGAAACAGAGTCACTTGGAGGGAGACGTAATCACGAGGAACATTCACGGATGGAGGCAGGGTGGAGAGAGTAGCAGACTCGCCCTCCCTGGACAGACGGAGGTAGGGTGGAGAGAGTAGCAGACTCGCTCTCTCTGGACAGACGGAGGTAGGGTGGAGAGATTAGCAGACTCGCCCCCTCTAGACAGGCGGAGGTACGATGGAGAGAGTAGCAGACTCGCCCTCCCTGGACAGACGGAGGTAGGGTGGCGAGATTAGCGGACTCGCCCTCTCTGCTAATAAGTGACATCAGCCTTGTGGTGCCACATAGGACTGCCATAAAAATCCCGTTCATCACACACCATCCCAACTGTTCACACAATCCTCGCCACCCTAAAAGTCCCCACGCACTAAATCTATACATGATCTGAAACCCTTTTTGTCAGGAACTTTTGCCAGGAACAACACGAGCCGGCAAAACGGCCCGATGTCCTGCACACACCGACACGCCGCGTCCCTGCCCCTGAGCCGTGCTTGGTGTCCAGCCAGCCGTCCGCCATCACCGTCATAGCTGCCGGCCGCCGACGGCCGGCTGGGTTATGGACAGCTAGTGGGCTGCTCCCGGCGCGCCACGCTGGGTCGGCCGCCGCGCCGCCGCCGCCGCCAGCGGGGGACGGGCGCGCCGCGCCGGCCCGGTCGGCAACGGAGCGGAAGCGCCCCGCCCGGCGCCGGTGGCCAGACACCGCCCCCCCACACGGCCGCACCACTCCAGCCGTGGCACGCGTGGCCCGCGACGGCGGCCATGCGCGCTGTTCCGCGGCAAACAGGCGGAGAGGCTGAGACGTATGTCGTCCGCAGCGGCGGCGATCGGCGCGTTCGTCACCAGCCAGCCGCTTGCGCAAGAGCCGACCGTATCACGGCGGTGGTTTTGTTTGCTGTTGGACAGCGAGCCGGGCGGACCTTCCGATCGGAATCGGTCGGATTGGGTCGGGACGGACCGGGTCGGGTCGGGTCGGGTCGGGTCGGGGTCGGGCCGGGTCAGGTCGGGTCGGGTCGGATTGGACCAGGCCGGGTCCTACAGGGTCGGGCCGGGCTGGGCCGGGCCGGGCCGAGCCGAGCCGGGCCGGGCCGGGTCGGGCCGGGTCGGGCCGGGTCGGGCCGGGTCGGGCCGGGTCGGGGCCGGGTCGGGCCGGGCCGGGCCGGGTCGGGCCGGGCCGGGCCGGGCCGGGCGCGGCCGGGCCGGGCCGGGCCGGGTCGAGTCGGGCCAGGCCGGGCCCGGGGGTCGGGTCGGGTCGGGTCGGGTCGGGGTCGGGTCGGGCCGGGTCAGGCCGGGTCGGGCCGGGTCGGGCCGGGCCGGGTCGGGTCGGGGCCGGGTCGGGCCGGGTCGGGCCGGGTCGGGGCTAGGCCGGGCCGGCCGGGCTGGGTGACGCCTCCAAGCGGGGCCGGGGCCGACCGCTGTGCTCACCTGGCAGTGGTCACCGGCGACCGCTCGTGAGGCGGCTCAGCGGCCAGCGCCGCACGGCCAGGCACCCTGCAACAGTCGGGAGACGCCGGTCACACACTGACGCCGGAGCGCGCGGCGCCGCACAGCACGGCACGAGGTCATCGGCTGGTTGCCGGAGCCTGGACACCACATGAGAGGTCACCGGCGCGAACCGGGGGGGGGGGGGGGGGGGCGCGGCGTGGTGCGGCGCGCGTGGCCCTGCGGAGAGAGCGGGGTCGCGGGATGGCGCAGCCGGTCACCCGAGATCGAGAGCCAGACTACAGGGAAAGGAAAGCGTGCGGGAGAGCGGAGAGCTTCGCCGCCACGGCTCGACGCAGAGCCACGGCCCGGGAAAAGGGAGCGTGGATGGGCAGCCGGGCTGGATGACGCTGACTGGATGAGAACAAACGATCACCACAGACAATGGCTGCGCGAGCCCACATGTGGCTGCAACAAAGTTATTTCATCATCGAAATCTTTTGAAATAAAACCATCGAAGACCCTTCAAGGCATGTGGATGTTGTGTGGCTGTCACCACGCCGCTGGAGCCTGCGATTTTCGGACGTGCGGAAGGGCTGGGACAATGCGGGACGACACGGACGTTATTCGGTACAACACTGTGGTGATTTCCCAGCGATTTTCCCGCCGCAGGCTGACGCCAGAGAGCGCCGCGTGCCCACTTCGCGACGGAGCTCCGGCGAAACATCAGCGCACCGGACGGCGGCGAGGAAAACTCACGGGACCAGCACGCAAAGCCGCGTTTTTCGCGGCCCATTGTGCAAAAGGAAAGTAACCGTTTGGATAGCGTGGAAGGACGTCAGAGGTTCGAACCGGTCCGGTCAGGTCCCGTTGGCCGCCCGATACAACTGCAGGTGATCCACAGATTACTTTACGCCGCATTCCCCGTTACTTACGATCGCTCGCTGCGGTCGCACGTATCCACGCCGTCACCAGCAGACCCCCGCGGAGCCAGCGTGGGCGACACAAACACCACTGCCCCCAAAACGAGCTTTCCATCACCCTCCTAACGAGCCCCCACCGCCCGGCAACCTGAGCACCCCTGAGCACCGGAGAGCACCAACCCTGAGCACCGGAGAAACAGCACGGCCCGACTGTTCTCAGACAAGATTTTTGAGGACAACTGACACCTCTAATGTACGGTTCCTACCCATCAGTTTTGACTTTTTTCGTGGGTTGGGTCTCTCATTCGTGGAGTTTTGAATTTTCCAATGACTTCTGTCTCCTTCGCGGCTAAGGCAAAGACATTCAGGTCTCACCTCGGGCAAACACCACACCACACCAAGCCCTGCCCTTCAGCACGGCGTCGACAGCGCTCCGCCAGCCGGCGCCGAGCCGCCTCCCGCAGCGGAGCCGCGGCGACGGGCCCGCCCCCGCGGCGGCGCGCGCCGCTCGCGCTCGGTCCGGCTGGGCGTACGGGCCGGCCAGCCGGGCCGCCGCCGGCGCCGCCAGCCGTCTCTTGCGCGGCCCGGCGCGCCGTGCAGGCGTGCCGTGCCGGTGCGGCTGCACCGGCGCCGGGTCCGGGGGCAGGGCGCGGTCGGCGCCGGAGGCCCGCCGCCGCCAGCCGCCCCGGCCCGTGACGGACGGCGAGGGTGACGCGCCGCTGGGAAAGTCGCCCCTGACGTTTTGAATGGGGGTGCCGCGTCCGCAGGGTTACGCGGATTGCGGTGCCCGGTTCGTTTGTCCGCGATGTGAATGTGCGGACGGCGTAATTGCGGTGTAAGCACGTCTGAACGGGCGCTGCGTGCGTGCGTTACGTTTGGGCAAGGTTCTACGTTCGCCGTGTCAACCACCAAGCGACTGGAACATCCGCACGATTGGCAAACACTGATCAAGACAAGGCGGATCGCAGCCGAACCCCGCCGCGACCAACCAACACGGCGAACTCGTCCTCCAAACAGCCGCGCGTCACGACATCCCGGGGCGGGGGTGCCCCCCGACCGCACCCGTCAGCAAGCTCTCACCAGCCCGCCAGAGCGCGCTCGCCCCGATAGCGGCCCTGTGCGGCGGGCGGCTCGTGTCACACGGGCCGCCCGGCCGTCGGGCAAACAGGTGCCCGGCCGGCCAGCCGCGGGCAGCGGGCCGCCAGGCGGCCGGCGCTCAAACGGCCGACGACAAACAACGGCGAAACGGGCGAGCCAACACACGGTTATACAGCCCGAGCGGGTGGCCGACGACTGGAGTGTACTCGGCGGAGGCGGGGCGGCCGCGCGAGCAGGGACATTGGCTGTGATTTGGCGGTCCGCCCGCGGAGGGAGCCCTGAGCCAGCGTCAGCGCCGCGCGGGGCGAGCGGAGGGCTGAGGCGCGGGCCGCTCCGCGCGATCGGACGCGGCCGAAAGCCCGCTCCGCCATGAGCTGCCGGGAGGCCGCAGAGAGATCGACACATTTCGGCTAGACGAGAGCTTACCAGCCGTGGCCCAACGACCGCCGACTACGCCCCTCTCGGTGGTAATCCACACACCCCTCTCCCGTCCGCCCGTTCGACCTGGGCGAACCGGTCCGCGGCCCGGCCGGGGGCGTCTGCGGCGCGTCAGATGTTGACTGACCGGCGCAGCCTTCCGTGCAACGCATCGCGGCGGCGATCGAAGCCGAGTCACGCCACGCCAGCCGAGCCCGGCAGCTACCGGGGACGGCGGCGGGCGCGCACACGACCGGAGCGCCGCCGCCGACCGCCCAGCAGGCCGCCGCGTGCGCCGAGTGCCGCCCGATGGCACGCGATGACCCATATGCGGGCGGAGAGCACGCGGCAAGGGACTGGGCAACCGTGATTGGGGGAGGGGGAGCGAGTTTCCTGCAGTTGGGCGGCCACGGCGCAGGCTCGCGCGGCGACGCGGCCGCACATCGGAGGTGCCTTTGAGCAGCCGCGCTCCAACCGACCCCTGCCCGCCCGGTGACGAAGCCGTGAGTCAGCCGGCGCCGGCCACGCCGTGCGTGCGCGCGAGTGCGCTGACACACCTGCCCTGCGGCCCGGAAGGGCGCCCGCCCATGCGCCACTCCAGCCGAAGCCGGAGCCGGAGCCGGAGCCGGAGCTGGCTGGCCGTCGGTCGGGGGGTCCGGCCGAGCCGGAGCCCATGTCACCGTGGCCCGCTAATCCGGCACTGAATGGCCCTCCAAGGCTGCGGCGCGCGTCTGCCCGGCGGGACAAAGCGGCGACCGGCAGCAAATTACAGGCCGCTTCGGACCGCCCGTCGCTGCGCAGATTGCGCACAACACGCCGCGTTTCACGGGCCACGCCGCGCCATTCACACATCGTCGCCTGTCGACGCGGACCTCAGAGCGGTGGTGCGGCCGTCTCACGCGCGAGCTGGCATCGGAGCGACGCGTCGCCGGCGGGGCGCGCCGCGCTCCGGGCCTGCCGGGTCTCCGCGGCGGGCGAGTCCGCCGGGTCCGCCGACATAGGGCTGAGCTGGAGTCTCGGCGGCGGCGGGCGGCATGCCACCATCATGATAAGGGTCAGCCGTCGCGCTCGGAAACATCGAACACGGACGAACCGGGTGCAAGCAGACGGCCGGCCGCCGCTCGGATTTCTGGGCGTCCGCCGCATGACCGTGCACACCTCTAGTCCGGGCGGGTTCCCAGCGGCCGTGCGCACCTCGCCGGCGCTCCAGTGAACGGGATATGGGGCCGTCGGTCCTCCGGCGCCGGCTGGCGGGCACCGGAGCCGGCAGTTTTTCTTGTGTCACCGGCCTCGAACCGCTGCGTAACGGCGGCACTCGCGCGAGTCCGCCGGCCGTGACGCCACCGTCACCCACCCTTCCGTGGGGTGACGCGCGCGCGCACGCGCGCCACCGCCGATAGCCGCCAAGCCGACCGATTGGCGTAACAAGGTCAGCGACCGCGCGCGCGCGCTGGCCGGCCGCGGGCCGTGGCCAGAAAAAACGGCGCGCCGGCCGCGGGCAAGCGGCGCTCCGCCGACCGCACAGAAACACACAGACCTGAGCGCCCTCTCAGGAGAGAACGCCCCTGAGCGACGGCGCAGCGGCGGGCAGCCCACGGAGGCGGCGCTCGCGCCAGCCGCCGGCAGCGGCCCGGTCGGTGCCGTGGGTCAAGGTCGATGCGACCAGGTCAAGCGACCGTCCGCCCGTCGGTGTCCTTCAGACCCACGCGGAAGAGGTGCGGGGGCCGAGGTCGCCCTGGCGGCGCCGTCCGCAACTGGGCGGGGCGGCGGGACCCGGCCGCCAGCAGGCCGCCTGACCTGGCCTGACCCGCAGCCCGGCCGGCGGCGGGACGCCGGCCCGTCCGGACGCGATTCTCCCCCCCCCCCCCCGCCACCAGCACGAATGCAAATGCTTCTGGTCCGGCTCCGTGTTCGCGACCTCTGCGAAGGGCAGGAAGCGATCCGCCACCCGATAAGGCGGCCAGAGCCGCATGATTTATGTATCGGAGCGGGCAGCCGGTGTAGCTAGCCGGCACAATAGCCGCCGGGCGACTGGACCGACGGCGGCGGCTTGTGCAGGATCGGACCGGACCTACGCGGCGCTAAGATGTGGACTCCGCTGCGGCGGCGTTTCGGCAGAAGATGGTGGTGGTGGCGGTGGTGATGGTGATGGTGATGGTGATGGTGATGGTGGTGGTGATGGTGATTGATGGTGATCGGAGGGGGACGGCGGGGAGGGGGGGGGGAGGCACTTGCCTCATCCTTCTCGCCGCACTTTCAGCAGGTCAATGGCTCCTCCCACATACAGCTCCCCTAACTAAGCGTTTTTCCGACGTCCGGTGTTCGAGGCACGATCAAAAATAGCCTTTAATCCGACGACTGACAAAAGTATCGATACCAGACCGCTGGGCAGCATTACTGTATGCGATTCTTAGATGGGCCAAATGGGAATCAAAGAACGTCTCAGTGGTCTTTTATAGTGCTCACGGAAGCACAGTATACACCGAAGCGCAGTAAGCGTGTCAGTACATCTCTGTTGACGGCAGACTAATGAAGCCGTGACAATATACGTGGCTGATATCACTCTGCACATGACGCCAAAACAAATGCAAATGACACCCCTAGTTTTTAAATCTTATAGAAATAAAACGTATCATACATGAGAATGTCCTACCTTAGCCAGTTTGGCAAGCAGACGTAAACGATGTTTGGCGTTCGCGTTCTTATTTACACATGACATGGCTGGAACCTTGGGTGGCTTTGGACCAGGCGACCAAAGCTAACGAGATTGGTACATTGGAAATGGTTTGCGTGTTTGCTGACTGTGACGCAAGCATTGCAAACCCCGATCAATTTTGGGTGAACGTTGGCGATAACGGACTGGGCTATGTGACAGTGCAGCTTTCGCGGCCCACTTTTTCCTAGCGCAGGCCACAGCGCGTTACATTTGCGGTCGCTTTCGGGAAAAAAATGTTACGTTGACGACAGCCCTGTATCCGACTGGCCGGCCGCCGGCAGCCGACGCCACTCCTTAAAACCGTCCCCAAAACGGGCAGGTGCCGCTTTGGCACACGATGGCGCGTCACAGTCTGCGCACACAGGGCCACGCGTTTGACAGCACGATTGTCAGCTCTGTCCTCGGTGCGAATCATTGTCTCATGCTGCTGCGACGCCCCGTGTCGACATGTGGGCCCAGTTTTGAGCTGCGGTCCTCCAGCTTTTTGTGGCAGCATGCAAACATGTTATTCCGAAAAGGAAAATGCAATTACGGTTATATTGTAACCCAGCAGCCACAGGAACGCGCTGTGTAATCAAAAAACCTGCACTCAAATGCACCGATGCCGTTGCTTCACAGCTTTTCAAGATTCATAGATCTAGATAGATTTAGATATATTTATAGATATAGATTTAGACCCTTTCGTGGCTCAAAGCTACATGGCAGCAAGATCAGTGGCTGAAGAGATGTAAGCTCGGCAACAGCGTGACTGGCCAGGTCGGACAGGGCCTCCGAAGTCACACAATGACCGGTTAGTTGACGTTTCAGCCAGTTTGCCCACCGGCCTCGATCGTAGCAGCGACGAAACACGGCCAACAGCCGCCGCCGCTTTGGGCTGGAGCCGCAACACAGCATCCCAGAGGAGCACCGACGCCGCGCGCCCACTGCGGGGCCTTTGAGGCCGACTGGACGGCAGTCCGCACAGCCCTGTGTGCTCCGGCTGACACGGCCTGGTTTGTTCTGGCCGGTGTGCTCCGGCTAACACGGCCCGGTGTGCTCCGGCTGACACGGCCCGGTTTGCTCTGGCCGGCGTGCTCCGGCTAATACAGCCCGGTGTGCTCAGGCTAATACAGCCCGGTGTGCTCCGGCTAATACGGCCCGGCGTGCTCCGGTAATACAGCCCGGTCTGCTCTGGCTGACATGGCCCGTTCTGCTCTGGCTGACACGGCCCGGTGTGCTCCGACTGACACGGACCGATGGGCTCCGGCTGACACGGCCCGGTCTGCTCCAGCTGACACGGCCCCGACAGCCAGGCCGCCGCCGTCGCCGCCGCCGTCCGCACGTATGCATCATTCATAACCGGACCGCGGCGGAGGAAACAGCGGCGGCGGCGACCGGCACGCGGCGCAGAGCACGTGGCCGCGGTTCCTCTGACGCACGCCGACGTCACCGACAGTCGGCGACGCGCCGTTCTGGCGCCGGCAACGCACCGACGCGACGCGACGCGGCGTGAGGGGGGGGGGGGGGGGGGCGTGCCGATGAAGCGGCGCACAGCGACGGGCGGGATCAGCGGAGGGCGGCGCGGGAGCTGGCGGGCGCCACCCAGCCGCGGGCGACGCTGAGCCGACCACGGCGCTCCGGCCGGCGCGGCAAAAAACGGCGCACGACGGCCAGCCTGGCGGTCGACGGCTGGGAGACCCGACGGCCCGGGGGGGGGGGGGGGGGGGGGCACGGCGCGCCAGACTGGTGTCAGACCCGGCTGGGCCGGCAGAGAAACGCGCGCCGCGCGTCCCATCACACACCGCAACCACACCCCGTTTCCTTCTTGCGGCAATCGGGCCAAACCTGGCAAACATCTCACGATAGAGCGGCCCAAGCCACGCACGCACGAACGCAGTCAGATCCGCGCTGCGAGCGAAGAACCGCAAGCTAAGGAAACCGGGCACTGTAGACGACATGACTGGACTACAGCTCGTGGGTTCGACCCTTCCAGTACCTCTGTTTCGGCTCCATGCCGCACTTGGAATGCCCTATCATGCCGCTCGTGACCACAGCGGTCCATAAGATGCAACGCTAAAAAGTCCGGGGCCAATATGTGTCAACACTGGACACCAGTCACGTCCGCAAGCAAACACCACCAGCATCAGAGGAACCGACCGCGACCGAATGCCACCTGCCGTTGGCGGCGTACTAAAGAGCGCAGACCGGCCCAACAAAGCGGAGAGCGGGCGCCGCCAGCTGGCGGCCCAGGCCGGCGAGCGGCCGTCCTACCTGTCAGCGGCGAGACCGAGGTCGCCGCGTCGGCAGCGCCGGGCTGTCACTGCTGAGTGCCGCCGCGCCGCCGGACCGCCGCCAGTCCGATATTGCTCACCCATTCTCGGTACACGGCGCTCCGGGACGGCGCCGCAGCGAGACTGACGAGGGAGCTGCGGCCGCCCGCCGCCAGGCGGCCGGGCGGCGCTGGCGGCGCTGGCGGCGCGGCAGTCAGCTGACTGCGCGAACGGCGGCAGCGGGACGGAGCCGGACCGGGACCGGGCGCGGTGCGAGGGGCCGGGCGGCCCGGACCGGCGGAAGGGACGGCAGGAGACGAGGGTTGGACGAGGTGGAACCGAAAAACGAGCAGGAGATGAGGTGGAGATAAAGCGGAACAGAGCGGGAGCGATGGGGGACGAGCTGAGCGGGAACAGGCGAGTTGTAGACCAGTTGGAGCCAAGGAGACGAAGCGGAACCGTAAGGGAACTGAGAGCGAGCGAAACTGACCAAGTTGGTGCTCTCCCGAAGGCAGAGCGGTGTATGTACCCGCACCAATCACCCGCAGACATGGGCCTTACCGCAAATCGCAAACACGCACGCACGCACACGCACACGCACACAACATACGCACACACACACACACACACGAACGCACGAACGCACGCACGGAAGAGGGCATGGGCAACGTTCCTCGCAATTATCAAATAAGATCAACCCGGTATTTTTATCCGACATATTGAAACTTAACAACGCTTTCGTAATATCAAACACATCTCCACCATGAAGGCCTTGCGCTGTTCACAATTCAAAAGGGATACACAGTTCACGTTCAGCCGTCCTTGTCATGTCCACAAAACCCATGGGCGATGACAGCAGATAGCAGCACTAGTAATTATCTCGTCCTACCCGATGAGCGCGACAGCCCATAATTGTAGGAGAGTCTATCACCCCCGCCACTCCGAAACGGAGCCTCGTGACCGGCGGAGGGTTTACGACATCGGTCTCAACCCGCTCGGACTTGGCTGAGATAAAGACGTTGGAAATAATCTGGATTCGTTCAGAAGCCCGGGTTCAAAGTCGATCGCTGGTCTCGTTTTGCCAGAAAGCGGGCGTTCGCAGATTGGATGCGACCGGCGCAACCAGGCTTCATTACAATGATTTGAGCGCGGAACAAAAAGTGGACACGAACCTCTCGGCCAGGTGGACGGCATACGTTTGATCCGATCGCTGATTGACAAGCGGAGTTAATGTGTCAATGCAGATGAATTGGAATTGCGTATAGGCAGTTGCCTGCTGCACGAGAAGTCACGAACGCTCACCAGCCATCGCTGCATGAAATATCGTACGAAATCACCGTGCCTTCACTGGCGAGTCGTGTGCAGAAGCTAGGAAACGAGGTGGGACAAGTATTTGACGGCTTTTGCACGGGCACGAGACATCTCATGCAGCATCCCGATACGTAGACTTTTTGGACTGTTTTCTGCGACACGAAGAGGAAGTAATCTCCAACTCAAACATGTGCTGGAACTATGACCAACGCCCCGGTTCCAGGAACTGCGGGCCGCCGCGCAATGCCCGGTAAGCTGAGCTGGACACCGGTCCACCCTCCCGCATTCTCTCCACGAGCTGCCTTTCGGCACAAGGCGGGCCCGTCCCAGCGGAGAGCACGAGCCGGTCCGTACAGCCTCGCGTCACGTACGCTGCGGCTGTACAGTCTCGCGGCTGCGTCCCACCACCACGTCCCACACGCTGGCCAGCCGGGCTGACGGGCGCCGGCTATGGCCTGTATCCTCCGGTGCGAGTCCTGCCCTGGGCGGGACGCGGCGCGCGCGTCCAAGAACGGAACAAGTAAGGAGGGGAACGAGCGCGGGCCCGCGCCAGGATCCTGTCGCGGCGTCTCTGCGAATCACTCATCCCCCGACGCACATTCAACGACCACACGGCGTTCGGCAAACGTTGAAGGGTCCGCCGCGCCACCACCGCCTGCACACCAGCGGCGGCGGCCTTTACACGGCCGATCCAGTCGTGTCAATCCAACACTTGAAAAACTCGCAGACTAGTTCTCGCGGCTATTTACCGCACATTCTTCAGCAGCCAAGGACGGACGCCAACACGGCCCTGGCGCCGCCGGCGACCACGCCAGCGGTGCTGACGCCAGCGTTACGTCACTAATGCACCGCGCGGTGGCGGGTGGGACCCGGAGCAGCGGCCACACGGCGCCGCGGGTGGATCTGAATCGCTCTCAATCCTCACTCCTGTCGAGCCGAGCACAGCCGGCCTCCGCCAGTCCCGTTCCAGGCGTCGGGTCCGCAGCCGCCGCGGCCGCTCAGACGACGGCCTGACCCAACCGGGCCGGCCCGCGGCGTCAGCGGGTCAGCCCTGCCTGCCGTCACCTGTGGCCCCACAGGAAATCCCAACGAACCGGCCTAGCCAGCCGGCAGGCCCCGAGAACAGCGCCGGCCGGCTGAGGCACCGTAGTGGGGTCCGTGGCGGCCGTGGATCAGCCTGGCGGGATCACAGCGCAGCTCTGGGGTCATACCGCCGCCATCGCCGCCGCTGTCGGCTCGAGCCGGACCTGCCATCCCCAGCACTGAGAGACCGCCACCGGCTGGCCGTCCCGCGCCGCTCCAGCTGACGGCGCCGGCGACGAGAGCGATGGGTGGGGACGACGGGGTCGGCCGAGTACCCCGGGGGGACAGCAGGGAGGAACGGCGTGACGTTCTGGGGGACAGCGGGGCGGGATCACACAGCAGGTCTGTTTCTAGAGGTGGCGATACTGAGACCATGGCGGATCACACAGCAGGTCTGTTCTAGAGGTGGCGATACTGAGACAGATGGAGCAAGAAGGATCACCGTCCATCGCCGAGCCGTCCCGTTATCTGCACGGCAACGGGCCGGGCCGGGGAGGGGAGGGGCGAAACAGTATCTGGGCTAGACTCCTGACCTGGGGCCCACGGCGGAGTCTCCTGGACGTCCCGGGACCCGTCTGACAGTGTCAAACAACCTGTGCCATATCGGGACCACGCCACACTCTGGGGCATCGGATTACAGCCTTTCCAATCGGACACCAAGCCCCACAACGGCGCTACGAATACCACAGCCCTCAGAAGGAAGCCGGCCAGGGGATGCCGCTGCGCTGCGGAGCCCCCCCCCCCCCCCACACACACACCGGTGCCAGCGCCACCTGCTCCGCCCCCGCCGAAAACGGCAGTCGGGCATCCGGGCGGGGAGGGCTGCTGGAGACGCCGGCGAGTGCCGACAGGCCGACGAGACCCCCGTCCGGCGACAGTCAGCGGCGCCACGCCGCACCGCTCCGCGCGCGCCACAAAAACCCAGCGCGCACCGTCCCCGGCTCGGCAGGGGAGGTGCCCGGCGGCAGGGCCGCGCCGGTCAAGAACAGCAGCGGATGGCACGGAGGTGTGAGCCGCGCGCTGGGGGAGTGGGCGCGCCAAACCACGCGCCATGGTGCGTCTCACCGAGTGCATGTGTGGCTCCCTACCGCAAACCGTTTAGCCTTTAAGACATGGTCAGTCCAGCGGCTCCGGCACATGTAGCCGCCTTAATCGGCTTGCGCCACGCCATCCGAAGTGTCCCGGAGGTTCGGAACGAGCTCGGCACATATTAGGAAAATGGGTCGGGGATGTGTCCCAATTCCGACCACACACCCAAACAGCGGTCTGTCTCCGACAGAGCAGACACGGCTCCGTGCGTCTGACCGGTTTTCGCGCCGAAGGCCCACGAGCGTCGCAAAAAAGCTGCCTAGCGATGCATTTCAATCCGACGACAGAAAACTGGCCATCAGCAGCCACCTGGCCAAAAAGCCCACTCGACCCATTTCTAGAGAACCAAACCCCCCTCCCACGCATGTGTCCCGCCATACAACGCCGCTCTGCAGCTCGCCGGGTCTGGAGCTCGGACGCGGACGACAGAGCCGTCCCTCCGTCCTGCCCGAGCGGTCTCAAAAGCGGCCGGCGGCGGTGGCCGGCAGCGCGCCGCACCGCCGGAGAAAGTAGCACACAAAGGGTCGTTAGGCCGGCTCGGGGGTCACCTCCGTGTCAGCGGCGCGGCGGGGCGCGTCAGCGCGCGGCGGGGTCACGACCGCCGGGACCGCCGACTCACGGACCCGGGGGTCAAACCTACGGGCCCACGGCGGTCGACTCACGGGTCCACGACAACCCACTCACGGGCCCACGGACCCACGGCGGCCGACTCACGGGCCCATGGCGACCGACTCTCGGGCCCATGGACCCACGGCGGGCCGACTCACGAGCCAACGGCAGCCGACTCACGGGCCCACGACGGTCCACTCACGGACACGGCCGGGCCACGACGCGTTTCGCGCGACACGTGAGCGGTCGCAGGCGATGGGCCCCACGCCACTGTCACCTGCGCACATAACCCGCACCTCCCGTTACGGGCGGACGACGGGTGGAGGGGGGGGGGGGGGGGGCAGAGGGGGCGATAAGCGGTCACAGGCGCACGCTTTAGCGAGCCGCTATCCCACGCCGTGGGTCGCGCACCCTGTGTTTTACATAATCAGGGCGGCAGGGGCATCACAATACCAAACAGGACAAGGTCATCCAACCACCATCGCCCGCGTGGTGAGATGCATTTGATCGCTCTTCCTCCCACATGACTGATCCTCTCCCTCTTTACCCTCTCCCGCCCTGCTCTGTCTCCCTCGCCCTGTCTACCCTCCGTTCTCGTGCTCTCTGCCTCTATTCCGTCTCTTCCTCCCTCTCTCTCCCCGCTCTCTCGCTCTCTCCGTCCTCGCGCGATGCATGCGCGCGCGATGCGGACGGCACAAAGCGCTCATTAACGCCCGCACCATCAGACAGCTATGACGTCACAGTCCTGGAAGCGGGACAAACTGCGTTCGAACCGTGGCCACCTGTGTGAAGCACGGCCCAGCGAACGGACGACCAAATTACACGGGCGCAGTGGCCGCCAAAGCGCGCTGGGCTGTGGCGGTCGCGACAACGGACACTTCAGCCGCCCGGACAGGTCGGCGTCTGTCCCGCCTCCAGCTCTTGCCCGTCTTTGCCGACGCTCTAATCTATGCCGAAGACGTTTACGGCGTGGGGGGGGGGGGGGGGGAGTGGGCGCACGACCAGTCCGGGTCAGGCTAACGAAGGTCTGTATCGGGGATGCGGTGACGGGATGGGAGGCGAAGAAGGAGGGGGGGGGGGGCACGCCCAGAGGAAGGGCACGACGACCGCCGACGCGACGACCGCCGAGGCGCGACGACCGTCGACGCACGGCTGTCGACGGCAGCCACGGGCGTCAGGGCGCGCCCCGCCCCGCCGACGACCGTCCCGCTCCCACTGACGAGCACGGGCTGTGGGGTGTCACCGTCACCCCGCCACCAGCAGCGCAGCACACTCCAAAACTGGGCACGCGTGACAGCGACCAGCCGATCGCCTTTCCCCACCGCGTCACAGCGCGCCGAGGCGTGCGGCCGCGACGCTCGCCGAGAGCTTGCCGCCTCGCCCCGCGAGCCGGCGGCCTCTGCTGCCTGCCGCCAGGAAAACTGGACTGACGCTGCCCGCCCCGGACCGACGTCACCGGCGCCTGATGCCGTCAGAGACGGAATCACCCCGGCGTCGCCGCGTGACCGCGCAGCGCGCTGGCCACCGTCTGATGACAAGCCCCGCCGACAAGGGCGTCTGCGCCACAATCAGTGCGCCTAACTGCGGCGGCGGCGAACGGTGCGCCGAGCTTTGAGCGCTGATTGTCGACGGCCAGGCGCGGCGGCAGCGCGAGAGCCGGCGGCGGCCCACTCTGACCCAGATCAGGTGCCGGCGGCCGGGCCGAGCCCCGCGCCGGGACGAAGCGTAAGGCCGACGTCGTGAGAGACGTGCCGCACCGCGCGCGCCGGTTAGCACGGCAGCGGTCCCGGAGGAGCCGGCCGGCCGCACGGCCGTCGCCTGTTGATCCCGCCGTACACGCTCCACTCGCTCTCCTTGAATAGCTTGCACCGCCCCGTAATCCGGGCCGTTCAAAGACCCCAGCGGCGATTACGCGCGGCCGCCGAGGAAAACGATCCGCCGTCCGCCAGCTGACCGCCCCGGCGCGCGCTCCCCGCCCGCCCATGGCGACATTGCGAGGCCGGCGAACAGCTGGCCGATCGCAGGTCAGTTCGGCGCGCCGCCGTCGGCGCGGCGCCAGCGGCGGCCGAACGAAACGTGAAAGCCGATCGCGCGGTCGGTGACACCGGAGAGACTGCAGCGGCGCGGACTACATACGCGGCCGCGTGCCGTATGTGCCGGCGCTCTCCAAGGCCGGAGAAAACTGGTCGCGCCGGCGACGGCCGCCTCCACCGGTCGACCCGGACGCGCCGGCTCCGTCGAACGCGCCCGACTCCTCCAGCCGCTTACCCACTTTCGCGGAGGAGCGTCTGCAGGCGCGGTCGGTCGACGCGGCGCAGGGCGCGGCGCACGCCGCTCCCGCTGACCCAGCGCATGGCCCGCGGCCCGCCCTTTCCCCCGCCCGTTCGAAACGGGCACGACCGCGACCGGCGGAAACTCGATAAGGCCGTGCCCCCCCCCCCCGCCCCCCTCTCGCCCCCACGCGTCCGTCGCTCCGGTTTCGCAACCGTTGCAGCGCGGCGCGCGCGGCCGGCGCCGGCGGCCGGAGAGGCTCGCCGCCGCCCTCCATGGCCGGGCCGGCCGGGTTGCCATCGCCAGCGCGGCGACAAAAACAGCGGAGCGGCGCGCATCCGGGGTCAGCTGCCGGCGGCGGCCCTCGATCGATGGTCGCTCGGCTCACTAACCTAGGACACGCCGGCGCCGGCGCCGCCGCCGCCGCCGCGCCCGCGCACCGCCAGTCGATAGGCGCCGCCGGGCGCCGCGCGCAGCCGGTCAACGCACGCTGCCAGACGCGCTGGCCGCCGTGCGTGCGCCGCAAGCCCGCGCGGCCGGAGCCGGCCCGGAGCCGGGCAGGGCAGGGCAGGGCAGAGCCGAGCGGGGCGGGGTGGGCCAGCATGGTGAAGGGCGGACGGAGGATGCAGGTGGGGTTCGGAACGGCTGCGGCGGGGATAAACACGGCCGACAGCACGCGCGTCCAGATGGGTGCTCCGGTGTGGTTGGTGAATGTGCGATGCAGGGGGGGGGGGAGTGGGTCGTTAGTTTTTTCACTGCGAGCGTTGAGGAAAACATCCCAGCCCTTCCCGGAGAGTGGCGGATCTGTGGGCCGACCGAAAGCGCGTGAATGACAGGTCAGAGGGTACCGAAAAACGACCGGAAAAAGCAGACGGAAAGTCGGCCGCCATGGAAACGAGACGGCACGGCAGGTGAACAAAAAGAGAAGGGAAGGGGGGGGGGTAGCACAAAACCTAGTCAGCCCACCACTGCACTGGGGCAGCGGCGGTCGGGTCAGGCCCGGCCACCAGACGCACGGGTTCATTGGCACAGCTGACGCCTATCACAGGAAGCGGGCGTGCCTTCAGTGGGGGCGCCATAGTTGTCGGACGGCTGCACCATTACCGGAGGCAGTCATGGCCGACGCACACCCAGCGGGTCAACACACTGCGTTACGGACCGGGCCGTGATTGGATGGCAGCGTGCGGGTCAGAGGTCTGGACGCACGCTTTGGCGCCAAGTGTGGCGGCAGCGGTATCTTTTGGGGTCAGTGACCTCTGGTCAACGGGGTTACGACCCCCGTGCCAGCTGCCGGAGAGGCCGGTGAAACGCGTCCGGATCCGAGTCAGGGACATGTCTCTTGACTCGAAACCCATTTCACCGCGCAGCCGCAGCAGGCACCACGGACCGCGCGTGAGAGCGGGAGATGGACGAGCGGAGGGCAGGCGCAAGAAACCCAGAGAAAGGGCCGATCGACTAAGTTGATCGCGCACATTGTGGCCACGCTGCTGCGCGAGACAAACCAAATGACAGCGACAGCGCGCGACAACCACACGGCGATAACGGGAAAACGCAAGACGTGCGAGAGAAACGGGAAAATTGGGGAGTGCGGCGCAGACATGGGAGAGAGAGAGGAGAAGCGAAAGAGAGAGAGAAGAGGAGAGAGAGAAGAAGAGAGAGATAGAG
>NW_023596136.1:45430624-45464380 GCF_011947565.3 Pollicipes pollicipes
CGAGAACGCCCCGGGAAACGCGCCGCCCTGGCCGTCGTCCACGCCGCCCCGCCGTTGCCCATGGCTACGCCGCCGCCCCGGCCCACGCATATGGCTACACCCACGGCTACGCCGCTGCCCCAGCCTACGCTCGCGCTACACCCACGGCTACGCCGCCGCCCCGGCTGTTGCCCATGGCTACTCCCACGGCTACGCCGTCGCCCCTGCCGTTGCCCATGGCTACTCCCACGGCAACGCCGCCGCCCCGGCTGTTGCCCACGGCTACTCCACGGTTACGCCGCCGCCCTGCCGTTGTCGTGACTACGGCTGTCCACGCCAAGCCCGTCGCCGTCTCGCACCAGTCGGTGACCAAGGCTGAGGGTCCTGATGTGCCCATCGTCAGGGAAACCGTGCACGCGGCCCCTGTCGTGGCCAAGGTCGGTCCGGCCGTGCACGCCGCGCATACCGTGCACGCCGCTCCTGCCCTCCATGCTGCTCGCGCCCATTCCCATCATATTAGGTGGCCTATCATGCTCGCCTTTTGCCGTTTCTACAGCATTTGTCCAAAGATCTGTAGTACAGTGACATGAGCAAGAGTACAGAGCTGTTCGAAACTTGTTTTGCATCTTGTGTTCGTGTGCGATACCTGTTTCATTCTGTGTTGATATTAATGCCTTCGTGCAGAATATTGAATATTACAATAATACAAAGCACATGGTCTGTCTTCAGTGGGTCCATAAGTGGGTCCTCCCCCCACCCTCCACCACCACCACCTGCGTGCAGGGTATTGAACCGGCCACCGGGCGCGTGTTAAAATATCCTGGTCATAAACATCGAGCAAAGGACCTCCAGCTCCTTGACACGCATCAATGAAGCAAAAGAAGAAAAAGGTTTATCGCACCGACAAAACTGCAACTAAGGTGCTTAAAACACGCCACACGCTGTAGCGCACAAATCGTTGATCTGACCCATTACGAGGTTTTAAAAGTAAACGTCATATCCCGCAACATCCATAGGATGGAAGGATACAGAAATTTCCATCATGGAATTGACCGCACCACCTACAACTCATACAGAGATCTCACTGTATCATGATATGATGTATAGTATGGGCCAAAAATGTCTCCTCTTCCTTACCTAAGCCATTAATCTATAACTTAACTTGACCTAAGGCCCGATAAATTGGGCCAAGAAAACTGCGTAGGCACACGTCTCATTTTAGTGCACTATCTCACATACGATTTCAAATCTTACCAAAAAGGGGAAGTATAAACACTAATAAAGAGTATAGGACACTACATCCGCTTTTTCACATTCTAGGACAAAGCGAATCAGTAATGGAAGTTTGTGAAGAATGGGTCTATGAAAATTACTGTCGTGTTAAACTCCCCGACGAGGATCCGCAGGTGGCACAGATGACGGGAACCCTTCAGGGGTGCCAGGAAATAACGACCGTGCAACTGTGGCGGCCGGCAGCCGTAGGGATGCCCCCCTCCCCACCTGGCGTGGTGTTCCCAGCGGGCAGGCGGCCACGAGGTCACCAGGGGCCGGCGGCTCCAGCCGCGGCCGCCGCCCCAAGTTCAAGTTCAGCGGTGCCCGGCGTGCCGCGGACGGCCCCCGGCTCAAGGGTGGGGCCGGCGACCGTATATAACGCGCCGCCGGACGACGGACGACAGTGCAGCTCTGTACCGTTCACAGTCAACATGGCCTACGTCAAGGTGAGGGACCGCTGCGCTGATTGGGGACAAAGTCAGAAGTAGCACTCTGTCCTCTTTAAGTGGAAGGCAGAAGTATCACCTCGTTGAGTGACTTTCCGGCAACGAGGAGGCTTCGTTCATCTTGCTCTCCGAACGTCACAGTTTACCTACAGCTTTATGGCTCAAAGAGGTGGTCATACAGACAGAAAGCGCTTCCTGCACGCATCGATCACATGTGCACCTATTCATGGAACGCTACAAAATATCTCAAGCACCTGCGTCTTGGTACACCAGCGGTTCGGGCATGTTCTTTCAAACTGCAGCAATCCGACCGTCTAAAAGGACACACCAGCTTTCATACCCACAAAGTTAATCAGCGCCCCATGACCTTCTGTTCTCCTGCAGGTGCTGACCGCGTGTGCGCTGGTGGCCGCCTGCATGCGGAGCTCCCAGCGCCCCCTGGCCTACGGCCACGGTTACGCCCTCTGGCTACGCCGCCGCCCCTATCGCCTACGCCGCCCCGGCTCCTGTCGACGTGGTCGTCGGCCACGCGCCCCGTCGCCAGTCGGTGGAGGTGGTCGACTACGTCCAACATCGCCCACCAAGTACGACTTCAACTACCGGCGTGTCGGACGGCCTACACCGGCGACCCACAAGTCTCAAGTGGAGAGCCGCGACGGTGACCGGGTTGCAGGGCCAGTACCGGCTGGTCGACCCCGACGGCACCGAGCGCGTCGTCACCTACACGGCCGATGACTACAACGGCTTCAACGCCGTCGTCGAGAAGCGCCCTCTGGGATACGCCGCCGCCCCGGCTGTCCACGCCGCCCCTGCTGTTGCCCACGGCTACGCCGCCGCCCCGGCCGTTGCTCATGGCTACGCCGCCGTCCCGGCCGTTGCTCATGGCTACGCCGCCGCCCCTGCCGTTTCCGTGAATACGGCTGTCCATGCCAAGCCTGTCGCCGGTCCTCGCACCAGTCGGTGGTCAAGGCTGAGGGCCCCAACGTGCCCATCGTCAGGGAGACCGTGCACACGGCCCCTGTCTTGGCCAAGGTCGCTCCGGCCGTGCACACCGTGCACACCGTGCACGCCGCTCCTGCCGTCCACGCTGTGCACGCCGCTCCCCGTCGTCCATGCTGCGCGTGCCTACTATCATTAGTTGTCGGTAATGCTCCTCTTTTACTACATGTACAACACTTGTCCAAACACCTATATCTAAGTAACATTGTGAGGCGTACAGAGCTGTGCTAAACTTCACTTGCGTTTGTGTGTAAGACCTGCGTTAGAAGCGTCTGCATCAACATCTTCGGAAGAATATAAGAAGCTGAAAGGCAAAGACAAACGGACCATTCCCCATAAGGCCCACATACCGGACAACAAGAAATTGAGCTACTTTGCGTTCAAATCTCAACGTTGAACAAGAAGCATTCCTCAAATCACATGATTAGCCAGTAATCAAAGCTGCGTACGTCAATATATCATTGCTGGTACTTGTATACGCAGAGTTAACCACTGAGAGATACGGAAATGCTATAACATTCACGGACATCCTGTCCCATATACGGGATATACGCACTGGGGCATACTGCTGGCTGCGCGCGAGGTCGTCAGCCGGGTCGGTCTGAAATGAATGGTGGTACAACTGCCCAACTGGAGTAACCCAGCTCGGAGCGGCTATGTAGCCGGCCACGTCGGCTCAAGCACGTCTTCATGTGCTAGTTTAAGGCGTCGTAAAACCCATGTCCGATCTCGGTAAATGGAGTAAATGAAAGTCCTGAAGAAAACAACATGGTAGAGGGAATGACAATCTACACAGTTATGAGCGGCCCAACGCTGCCTAACCACCTCTCAGCAAGTAATCGACCACGGAAGGCCGGTTGAATCACCAAACTAGTTCAAGATAGCCTGAAGCATTCTTTGTTTTAGATTAAGCTGAAACGCACTGAAAGATTAAACTGTGCAAAGGTGGATCACCGTTCACCGCAACAAATACACGCCCAGGACGTGCTGCATTTGTTCTCAATACCGTGGAAAGAGTCAACGAAAACGTGGACCCAATCCAAAATTATTGCATTAGTCGACTAAAATGTGCACGTCTGACTACGCTAACAGACAGCAAATTTGAAAAGCTATGCCATCTGTGAGTCAGTGTTTGAAAGCAACTTAATAATGCTTTTAACACCCAGGGTTTTCATATCAGATATACAATACAATATAACCAGCACAAAGACCTCTACAGGTTCCGAAAGGCGATTTGAATTCTCTTTGATTCGCTGCAATTTCGTATCGTCGGTATTTGAATAGCAATCAAATTTGTGATAACTTCTCTGGTCACAAACCATGCAAGAAGTTTTGCTGGTGCATATCGCATTTGTCGTATCCATTCATTCTGTGCACTCGGCCGCTCCCGAAACAACAACGCACGCGTTCGGAAAATCACGGCCTCGTAACAACAGCCTAAGCCACGAAACAATACGGTTGTTACATTTCCTACATCGGGTGCTGGATCCTCTATCACAAGATGATGCCGTTTTTCGACAGCCACGGCAGGCGGGTACGTGAAATCAGCTGCAGCTGCGTAGGCCATTCACCGTCTAAACACCACTCCGCAATCTGAAATACCTTTCCGCAAATATCACTTTTCACAGATTGTGACCACCAGCGAAAATGCAGCCTATTTAAAATGCATCAATCTCAGTGATTATTCCGGGATTTGCAGTGCACAAACCCTGTCAAGACATGAGTGCTTCTCAGCCCGATAAAGACAAGAAAAGGATGTAACATACGGCACTGATGGAGACTGTTCGGTTGTGATTAACCAGTCCAGTTGAATCCGGTAGCTTCCCCATCGCCAGTCGACAGCAGTGAACGCTCAATGATCCAAAAACCAGGACATCTCCTCATGCAAAATGATGATGGAGCATTAAGGTTCACTGGCAGCCGAAACGCATAACCACATACGTATCTAGAACAGACTGAAATAACTCGGGTCACACTCCATCATCATGACGATTTGACAGATAGCATAGCATCTCGAAGTGTTCGCACCTGACCGTGTAACCACCAGGTGGTTTCTCCCAGAGGCCAAGGGGCTGGAAGCCTCTGGCAAAGCGTCAATGCGAGAAGAGTACCCGCCTCCTGATCTCCTAATGTTGTTTCTCATTTCGATCGCAGCCATCTCTGCATGCCTTGTAAGACACGTAGAGACTAACCGTTCCTATCAGGTGAGAAATCACAACCCTCTTTCTGACAGGCTCCAGCTTGCAAAATCAGTTAGATAATAGATCACCGCGTTATGTCACGGAAGACAAGACGACTATTTCTTTCTCCTCTCAGTCCGCAGGTTCGAATGCCAGGTGTGTCGAGCGTTGCTTTTAGCGACACTGAGACATTTGCTTCGCTGGGTATGGACAACTTTCACTGAAAATTGAACATTTCACCGCCAAAAAAATCATGGTGATACACCCGCTTCCTCATACCTTCAGCAAATGCGGTGTTTAGGTGGGAACGGCACGAAATATTTCATCAAAATCAGAGTCCTTTTCAACTGCTCCTTGCTGATCACAGTATGTGCAGTACAGTAATGTCGCTGCCGACCAGAGCCAATGGATTTCCTCACCGCTTCCCAAGCATGGCTGAAGTCCATTTCACATTGCACTGGCCAATCCCAACACGGAAACTCAAGGTTGGGGTTAAACTGGAGCTATATAACACGGCTGCCGACGGTCCAACGATAGCACAGCTCTCTCCCTTCAACAATCAACATGGCTTACGTCCAGGTGAGACCACCGTGGAGTTTTGCTGACGTGTCGGAGGCCACTGACAGACAAGCAGTGGTATGACAGAAACACGTTTGACTTTTGTCTTCTCTGATCTTTCCATGACATATCACACATTTTCAAGCCTCGAGCACATTTTCGTGGACCGCTAAGCTGTTCTCTACACCACAGACTACACGGCGGACTTGTTCGATCAGGCAAAAACGTTTGATGTCAAGATGTCAGACAACAGTGACAGTGCTCATGCATGTCCCTAAACTAATCATGACAACATAATTTTATTTAAAGGCTAGACTCAGTCTGAGAGCATAACATTACACACAAACATACCAAGAGATACGTGATCTACTGACAGTGTTGACCCAACATCCAATAGCTGGAAAGACTCTAACCAAAAGAGCAAGCATGACGATGCTTTGTCTTTCCGCAGGTGCTGACCGCGTGTGTAGTGGCATGACGGAAAATCGTTCGACTATTGTCTGCTCTGACCTCTATGTGGCATACGACACATTTTCAAATCTGGAGCACATTTTCGTGGACCGCTAAGCTGTTCTCTACATCACAGACCTCACGGTAAACTTGAGAGATCAGACAAAAACGCTTCATGCCAATATATCAGGCAAGAGTAGCAGCGTTCATGCTTGTCCCTAAACTAATCATGAAAACATAATTTTATTTAAAGGCCAGGCTCAGTCTCAGAGCATAACATTAAAACAAACATACCGAGAGGTAATTGATCTGAATGTGTTGACCCAACATCCGGTAGTTGCAGACTCTAACAAAAAGAGCAAATACTATTATTTTTGTCCTTCCGCAGTTGCTGACCGCGTGTGCGCTGGTGGCCGCTACTTGCGGAGCTCCCAGCGCCCCTCTGGCCTACGGCCACGGTTACGCCTCTGGCTACGCCGTCGCCCCTATCGCCTACACCGCCTCGGCTCCTGTCGACGTGGTCGTCGGCCACGCGCCCGTCGCCAAGTCGGTGGAGGTGGTCGACTACGTCAACCCGCACCCCAGGTACAACTTCAACTACGGCGTGTCGGACGCCTCCACCGGCGACCACAAGTCTCAAGTGGAGAGCCGCGACGGTGACCGGGTGCAGGGCCAGTACCGGCTGGTCGATCCCGACGGCACCGAGCGCGTCGTCACCTACACGGCCGACGACTACAACGGCTTCAACGCCGTCGTCGAGAAGCGCCCTCTGGGATACGCCGCCGCCCCGGCCGTCCACGCCGCCCCAGCTGTTGCCCACGGCTATTCTGCCGCCCCGGCATACGCTCATGGCTACAACCACGGCTATGCCGCCGCCCCAGCCTACGCTCAGCGCTACACACACGGATACGCTGCCGCCCCCATTCTTGCCCATAGCTATTCCATTGGCCACGCCGCGGTCCCCACTTACACCCACGGCTACGCCGCCGCCCCGGCTGTTGCCCACGGTTACTCCCACGGTTATGCCGCCGCCCTTGCCGCTGCCCATGGCTACTCCCACGGCTACGCCGCCGTCCCGGATGTTGCCCATGGCTACTCCCACGGCTACGCCGCCGCCCCTGCCGTTGCCCATGGCTATTCCCACGGCTACGCCGCCGCTCCGGCTGTTGCCCACGGCTACTCCCACGGTTACGCTGCTGCCCCTGCCGTTGCCGCGACTACGGCTGTCCACGCCAAGCCCGTCGCCGTCTCGCACCAGTCGGTGACCAAGGCTGAGGGTCCTGATGTGCCCATCGTCAGGGAGACCGTGCACACGGCCCCTGTCGTGGCCAAGGTCGCTCCGGCCGTGAACGCCGTGCACACCGTGCACGCCGCTCCTGCCCTCCATGCTGCTCGCGCCCATTCCCATCATTATTAGGTGGCCTATCATGTTCTTCTTCTGCCGTTTCTGCAGCATTTGTCCAAAGATCTGTAGTTCAGTGACACGAACATGAGTACAGAGCTGTGCGAGACTTTTCTAGCATCTTGTGTTCGTGTGCGACGCCTGTTTCTGTAAGTGTTGATATTAATGCCTTCGTGCAAAATATTAAATATTGCAATGATACAGAGTACATGGTCTGTCTTCAGTGGGTCCATAAGACTGGATCGGAAGTAATATCATGTTTTACATTCAAAAACTAACATGGGCAAACGGTGTTTCACAGAAAAACATGCTTTTGTATTAAATGTAGGCGTGCACATCGCAATATCAGTACAAATACTGCCATACGCATGATCGACAGCCTCGGTACAAACAAATGCCACGGTTATCTGTACCAACAGGTTGCTGCCTACCAGCCCGCCCGTACGCTCGGAAGGTTTGAACAGTCATCATTTTTCAGCAGGAGAAAGCCAGCCCGGCGAGACTGTTGTATGAAGTGTCTATATTGTCATCAAACATTCAAGCTCCATACAGCTCTCAGAAAAAAAATAAACAAGGTTGGTGGTGTACTATTTATAATGACATGGAATTCCCGGCGCCATTGCACTTTAATACAACAACAACGTTGACCAATTATTACGCTCACCGCTCGGCACATGCAACAACCTGAGCCAGTGGCCAGCCTTACTCAAGCACATGGGCCAGTGGTGTCCGCGTCAGGTGAAGAGTTTGTGGAAGTGGAAGTTTTATGAAAGTTTCTGTCGAACGTTCAATCAAAAGTCCAACAATGGACCAACTGCCCGTCACAAAGATATACAAAAAATCACGCCGTCCAAAAAAGTTCAAAATTGCAAAATATCAAACAGTCAAAATGTATAGCCAAAAACCCAGCCACTGCTCGCGTCCCTGCATGCCCTCACCCAGATCGCATGAAAAGAAAGATACTGATCCTGGGTAAGCATTGCATATGAAAACAACTTTAGTGTAGATATCCTCAAGTCCGCACCGCAGGAACACAAGACGAAATGAGCCGTCTAAAAATTCTAACAATATTTATCCGTCTTCATCCCATTTCCAGCCAAAACTTTGGAAATTCTAGGAACCCACAAAACGTGAAATACAACTGGCAGCTTAAATCAGTTCGCGCAGTTAAGGCTTTTAAAGCAAGTTGATTAAGTTAAGGAATGGTGCAACTAAGCAATATAATGACAGGTATGGCTGCAAGCAAGACCAAAATCCGAAACTTCAGCACACAAAATCAACCGCGATTTTTCAAACCATAAAAAACATTTTAACACGCGCTCTGGTGGTGAGTTACATTCGACGCCGCGAAGGATTCGCAAAATGGCTTCCGAGCGGCTCGGCGTAGCCGCGCTAAATTTTACATAGCTGTAGATCTTTGCATAGCAGATCATTTGGTATAAAAAATGGCATTCACTTAGAAAGGTCATTTATCTATGGCAGGTCAAAGTCAAGCGATGGACATCACGACGAACATTTCAGGGAATCGTTCAATCTCATGCAATGACGAAGCGTTGGAAGAACGCATACATCTCTGAGATAGCGTCTTAGGCAAAAGACAATTGAATAAAGAGATTACATTGACCCAGGGTCTGATACGAAGGTCAGACCAAGGTCAAAACGAACCTCCTTTATTACTCTACAGCTTGCTGTATCGGATTGTTTCTGGTGCTTATTTCGACGTTATTGATGGCAGGAAGTGCATTATACATTCCCATGACTATCTAAAACATCAGGATAGGTCACTGACCTCAAATAACACCAGTCAGAATTTTGCTTTTGAGAACATATTGCCTAGTGTTATCTTTCAACCTAATTCAAATACAACTCAAAGCAGTCTTGTATGGTTTTCGTCACGATGACCTGCGGAAGATAAAACAAGGTCATCTACCTAAAATGAGTACAACCGGTTTTTTGTTGAAGCAGGCGTCAATGTTCCGGTACATCTTGGACACCAATCTGGAATTTGACCTCGTTTCACATTTTTTAACCCGAACTTCATGACCTACGAAAGTTTAAATCCGACACAAGTGAGTTCGCATACAGCCCAAAACACAGTCAGTGTCGTATATCTAGTTCTCTTACATTCTGAGACCTCAAAGGTCAATTTGCCCCCCCCCCCAGCACCCCCCCCCCCACCCCCCACCTGTGCTCAGGGCATTGAACCGGCCACCCGGGCGCGTGATAAAATATCCTGGTCACAAACATCGAGCAAAGGGCCCGCAGCTCCTTGCAACACATCAATGCAGAGAAAGGAGACAAAGGTTTATCGCACAGACAAAAGTGTCACTTAGGTGCTCAGAACACACCATACGCTATAGCGCACAAATCGTTGAGCCGACCCATTAACAGGTTTTGAAAGTAGACGTCATATCCCGTAACATCCATAGGACGGAAGGATGCAGAAACATTTACATCGTGTAGGTGGCCGCACAACCTACGATTCATACAGGGATCTCACTGTGCCATTAATACACGATTTAATAGTATACTGCAAAAAATGACTCTTCACCCTTGCCTAAGCCGTTCTCAATCATAACTCAACTTGACCTAAGACTAGATCAATTGCGTCAAGGAAACTTCTTAGGCACACGTCTCATTTTACTGTACAAAACATACTCCAAAAAGCGTATTCCGACGCCATCGCTACCAATGCGAAGAGCATTAAACATTCGAGGTGACTCGAAAAAAACATAATCGACAACAATTTCAGACAACCATCGAGCAATGGTATTGTAAAGTTCCCGCAAACACTAAAGATCAGAGCACTCCCACCAGTCAGCCATCAAATGAGCATATTCAAACCACTGATAGACCTATTCAGTTGTGGTCAATCAGCCTATCCGGAAGTGAGCAGTCCGACCATCCACATGCGACAGCTCTGGCTATTGTTGGCTATTTGCTATATTTCGGCGTTTACTGCTTATCGCCGGTTTATTGCTGTCAATGTCAGGACATAATTTCACGGCCACCACATTCTAGGTCAAAGAAGCTTCGCAACATTAGAACTTCATCCCGCTACTTGCGAACCAGAGCCTACCACAATGCCAAGGACATACTAGCAGAAACGTCTGCCTTGCGTTGCTTTCATTGACTTTCGCCGTGGTCCTTAGCATTTGAAAAGTTGAAAACCTAAACATTTAGCTGACGCATGCAAGTCAACTGCGGTGAGGGATCCCTGAGGAGCTAGACAGACAAAGTTCATGGCGAGACTTCAATCTTTTGTTGTACGTTCCTTCCAACAGGGACCTGTCAGGAAAAGCAGTGCTGTGACTAGAAGGCTTAGCTGTACAACACGATTGGTCAATTCTGTTAACTTGCGCCAAAGGCTCGTAACCGCGTACGCTTAGCATATATCTGATATCAGCTTTCCAATCATGCTAAAAAGAGCAAGTATCAATACTAATAAAGTGCGTATGATACCAAATCTGCTTTCTGGCATACTAGGACAAAGCGAATCATTGATGGACATGTGTGAAGAATGGGTCCATGGAAATCTTTAAAGTGTAAAAGTGCCGGAGGCGGGTCCGCAGGTGGCGCAGATGACGGGAAGCCTTCAGGCGCGTCAGGAGATAACGACCGTGCAACTGTGGCTGCCGGAAGCCGCAGAGGTGGCCCCCTCCCCACCTGGCGTGGTGCTCCCAGCGGGCAGGCGGCCACGACGGTCACCGCAGGGGCCGGTGGCACCGGCCGCGGCAGCCGCCCCAAGATCAAGTTCAGCGGCGCTCGGCGTGCCACGGACGGCCCCCCGGCTCAAGGGTGGGGCCAGCGACCGTATATAACGCGCCGCCGGACAACGGACGGCAGTGCAGCTCTGTACCGTTCACAGTCAACATGGCCTACGTCAAGGTGAGGGACCGCTGTGCTGATTGGGGACAAAGGCAGCAGAAGCACTCTGTCCTCTTTAAGTGGACAGCCGAAGCACCGCCCCGCTGAGTGACTTTTCCGGCAACGAGGATACGTTCATCTTGTTCTCCGAATGTTACAGTTTGTCTATAGATTTTTGGCGTCAAAGAGGTGGTCACGGACAGAAGTGCTTCCTGCACGCATCGATCACATGTGCACCTATTCATGCAACGCTACAAAATAACTCGAGCACCTGCGTCCTGGTACACCAGCTGTTCGGGCTCGTTCTTTCAAACTGCAGCAATCCGACGTGTAAGGGAACACGACAGGATCCATACCCAAAACGCTAACCGGTGCCTTACGAATTTCTGTTCTCGTACAGGTGCTGACCGCGTGTGCGCTGGTGGCCGCTGCTTGCGGAGCTCCCAGCGCCCCTCTGGCCTACGGCCACGGTTACGCCTCTGGCTACGCCGCCACCCCTATCGCCTACACCGCCCCGGCTCCTGTCGACGTGGTCGTCGGCCACGCGCCCGTCGCCAAGTCGGTGGAGGTGGTTGACTACGTCAACCCGCACCCCAAGTACGACTTCAACTACGGCGTGTCGGACGCCTACACCGGCGACCACAAGTCTCAAGTGGAGAGCCGCGACGGTGACCGGGTGCAGGGCCAGTACCGGCTGGTTGACCCCGACGGAACCGAGCGCGTCGTCACCTACACCGCCGACGACTACAACGGCTTCAACGCCGTCGTCGAGAAGCGCACTCTGGGATACGCCGCCGCCCCGGCCGTCCACGCCGCCCCTGCTGTTGCCCACAGCTACACCGCCGTCCCGGCCTACGCTCATGGCTACACCCACGGCTACGCCGCTGCCCCAGCTTACGCTCAGCGCTACACAAACGGCTACGCTGCCGCCCCCACTCTAGCCCATAGCTATTCCATTGGCCACACCGCGGCCCCAACATACCCCCACGGCTACGCCGTCGCCCCGGCTGTTACCCATGGCCACTCCCATGGCTACGCCGCCGCCGCCGCCCCTGCCGTTGCCCATGGCTACTCCCGCGACTACGCCGCCGCCCCTGCCATTGCCCATGGCTACTCGCACGGCTACGCTGCCGCTCCTGCCGTTGCCGTGACTACGGCTGTCCACGCCAAGCCCGTCGCCGTCTCGCACCAGTCGGTGACCAAGGCTGAGGGTCCCGATGTGCCCATCGTCAGGGAGACCGTGCACACGGCCCCTGTCGTGGCCAAGGTCGCTCCGGCCGTACACGCCGTGCACACCGTGCACGCCGCTCCTGCCGTCCATGGCGTGCGCGCCCATTCAAATCATTATTAGGTCGCCTGTCATGTTCGTCTTCTGCCTTCTACATCTGTCCAAGCATCTATAGTGGAATGACATGAACATGTGTACAGAGCTGTGCGAAAGTTCTCTTGCATCTTGCGTTAGCGTGCGATACTTGTTTCTGTAAATGTCGATATTAATGCCCTCATGCAGAGCATTCAACACTGCAATAACACAGAGCGCGTGGTCTATCTTCAGTGGGTCCACTACACTCGATCGGACGGAATCTCATGCTTTACATTCAGAAATGAACATTGACAAACGGTGTTTCGCAGAACGACATGCTTACGCGTTAAATGTAGGCATGCACGTCGAAATATCAGTGCAAATACTGGCAGACACATAATCGACAGCCTCGGCACACGTGAATGATGCAATTACCTGTACCAACAATTGCTGATTACGAGCCAGACCGTACGCCCCGAAGGTTAGAAAGTTGTCTATTTTCAGCTGCGGAAAGCCAGCCGGGAAACACTGTTTTAGCCATCGAACATCCAAGCTCCATGGAGCTCTTAGAAAAAAGTAAACAAATTTGGTGTCGTACTACTTACATGGACGTGCAACCCAAGACTTCATTGTTCTATAATGAAAGATGAACAAACTGAGGACCTTTCTAAGTAAGTCTTTTGACTTCACATTTAAAATATACATGAAAGACCTGGAAATGACTGCTATTGCTCAAGTCGCCCATTATTGCATTACGGCACAGTTAAATTTTCTGTTAAAAGCCATTGATGCCAGCCTGAAATGTATGCCTGGAATGCCTGAAAACCGTTTAAACCAGCCAACTCAGTTGGAAGGGGAAGAGACGAGGACCCGAATTGAGTGTGTTTATGGGCATGGAATGGGTTTGTTGATATGATTCATGAAAACATGAAAACATGAGCGGCTGTTTTCTGGGAGATCATGTCCAAAGATCACTCAAACGTCCAGGGATACATCAGCTGTCCGTCTGAAAAGGGTCCAAAAATTCAGGTTCTCTAAAAAAATCCAAGATTGTAAAACATACAATAACCGCTATCTACAAACAATAACCACTTGCCAATACCCGCGTTCCTGCATGCCCTCACCCAGATGGAATGAAAACAAACATGTGGATGGTGGGTAAGCAATCTATATAAAATAACGCAGTGTAGATATCCTCAGCTCCGGCACCGCAGGATAATATCTCGTAGTTTCTTGAAGTTTACGGGCACTCCGACTGCAAAGGTCATTTGCCGTCCATAACGAGCAGGAGAATACCAGCCGTCTAAAAATATCCTACCATATTCACCCCCGTCTTCATCCAATTTCCAACTAACCCTTTGGATACTGTAGGAAGTCTCAAAACGCGAAATGCAACTGGCAGCTTAAATCAGTTCGTGCCATCACACGGCATTGCCGTGTTTTTAAGGGATTTAAAGCAAGCTGATTAAGCTAAGGAACTGGCGCAACTAAGCAATTTGATGACAGGTATGTCTGCTGGAGGAACCGAAATACAAAACTTCAACACACAAAATAACTTGCGATTTTTCAAAGCACAGAAAACCTTTTTAACACACGCCCGGGAAGTGAGTTACATTTGACGCGTCGAAGGTTTTCCCAACTGGTTTCCGAGTGGCACGCCGTGGCCGCGACGAATTTTGCGTAGCTGTAGACCATTTAATAATAGACTGCTTGGAATCAAAAATTGAATGCGTCAAGTAAGGCCGTTGATCTGTGGCAAGTTAAAGTCACGCGATGCATATAACGAAGAAAATTTCTAAGGAATCGTTCGATCTGATCTAATGACGAAGTGTTGGAGGAAGCCGTATCTTTGAGATAGTTTCTTAGGCAACAAAACAATAAACTAGACAGGTTCCATTGAACCAGGGTCTGATATGAAGGTCAGACCATGCCAAAACCAACCTCCGTCATTACTCTAGAGCTTGCTGTATCAGATAGTTTCTGGTGCTCGTTTAGACTTAGATGAAAACAAGAATTGCATTATACATCCCCCCGTGATTATCTTAAACATCAGAAAAGGTGAATGACCTAAAATAACACCGGCCAGCATTTTGTTTTCAAGAGCATATTGCCTGACATAATCTTTGACGCTTATTCAAATGCAACTCAAAGCAGCCTTGCGTGATTGTGATGACAATGACTTGCGAGGGGCAAAACAAGGTGATCGACATAGAATAAACACAAACGACTTTTTGCTAATCAGGTAACTATGTTCTGGCGGTACCTTAGATACCAATCTGAGATCTGATCCCGTTTGACATTTTTAACCCGAACTCCATGACCGAAGGTCTAATTTCGACGGAAGTGAATTCGCATACGGCCCAAAACACCCTGTCAATTTCGTTTATCAGCTCTCTTAATTTCCGATCTCTCGGGGTAACCAATTCGCCTCCTCTCGCTCCCCACCTAACCAAATGTATTGGACCGGCCACACGGGCGCGTGTTGAAACATCCAGGTCACAAAGATCGAGCAAAGGGACTTGGAACTCCTTGCAACACACAACTGAAGGGAAAGGATGAAATAGTTTATCGCACCGACAAAAGGATGACCTAGGTGTTCAAAACACGCCGTACGCTATAGCGCACAAATCGTTGATCTGACCCATTGAGAGGTTTTTAAAGTACACGTCATATCCCGTAACATTCATAGAACGTAAGGATGCAGAAACATTTATATCGTGTAGGTGGCCGCACTACCTACAAGTCATACAGGGAACTCACTGTACCAATAATATACAATTTAATACTGTACTGCACAATTGGCCCTCCACCCTTACGTATGCCGTTCTGAACTATAACTGAACTTAACCCAAGACCAGATGAATTGGGTCAAGAAAGCTGCGTAAGTGCAGGTCTCATTTTATTGTACATAACGTCCTCCAAAGATCGCATTCTGATACTATCGATACAAATGCGAAGAGCATTAAACATTCGACGTGACTTAAAAAAAAATACTCAACCAACCATAACTCTAGACAGCTATCAAATAATGGCCTTGTAAAGTTCCCCGCAAACACGAAAGATCAGAGCTCTTCCACCTGTCAGTCATCAAGAAATCATATTCAAACCACGGAGAGGGTCTATTCGGTGGTGGTTAACCAGTCTATTTGGATGTGAACAGTCCGACCACCCACATCCGACAGCTCTGGCTATCATCTGCTCGGCGTTTATTGATTATCGCCAGTTTATGCTCTCATAGTCACGGCACAACTTCACGCCAGACCACGTTCTACGTCTAAGTAAGAAGCCTCACAAATCTCAACATTATAACTTGATCCCGTTATGCAGTGCGTTCATTGACTTTCGCCAAGGTCCCTACCATTCGGAAGGTTGACAACCAAAACATTTAGCTGACGCATCCCAGTCAACTCCGGTGAGGGGTCCATGAGGAGCTGGATAAACAAAATTCATGGCGAAACTTCAAACTTTTGTTTTACGTTCCTTCCAACATGGACCTGTCAGGGAGAGTAGTGCAGTGAATAGAAGGCTTAGCTGTACAAAACGGTTGGTCGATTCTGTAAACTTGCGCAGAAGGCTCGTACTAGGCACGCTCATCTTATATCTGGTATCAGCTTTGCAATCACGGCAAAAAGTGCAAGTGTCAATACTAACAAAGTGCGTTTGATACCAAATCTGCTTTCTGGCATCCTAGGACAAAGCCAATCATTGATGGACATGTGTGAAGAATGGGTCCATGGAAATCTTTACCGTGTTAAACTGCCGGAGGCGGGTCCGCAGGTGGCGCTGATGACGGGAAGCCTTCAGGCGCGGCAGGAGACAACGACCGTGCAACTGTGGCGGCCGGCAGCCGCAGGGGTGGCCCCCCTCCCCACCTGGTGTGGTGTTCCCAGCGGGCAGGCGGCCACGAGGTCACCGCACGGGCCGGCGGCACCGGCCGCGGCCGCCGCCCCAAGTTCAAGTTCAGCGGTGCCCGGCGTGCCGCGGACGGCCCCCGGCTCAAGGGTGTGGCCAGCGACCGTATATAACGCTCCGCCGGACAACGGACGGCAGTGCAGCTCTGTACCGTCCACAGTCAACATGGCCTACGTCAAGGTGAGGGACCGCTGCGCTGATTGGGGACAAAGTCAGGAGTAGCACTCTGTCCTCTTTAAGTGGACAGCCGAAGTACCGCCCCGTTGAGTGACTTTTCCGGCAACGAGGATGCGTTCATCTTGCTCTCCGAACGTCACAGTTTACCTACAGATTTATGGCTTCCAAGAGGTGGCCACAGACAGAAGCGCTTCCTGCACATCGATCACATGTGCACCTATTCATGCAACGATACAAAATATCTGAAGCACCTGCGTCCTGGTACACCAGCGGTTCGGGCTTGTTCTTTCGAACTGCAGCAATCCGACGTCTAAGAGGACACACCAGCTTCCATACCTACAAAGTTAATCAGCGCCTCATGACTTTCTGTTCTCCTGTAGGTGCTGACCGCGTGTGCGCTGGTGGCCGCTGCTTGCGGAGCTCCCAGCGCCCCTCTGGCCTACGGCCACGGTTACGCCTCTGGCTACGCCGCCGCCCCTATCGCCTACGCCGCCCCGGCTCCTGTCGACGTGGTCGTCGGCCACGCACCCATCGCCAAGTCGGTGGAGGTGGTCGACTACGTCAACCCGCACCCCAAGTACGACTTCAACTACGGCGTGTCGGACGCCTACACCGGCGACCACAAGTCTCAAGTGGAGAGCCGCGACGGTGACCGAGTGCAGGGCCAGTACCGGCTGGTCGACCCCGACGGCACCGAGCGCGTCGTCACCTACACGGCCGACGACTACAACGGCTTCAACGCCGTCGTCGAGAAGCGCCCTCTGGGATACGCCGCCGTCCCGGCCGTCCACGCCGCCCCTGCTGTTGCCCACGGCTACGCCACCGCCCCGGGCGTTGCTCATGGCTACGCCGCCGCCCCTGCTGTTGCCGTGACTACGGCTGTCCACGCCAAGCCTGTCGCCGTCTCGCATCAGTCGGTGGTCAAGGCTGAGGGCCCCAACGTGCCCATCGTCAGGGAGACCGTGCACACGGCCCCTGTCTTGGCCAAGGTCGCTCCGGCCGTGCACACCGTGCACGCCGCTCCTGCCGTCCACGCCGTGCACGCCGCTCCCGTCGTCCATGCTGCGCGTGCCTACTATCATTAGTTGTCGGTAATGCTCCTCTTCTACTACATGTACAACACTTGTCCAAAGACCTATATCTAAGTAACATTGTGAGGCGTACAGAGCTGTGCTAAACTTCACTTGCGCTTGTGTGTAAGATCTGCGTTTAGAAGCGTCTGCATCAACATCTTCGTGAAGAATATAAGAAGCTGAAAGGCAAAGACAAACGGACCATTCTCCATAAGGCCCACATGCCGGACAACAAGAAATTGAGCTACTTTGCGTTCAAATCTCAACGTTGAACAAGAAGCATTCCTCAAATCACATGATTAGCCAGTAGTCAAAGCTGCGTACGTCAATATATCATTGCTGGTACTTGTACACGCAGAGTTAACCACTGAGAGACACGGAAATGCTATAACATTCACGGACATCCTGTCCCATATACGGGTCATACGCACTGGGGCATACTGCTGGCTGCGCGCGAGGTCGTCAGCCGGGTCGGTCTGAAATGAGTGGTGGTACATTGCCCAACTGGAGTAACCCAGCTCGGAGCGGCTATGCAGCCGGCCACGTCGGCTCAAGCACGTCTTCATATGCTAGTTAAAGGCGTCGTAAATACCCATGTCCGATCTCAGTAAATGGAGTAAATGAAAGTCCTCAAGAAAACAACATGGTAGAGGGAATGACAATCTACACAGTTATGAGCGACCCAACGCTGCCTAACCACCTTTCAGCAAGTAATCGACCACGGAAGGCCGGTTGAATTACCAAACTAGTTCAAGCTAGCCTGAGGCATTCTTCGTTTTAGATTAAGCTGAAACGCACTGAAAGATTAAACTGTGCAAAGGTGGATCACCTTTCGCTGCAACAAATACACGCCCAGGACGTGCTGCACTTGTTCTCAATACCGTGGTAAGAGTCAACGAAAACATGGACCCAATCCAAATCTATTGCATTCGTCGACTAAAATGTGCACGTCTGACTACGCTAACAGACAGCAAATTTGAAAAGCTATGCCATCTGTGAGTCAGTATTTGAACGCAACTTAATAATACTTTTAACACCCAGGGTTTTCATATCAGACATACAATACAATATAACCAGCACAAAGACCTCTACAGGTTCCGAAAGGCGATTTGAATTCTCTTTATTTCGCTGCCAATTCGTATCGTCAGCATTTGAATAGCAATCAAATTTGTGATAACTTCTCTGGTCACAAGCCATGCAAGAAGTTTTGCTGGTACATATCGCATTTGTCGTATCCATTCATTCTGTGCACTCGGCCGCTCTCGAAATGACAACGCACGCGTTCGGAGAATCACGGCCTCGTAACAACAGCCTAAGCCACGAAACAATACGGTTGTTACATTTCCTACATCGGGTGCTGGACACTCTATCACAAGATGATGCCGTTTTTCGACAGCCACGGCAAGTGAGTACGTGCAATCAGCTGCAGCTGTGTAGGCCATTTACCGTCTAAAAACCACTTACCAATCTGAAACATCTTTCCGCAAATATCACTTTTCACAGATTGTGACCACCAGCGAAAATGCAGCCTATTTAAAATGTATCAATCTCAGTGATTTTTCCGGGATTTGCAGTGCACAAAGCCTGTCAAGACGTGAGTGCTTCTCAGCCTGCTAAAGACAAGAAAGGGATGTAACATACGGCACTGATGGAGACTGTTCGGTTGTGATTAACCAGTCCATTGGTGTCCGGTAGCTTCCCCATCGCAGGTCGACAGCAGTGAACGCTCAATGATCCAAAAACCAGGACATCTCCTCATGCAAAATGATGATGGAGCATTAAGGTTCACTGGCAGCCGAAACGCATAACCACATACGTATCTAGAACAGACTGAAATAACTCGGGTCACACTCCATCATCATGACCATTTGACAGATAGCATAGCATCTCGAAGTGTTCGCTCCTGACCGTGTAAGCACAAGGTGGTTTCTCCCAGAGGCTACGGGGCTGGAAGCCTCTGGCAGAGCGTCAATGCGAGAAGGGTACCCGCTTCCTGACCTCCTAATGTTGTTTCTCATGTCGATCGCAGCCATCTCTGTATGCCTTGTAAGACGCGTAGAGACTAACCGTTCCTAACAAGTCAGAAATCCCAACCCTCTTTCTGACAGGTTCCAGCTCGCAAAATCAGTTGGATAATAGATCACCGCGTCATGTCACGCAAGACAAGACGACTATTTCTTTCTCCTCTCAGTCCGCAGGTTCGCATGCCAGGTGTGTCGAGCGTAGCTTTTAGCGACACTGAGACATTCGCTTCGCTGGGTATGGATAACGTTCACTGCAAATTGGAGATTCCACCGCCAAAGAAATCATGGTGATACACCCGCTTCCTCATACCTTCAGCAAATGCGGTGTTTAGGTGGGAACGGCACGAAAGATTTCATCAAAATCAGAGTTCTTTTCAACTGCTCCTTGCTGATCACAGCATGGGCAGTACAGTAATGTCGCTGCCGACCAGAACCAATGGATTTCCTCACCGCTTCCCAAGCATGGCTGAAGTCCATTTCACATTGCACTGGCCAATCCCAACACGGAAACTCAAGGTTGGGGTTGAACTGGAGCTATATAACACGGCTCTCGACGGTCCAACGGTAGCACAGCTCTCTCCCTTCAACAATCAACATGGCTTACGTCCAGGTGAGACCACCGTGGAGTTTTGCTGACGTGTCGGAGGCCACTGACAGAGAAGCAGTGGTATGACAGAAACACCTTTCACTTTTGTCTTCTCTGATCTTTCCCTGACATATCACACATTTTCAAGCCTCGAGCACATTTTCGTGGACCGCTAAGCTGTTCTCTACACCACAGACCACACGGCGGACTTGTTCCATCAGGCGAAAACGTTTGATGTCAATGTGTTAGGCAACAGTCACAGCGCTCATGCATGTCCCTAAACTAATCATGACAACATAATTTTACTTAAAGGCTAGACTCAGTCTGAGAGCATAACATTAAACACAAACATACCAAGAGATACGTGATCTACTGACAGTGTTCGCCCAACATCCAATAGCTGGAAAGACTCTAACCAAAAGAGCAAGTATGACGATACTTTGTCCTTGCGCAGGTGCTGACCGCGTGTGTAGTGGCATGACGGAAAATCGTTCGACTATTGTCTGCTCTGACCTCTATATAGCACATGACACATTTTCAAATCTGGAGCACATTTTCGTGGACCGCAAGGCTGTTCTCATCACAGACCTCACGGTAAACTTGATCGATCAGACGAAAACGCTTCATGCCAAAATGTCAGGCAACAGTAACAGCGCTCATGCTTGTCCCTAAACTAATCATGAAAATATAATTTTATTTAAAGGCCAGGCTCAGTCTGAGAGCACAACATTAAAACAAACATACCGAGAGGTAATTGATCTGACAGTGTTGACCCAACATCCGGTAGCTGCAGACTCTAACCAAAAGAGCAAATATTATTATTTTTGTCCTTCCGCAGTTGCTGACCGCGTGTGCGCTGGTGGCCGCTACTTGCGGAGCTCCCAGCGCCCCTCTGGCCTACGGCCACGGTTACGCCTCTGGCCACGCCGCCGCCCCTATCGCCTACACCGCCCCGGCTCTTGTCGACGTGGTCGTCGGCCACGCGCCCATCGCCAAGTCGGTGGAGGTGGTCGACTACGTCAACCCGCACCCCAAGTACGACTTTAACTACGGCGTGTCGGACGCCTACACCGGCGACCACAAGTCTCAAGTGGAGAGCCGCGACGGTGACCGGGTGCAAGGCCAGTACCGGCTGATCGACCCCGACGGCACCGAGCGCGTCGTCACCTACACGGCCGACGACTACAACGGCTTCAACGCCGTCGTCGAGAAGCGCCCTCTGGGACACGCCGCCGCCCCGGCCGTCCACGCCGCCCCAGCTGTTGCCCACGGCTATTCTGCCGCCCCGGCATACGCTCATGGCTACAACCACGGCTATGCCGCCGCCCCAGCCTACGCTCAGCGCTACACAAACGGATACGCTGCCGCCCCCATTCTTGCCCATAGCTATTCCATTGGCCACGCCGCGGTCCCCACTTACACCCACGGCCACGCGGCCGCCCCGGCTGTTGCCCATGGTTACTCCCACGGTTACGCCGCCGCCCTTGCCGCTGCCCATGGCTACTCCCACGGCTACGCCGCCGCCCCGGCTGTTGCTCATGGCTACTCCCACGGCTACGCCGCCGCCCCTGCCGTTGCCCACGGCTATTCCCACGGCTACGCCGCCGCCCCGGCTGTTGCCCACGGCTACTCCCACGGTTACGCTGCTGCCCCTGCCGTTGCCGTGACTACAGCTGTCCACGCCAAGCCCGTCGCCGTCTCGCACCAGTCTGTGACCAAGGCTGAGGGTCCTGATGTGCCCATCGTCAGGGAGACCGTGCACACGGCCCCTGTCGTGGCCAAGGTAGCTCCGGCCGTGCACGCCGTGCACACCGTGCACGCCGCTCCTGCCCTCCATGCTGCTCGCGCCCATTCCCATCATTATTAGGTGGCCTATCATGTTCTTCTTCTGCCGTTTCTGCAGCATTTGTCCTAAGATCTGTAGTTCAGTGACACGAACATGAGTACAGAGCTGTGCGAGACTTTTCTAGCATCTTGTGTTCGTGTGCGATGCCTGTTTCTGTAAGTGTTGATATTAATGCCTTCGTGCAAAATATTAAATATTGCAATGATACAGAGTACATGGTCTGTCTTCAGTGGGTCCATAAGACTGGATCGGAAGTAATCTCATGTTTTACATTCAAAAACTAACATGGGCAAACGGTGTTTCCCAGAAAAACATGCTTTTGTATTAAATGTAGGCGTACACATCGCAATATCAGCACAAATATTGCCATACGCATGATCGACAGCCTCGGTACAAACAAATGCCACGGTTATCTGTACCAACAGATTGCTGCCTACCAGCCCGCCCGTACGCTCGGAAGGTTTGAACAGTTATCATTTTTCAGCAGGAGAAAGCCAGCCCGGCGACACTGTTGTATGAAGTGTCTATATTGTCATCAAACATTCAAGCTCCATACAGCTCTTAGAAAAAAAAATAAACAAGGTTGGTGGAGTAGTACTTATAATGACATGGAACTCCCGGCGGGATTGTACTTTAATACAACAACAACGTTGACCAATTATTACGCTCACCGCTCGGCACATACAACAACCTGAGCCAGTGGCCAGCCTTACTCAAGCACATGGGCCAGTGGTGTCCGCGTCAGGTGAAGAGTTTGTGGAAGTGGAAGTTTTATGAAAGTTTCTGTCGAACGTTCAATCAAAAGTCCAACAATGGACCAACTGCCCGTCACAAAGATATACAAAAAATCACGCCGTCCAAAAAAGTTCAAAATTGCAAAATATCAAACAGTCAAAATGTATAGCCAAAACCCAGCCACTGCTCGCGTCCCTGCATGCCCTCACCCAGATCGCATGAAAAGAAAGATACTGATCCTGGGTAAGCATTGCATATGAAAACAACTTTAGTGTAGATATCCTCAGGTCCGCACCGCAGGAACACAAGACGAAATGAGCCGTCTAAACATTCTACCAATATTTATCCGTCTTCATCCCATTTCCAGCCAAAACTTTGGAAATTCTAGGAACTCCCAAAACGTGAAATACAACTGGCAGCTTAAATCAGCTCGCGCTATCACACGGCAAGTGCTGTGTTTCTAAGGCTTTTAAAGCAAGTTGATTAAGTTAAGGAATGGTGCAACTAAGCAATATCATGACAGGTATGGCTGCTAGCAAGACCAAAATACGAAACTTCAGCACACAAAATCAACGCGATTTTTCAAACCATAAAAAAACATTTCAACACGCGCTCTGGTGGTGAGTTACATTCGACGCCCCGAAGGTTTCGCAAAATGGCTTCCGAGCGGCTCGGCGTAGCCGCGCTAAATTTTACATAGCTGTAGATCTTTGCATAGTAGATCATTTGGTATAAAAAATGACATTCACTTAGAAAGGTCACTTATCTATGGCAGGTCAAAGTCAAGCGATTGACATCACGACGAACATTTCAAGGAATCGTTCAATCTAATGCAATGACGAAGCGTTGGAAGAACGCATACATCTCTGAGATAGTGTCTTAGGCAAAAGACAATTGAATCAAGAGATTACATTGACCCAGGGTCTGATACGAAGGTCAGACCAAGGTCAAAACGAACCTCATTTATTACTCTACAGCTTGCTGTATCGGATTGTTTCTGGTGCTCATTTCGACCTTATTGATGGCAGGAAGTGCATTATACATTCCCATGACTATCCAAAACATCAGGATAGGTCACTGACCTAAAATAACACCAGTCAGAATTTTGCTTTTGAGAATATATTGCCTAGCGCTATATTTGAAGCTTATTCAAATACAACTCAAAGCAGCTTTGTATGGTTTTCGTCACGATGACCTGCGGAAGATAAAACAAGGTCATTTACCTAAAATGAGTACAACCGGTTTTTTGTTGAAGCAGACATCAATGTTCCGGTACATCTTGGACACCAATCTGGAATTTGACCTCGTTTCACATTTTTTAACCCGAACTTCATGACCTACGAAAGTTTAAATCCGACACAAGTGAGTTCCCATACAGCCCAAAACACAGTCAGTATCGTATATCTAGCTCTCTTACATTCTGAGACCTCAAAGAAGGTCAATTTGCCCCCCCCCCCCCAGCACCCCCCCCCCCCCCACCCCCCACCTGTGCGCAGGGCATTGAACCGGCCACCCGGGCGCGTGATAAAATATCCTGGTCACAAACATCGAGCAAAGGGCCCGCAGCTCCTTGCAACACATCAATGCAGAGAAAGGAGACAAAGGTTTATCGCACCGACAAAAGCTGTCACTTAGGTGCTCAGAACACACCATACGCTATAGCGCACAAATCGTTGAGCCGACCCATTAAGAGGTTTTGAAAGTAGACGTCATATCCCGTAACATCCATAGGACTGGAAGGATGCAGAAACATTTACATCGTGTAGGTGGCCGCACTACCTACGATTCATACAGGGATCTCACTGTGCCATTAATACACGATTTAATAGTATGCTGCAAAAAATGACCTCTTCACCCTTGCCTAAGCCTGTTCTCAACCATAACTCAACTTGACCTAAGACTAGATCAATTGCGTCAAGGAAACTGCTTAGGCACACGTCTCATTTTATTGTACAAAACATACTCCAAAAAGCGTATTCCTGACGCCATCGCTACCAATGCGAAGAGCATTAAACATTCGAGGTGACTCGAAAAAAACATAATCGACAACAATTCCAGACAACCATCGAGCAATGGTATTGTAAAGTTCCCGCAAACACTAAAGATCAGAGCACTCCCACCAGTCAGCCATCAAATAGAGCATATTCAAACCACTGATAGACCTATTCAGTTGTGGTCAATCAGCCTATCCGGAAGTGAGCAGTCCGACCATCCACATGCGACAGCTCTGGCTATTGTTGGCTATTGGCTATATATCGGCGTTTACTGCTTATCGCCGGTTTATTGCTGTCAATGTCAGGACATAATTTCACGGCACACCACGTTCTAGGTCTAAGAAGCCTCGCAACATTAGAACTTCATCCCGCTACTTACGAATCAGAGCCTACCACAATGCCAAGGACATACTAGCAGAAACGTCTGCCTTGCGGTGCTTTCATTGACTTTCGCTGTGGTCCTTAGCATTTGAAAAGTTGAAAAACCTAAACATTTAGCTGACGCATGCAAGTCAACTGCGGTGAGGGATCTCTGAGGAGCTAGACAGACAAAGTTCATGGCGAGACTTCAATCTTTTGTTGTACGTTCCTTCCAACAGGGACCTGTCAGGAAAAGCAGTGCTGTGACTAGAAGGCTTAGCTGTACAACACGATTGGTCAATTCTGTTAACTTGCGCCAAAGGCTCGTAACCGACGTACGCTTAGCTTATATCTGATATCAGCTTTCCAATCATGCTAAAAAGAGCAAGTATCAATACTAATAAAGTGCGTATGATACCAAATCTGCTTTCTGGCATACTAGGACAAAGCGAATCATTGATGGACATGTGTGAAGAATGGGTCCATGGAAATCTTTACCGCGTAAAATGCCGGAGGCGGGTCCGCAGGTGGCGCAGATGACGGGAAGCCTTCAGGCGCGTCAGGAGATAACGACCGTGCAACTGTGGCGGCCGGAAGCCGCAGAGGTGGCCCCCTCCCCACCTGGCGTGGTGTTCCCAGCGGGCAGGCGGCCACGAGGTCACCGCAGGAGCCGGCGGCTCCAGCCGCGGCCGCCGCCCCATGTTCAAGTTCAGCGGTGCCCAGCGTGCCGCGGACGGCCCCCGGCTCAAGGGTGGGGCCGGCGACCGTATATAACGCACCGCCGGACAACGGACGGCAGTGCAGCTCTGTACCGTTCACAGTCAACATGGCCTACGTCAAGGTGAGGGAACCGCTGTGCTGATTGGGGACAAAGTCAGGAGAAGCACTCTGTCCTCTTTAAGTGGGCAGCCGAAGCACCGCCCCGTTGAGTGACTTTTCCGGCAACGAGGGATGCGTTCATCTTGTTCTCCGAATGTTACAGTTTGCCTATAGATTTATGGCTTCAAAGAGGTGGTCACGGACAGAAGTGCTTCCTGCACGCATCGATCACATGTGCACCTATTCATGCAACGCTACAAAATAACTCGAGCACCTGCGTCCTGGTACACCAGCTGTTCGGGCTCGTTCTTTCAAACTGCAGCAATCCGACGTGTAAGGGAACACGCCAGGTTTCATACCCAAAACGCTAACCGGTGCCTTACGAATTTCTGTTCTCCTGTAGGTGCTGACCGCGTGTGCGCTGGTGGCCGCTGCTTGCGGAGCTCCCAGCGCCCCTCTGGCCTACGGCCACGGTTACGCCTCTGGCTACGCCGCCACCCCTATCGCCTACACCGCCCCGGCTCCTGTCGACGTGGTCGTCGGCCACGCGCCCGTCGCCAAGTCGGTGGAGGTGGTTGACTACGTCAACCCGCACCCCAAGTACGACTTCAACTACGGCGTGTCGGACGCCTCCACCGGCGACCACAAGTCTCAAGTGGAGAGCCGCGACGGTGACCGGGTGCAGGGCCAGTACCGGCTGGTTGACCCCGACGGCACCGAGCGCGTCGTCACCTACACGGCCGACGACTACAACGGCTTCAACGCCGTCGTCGAGAAGCGCCCTCTGGGATACGCCGCCGCCCCGGCCGTCCACGCCGCCCCTGCTCTTGCCCACGGCTACACCGCCGCCCCGGCCTACGCTCATGGCTACACCCACGGCTACGCCGCTGCCCCAGCCTACGCTCAGTACTACACACACGGCTACGCTGCCGCCCCCACTCTTGCCCATAGCTATTCCATTGGCCACACCGCGGCCCCCACATACCCCCACGGCTACGCCGCCGCCCCGGCTGTTGCCCATGGCTACTCCCATGGCTACGCCGCCGCCGCCGCCCCTGCCGTTGCCCATGGCTACTCCCACGACTACGCCGCCGCCCCTGCCATTGCCCATGGCTACTCCCACGGCTACGCTGCCGCTCCTGCCGTTGCCGTGACTACGGCTGTCCACGCCAAGCCCGTCGCCGTCTCGCACCAGTCGGTGACCAAGGCTGAGGGTCCCGATGTGCCCATCGTCAGGGAGACCGTGCACACGGCCCCTGTCGTGGCCAAGGTCGCTCCGGCCGTACACGCCGTGCACACCGTGCACGCCGCTCCTGCCGTCCATGGCGTGCGCGCCCATTCAAATCATTATTAGGTCGTCTGTCATGTTCGTCTTCTGCCTTCTACAACATTTGTCCAAGCATCTATAGTGGAATGACATGAACATGTGTACAGAGCTGTGCGAAAGTTCTCTTGCATCTTGTGTTAGCGTGCGATACTTGTTTCTGTAAATGTCGATATTAATGCCCTCATGCAGAGCATTCAATACTGCAATAACACAGAGCGCGTGGTCTATCTTCAGTGGGTCCACTACACTCGATCGGACGGAATCTCATGCTTTACAGTCAGAAATGAACATTGACAAGCGGTGTTTCGCAGAACGACATGCTTACGCGTTAAATGTAGGCATGCACGTCGCAATATCAGTGCAGATACTGGCAGACACATAATCGACAGCCTCGGCACACGTGAATGATACGATTACCTGTACCAACAATTGCTGATTACGAGCCAGACCGAAGGTTAGAAAGTTGTCAATTTTTTAAGTTATCAATGTACTTACATGGACGTGCAACCCAAGACTTCATTGTTCTATAATGAAAGATGAATAAACTGAGGACCTTTCTAAGTAAGTCTTTTGACTTGACATTTAGAATATACATCAAAGACCTGGAAATGACTGCTATTGCTCAAGTCGCCCATTATTGCTTTACGGCACAGTTAAATATTCTGTTAAGAGCCATTGATGCCAGCCTGAAATGTATGCCTGGAATGCCTGAAAACCGTTTATAAACCAGACAACTCAGTTGGAAGCGGAAGAAACGAGGACCCAAATTGAGTGTGCTTATGGGCATGGAATGTGTTTGTTGATATGATTCATGAAAGCATGAAAACATGAGAGGCCGATTTTTCGAAGATCATGTCCAAAAGATCACTCAAAAGCCAGGGATACATCAGCTGTCCGTCTGAAAAGGGTCCAAAAATTCAGGTTGTCTAAAAAACATCCAAGTTTGTAAAATATCAAACAACCACTATCTACAAACAATAACCCCTTGCCAATCCTCGCGTTCCTGCATGCCCTCACCCAGATGGAATGAAAACAAACATGTGGATGGTGGGTAAGCAATGTATTTAAAATAACGTAGTGTAGACATCGTCAGTTGCGGCTCCGCAGGATAATATCTCGTAGTTTCTTGAAGTTTACGGGCACTCCGACTGCAAAGGTCATTTGCCGTCCAAAACGAGCAGGAGAATACAAGCCGTCTCAAAACATCCTACAATATTCACCCGTCTTCATCCCATTTCCAACCAACACTTTGGATACTGTAGAAGTCTCAAAACGTGAAATCCAACTGGCAGCTTAACTCAGTTCGTGCCATTACACGGCAATTGCCGTGCTTTTAAGGGATTTAAAGCAAGCTGATTAAGCTAAGGAATTGGCGCAACTAAGCAATTTGATGACAGGTATGTCTGCTGGAGGAACCCGAAATACGATACTTCAACACACAAAATAACTTGCGATTTTTCAAAGCACCGAAAACCTTTTTAGCACACGCCCGGGAAGTGGGTTACATTTGACGCGTCGAAGGTTTTCCCAACTGGTTTCCGAGTGGCACGCCGTGGCCGCCACGAATTTTGTGTAGCTGTAGACCATTTAATAATAGACTGTTTGGAATCAAAAATTAAATGCGCCTGAAGGTTGTTGATCTGTGGCAAATTAAGTCACGCGATGCATATAACGAAGAAAATTCTAAGGAATCGTTCGATCTGATCTAATGACGAAGTGTTGGAGGAAGCCGTATCTTGAGATAGTTTCTTAGGCAACAAACAATAAACTAGACAGATTCCACTGAACTAGGGTCTGATATGAAGGTCAGACCATGCCAAAACCAGCCTCCTTCATTACTCTAGAGCTTGCTGTATCAGATAGTTTCTTGGTGCTCATTTAGACTTAGATGAAAACAAGAATTGCATTATACATCCCCCGTGATTATTTTAAACATCAGAAAAGGTGAATGACCTAAAATAACACCGGCCAGCATTTGTTTTCAAGAGCATATTGCCGAACATAATCTTTGACGCTTATTCAAATGCAACTCAAAGCAGCCTTGTGTGATTGTGATGGACCAATGACTTGCGAGGGTAGTAAAACAAGGTGATCGACCTAGAATAAACACAAACGACGTTTTGCTAATCAGGTAACTATGTTCTGGCGGCCGGCACCTTACATACCAATCTGAGATCTGATCCTGTTTGACATTTTCAACCCGACCTTCATGACTGAAGGTCTAATTTCGACGGAAGTGAATTCGCATACGGCCCAAAACACCCTGTCAATTTCGTTTATCTAGCTCTCTTAATTTCCGATCTCTCGGGGGAACCAATTCGCCTCCTCTCCCCCCCCCCCCCCCCCCCCCCCCCCCCCCACCTAAGCCAATGTATTGGACCGGCCACACTGGCGCGTGTTGAAATATCCAGGTCACAACATAGAGCAAAGGGACTTGCAACTCCTTGCAAAAACACAACTGAAGGGAAGGAGAAATGGTTTATCGCACTGACAAAGTGTGGACCTAGGTGTTCAAAACACGCTATACACTATAGCGCACAATCGTTTGATCTGACCATTGGGAGGTTTTTAAAGTACACGTCAATCCCCGTAACATCCAAAAACGTAAGGATGCAGAAACATGTATATCGTGTAGGCGGGGCAGCACTACCTACAAGTCATACAGGGATCTCACTGTACCATTATATACAATTTAATACTGTACTGCACAATTGGCCCTTCACCCTTACGTCAGCCGTTCTGAACTATAACTCAACTTAACCAAGACCCGATGAATTGGGTCAGATAAAGCTGCGTAAGTACAGGTTCTCATTTATTGTACACAACATCCTCCAAAGATCCTATTCTGATACTATCGATACAAATGCGAGGAGCATTAAACATTCGACGTGACTAAAAAAAAGGAAAACTCAACCAACCATAAACTCTAGACAGCTATCAAATAATGGTCTTGTAAAGTTCCCGCAAACACGAAAGATCAGAGCTCTTCCACATCTCAGTCATCAAGAATCATATTCAAACCACGGATAGGGTCTATTCGGTGGTGGTTAAACCAGTCTATCTGGATGTGAGCAGTCCGACACGCCCACATCCGACAGCTCTGGCTATCGTTTCGCTCGGCCGTCTATTGATTATCGCCGGTTTATGCTCTCATAGTCACCGCACAACTTCACGCCAGACCACGTTCTACGCCTAAGTAAGAAGCCTCACAAATCTCAACATTATAACTTGATCCCGTTTATGCAGTGCGTTCATTGACCTTCGCCAAGTGGTCCCTAGCATTCGGAAGGTTGACAACCAAAACATTTAGCTGACGCATCTCAGTCAACTCCGGTGAGGGGTCCACGAGGACCTGGATAAACAAAATTCATGGCGAAACTTCAACCTCTTGTTGTACGTTCCTTCCAACATGGACCTGTCAGGGAAGTAGTGCAGTGAATAGAAGGCTTAGCTGTACAAAACGGTTGGTCGATTCTGTAAACTTGCGCAGAAGGCTCGTAACCAGGTACGCTTATCTTATATCTGGTATACGCTTTGCAATCACGGTAAAAAGTGCAAGTGTCAATACTAATAAAGTGCGTATCATACCAAATCTGCTTTCTGGCATCCTAGGACAAAGCGAATCATTGATGGACATGTGTGAAGAATGGTTTCATGGAAATCTTTACCGTGTTAAACTGCTGGAGGCGGGTCCGCAAGTGGCGCACATGACGGGAAGCCTTCAGGCGCGTCAGGAGATAACGACCGTGCAACAGTGGCGGCCAGAAGCCGCAAGGGTGCCCCCCTCCCAACCTGGCGTGGTGTTCCCGGCGGGCAGGCGGCCACGAGGTCACCGCACGGCCGGCGGCACCGGCCGCGGCCGCCGCCCCAAGTTCAAGTTCAGCGGTGCCCGACGTGCCGCGGACGGCCCCCGTCTCAAGGGTGGGGCCGGCGACCGTATATAACGCGCCGCCGGACGACGGACGACAGTGCAGCTCTGCACCGTTCACAGTCAACATGGCCTACGTCAAGGTGAGGGTCCGCAGCGCTGATTCGGGACACAGGCAGGAGTAGCACTCTGTCCTCTTTGAGTGGAAGGCAGAAGTACCACTCTCCCATTCAGTGATTTATCCGGCAACGAGGAATGTTCATAATGCTCTCTGAATGTAAGAGTTTGCCTGCAGATTTGTGCGTTCAAAGAAGTAGTCACGGGCAGAAGTGCTTCCTGCACGCATCGATCACATGTGCACCTATTCATGCAACGCTACAAAATAACTCGAGCACCTGCGTCCTGGTACACCAGCTGTTCGGGCTCGTTCTTTCAAACTGCAGCAATCCGACGTGTAAGGGAACACGACAGGATCCATACCCAAAACGCTAACCGGTGCCTTACGAATTTCTGTTCTCGTACAGGTGCTGACCGCGTGTGCGCTGGTGGCCGCTGCTTGCGGAGCTCCCAGCGCCCCTCTGGCCTACGGCCACGGTTACGCCTCTGGCTACGCCGCCGCCCCTATCGCCTACGCCGCCCCGGCTCCTGTCGACGTGGTCGTCGGCCACGCACCCATCGCCAAGTCGGTGGAGGTGGTCGACTACGTCAACCCGCACCCCAAGTACGACTTCAACTACGGCGTGTCGGACGCCTACACCGGCGACCACAAGTCTCAAGTGGAGAGCCGCGACGGTGACCGAGTGCAGGGCCAGTACCGGCTGGTCGACCCCGACGGCACCGAGCGCGTCGTCACCTACACGGCCGACGACTACAACGGCTTCAACGCCGTCGTCGAGAAGCGCCCTCTGGGATACGCCGCCGTCCCGGCCGTCCACGCCGCCCCTGCTGTTGCCCACGGCTACGCCACCGCCCCGGGCGTTGCTCATGGCTACGCCGCCGCCCCTGCTGTTGCCGTGACTACGGCTGTCCACGCCAAGCCTGTCGCCGTCTCGCATCAGTCGGTGGTCAAGGCTGAGGGCCCCAACGTGCCCATCGTCAGGGAGACCGTGCACACGGCCCCTGTCTTGGCCAAGGTCGCTCCGGCCGTGCACACCGTGCACGCCGCTCCTGCCGTCCACGCCGTGCACGCCGCTCCCGTCGTCCATGCTGCGCGTGCCTACTATCATTAGTTGTCGGTAATGCTCCTCTTCTACTACATGTACAACACTTGTCCAAAGACCTATATCTAAGTAACATTGTGAGGCGTACAGAGCTGTGCTAAACTTCACTTGCGCTTGTGTGTAAGATCTGCGTTTAGAAGCGTCTGCATCAACATCTTCGTGAAGAATATAAGAAGCTGAAAGGCAAAGACAAACGGACCATTCTCCATAAGGCCCACATGCCGGACAACAAGAAATTGAGCTACTTTGCGTTCAAATCTCAACGTTGAACAAGAAGCATTCCTCAAATCACATGATTAGCCAGTAGTCAAAGCTGCGTACGTCAATATATCATTGCTGGTACTTGTACACGCAGAGTTAACCACTGAGAGACACGGAAATGCTATAACATTCACGGACATCCTGTCCCATATACGGGTCATACGCACTGGGGCATACTGCTGGCTGCGCGCGAGGTCGTCAGCCGGGTCGGTCTGAAATGAGTGGTGGTACATTGCCCAACTGGAGTAACCCAGCTCGGAGCGGCTATGCAGCCGGCCACGTCGGCTCAAGCACGTCTTCATATGCTAGTTAAAGGCGTCGTAAATACCCATGTCCGATCTCAGTAAATGGAGTAAATGAAAGTCCTCAAGAAAACAACATGGTAGAGGGAATGACAATCTACACAGTTATGAGCGACCCAACGCTGCCTAACCACCTTTCAGCAAGTAATCGACCACGGAAGGCCGGTTGAATTACCAAACTAGTTCAAGCTAGCCTGAGGCATTCTTCGTTTTAGATTAAGCTGAAACGCACTGAAAGATTAAACTGTGCAAAGGTGGATCACCTTTCGCTGCAACAAATACACGCCCAGGACGTGCTGCACTTGTTCTCAATACCGTGGTAAGAGTCAACGAAAACATGGACCCAATCCAAATCTATTGCATTCGTCGACTAAAATGTGCACGTCTGACTACGCTAACAGACAGCAAATTTGAAAAGCTATGCCATCTGTGAGTCAGTATTTGAACGCAACTTAATAATACTTTTAACACCCAGGGTTTTCATATCAGACATACAATACAATATAACCAGCACAAAGACCTCTACAGGTTCCGAAAGGCGATTTGAATTCTCTTTATTTCGCTGCCAATTCGTATCGTCAGCATTTGAATAGCAATCAAATTTGTGATAACTTCTCTGGTCACAAGCCATGCAAGAAGTTTTGCTGGTACATATCGCATTTGTCGTATCCATTCATTCTGTGCACTCGGCCGCTCTCGAAATGACAACGCACGCGTTCGGAGAATCACGGCCTCGTAACAACAGCCTAAGCCACGAAACAATACGGTTGTTACATTTCCTACATCGGGTGCTGGA
>NW_023596136.1:45464390-45506746 GCF_011947565.3 Pollicipes pollicipes
TCTGACTATGTAAACGTCGGCATTGTGAAGCGTTCCTATCCTTTAGGAAACACTGGATGATGTTGTTTATGAGGACGATGGTGCTTTTCATATATAATCATGCGTCCGGGCATTACAGTAGTCTTTTGGAGCGTGCTGCCGTTTCCCACTCGCCCGGATCGAAAGACTATAACACCGCTTTCTCATGTGGTTGGGTTCGAGTAGCCAGTCCCGGTGTCCTCTCCTGGATTATGAGCTTCTTCTCGCTTTCTTCACAACGGTGTTTATTAAGGCACGTTATGCTCAGTCTGACATCTTATTTCTATGCAACGCATATCATCACAGGCTTGACTTCGCTTACCTAACATCAATGTTCGGTTTGGCTATACCCTCCGGCGTTCTCAACTTATTGGCCTTTTCCACGTGCCATTTTCAGTGGTCAACACTGTTAGAAATCGGTTAATCGCACGACTTCCCGCTGTCTGCAATCAATTTTTGCACGGTTCTCCCTCAACTGACTTTTTTCATCCAACAGAGTCATTCCGGTCTGATTTGTTTAGGTTCACCGATACGCGTGGGACATTCTTCTGATAGCTTGATATACGACTGCATGTAGTGTGTGGGTGCGTTTGTGTGTGTTTGGTTAGGTTTTTTTTTGTGCGCATCGTATATTTATTGTTCTTAAAACTCAACTGCTTCCGCAATTGGGTTTTTGCCTGTGGAATGCTTATGTCATAAATAAACAAATACACAAATAAATTTTATATACTACGGGAGGTGCAAGCCTTCCCCCTCCCCTCCCTGCTGACCTGAGTCCCCCCCCCCCCCCAATTCTTCTCCCTGATAGACACCTTCCGCCTAAATGGATGTGAGCACAAAAGGGAATACCGAACCAAAGAAATGCAAAAATTGCATCTCAAATGCTGTGTAGGTACCTAAACACATCACCATCAGTTTATGTTCATTTCGTAGTAAGAAATGTCCTGCAGGTACCTGGCAGGTTTGGTATGCCTCTTCGCCCATGTATTAGGTCAGTTGGCAAAAAACAGATTTTCACGATAAACACAGATGGATAGGGAAAAAATGTGTAGCATGCGGCAGCGTTTTGAAGCGCAGCGTGGCCCAGATAAAAGATAACGAGCGTTTTCTGCAACAGTGGCAAGTGTATTTATCGCACGATCGTGACAGCGGTGGCAATTGGCCGTTAATCCAATAGCAAAACGCGAGCAGTGGCAGTGGTAGCCATTAAAGATCCCAAATCCGTCAGATCACCAGCACAAAAGATGCTCCAGATGAGCGCCTAGTGATCCAGCGTGCGCACACAGCCGAACCTGCTGCTGGTGGCCGATTGCCCGGCTGACCGAGCCGGCGGCGGTGCATCTCATCTCAATGTGAAGGAGCCTTTAAACTCCTGAAGGTTTGCTGGCTTGTCCACGCGGACGTGGTTTTTCATGTCGCCCCACCTCATGAAGGGGCGATGGTTCGGGCGAGACGAAGCCACGCAAGCGGCAAACTTCAACTCATATGCATTCCAGAGAAGCGCCCCTCCAACCAGTCCAGTGAAGTCCGTGCCGTCTGCGGTGTCACTGCGTTCTGCCGGAGCCCCCCTTTGCCCCGATCGATCCCATGAAGTCGCCGCAGGGTCGCCTAGAATGGTGCCGGAGCGGTAGCGATGTAGCGCTCCGAGGGATTTTCTGTGGCGCCAATGCGAGGTGGCGTTGATTGGATCCTGGTTATTGTCTTAAAAGGAGCATCTTCTGGAGAGTCACGATTTGACGAAAGTGAGATCACTGATGACTGCCATCATCGTTGATTACGTTCTGCCATTGAACGGTCATCCGAATATCACCACGGTCTTGATTGTGTGAAAAAAAATACGCTTGTCACTGTCGACTTAACCGTGAGATAGCTTTTATCTGGCCTTTCTGTGTAAACGGTAGTTTCGCAGGGCATACCCAGGCACAAGATATACAAACCGTTCTCCGCATTAGTGATATAATGGGGTGATTTTTAATAGTCATAGGTGCGAGTCGAATTGCAATGTGCTGTGACGGGGGCTGCCATACTTTTTCAAAGATTAAGTCTTAATCTTCTGATTGCTTGCATTTCTTGGAGTGACCATCCATGCGTAACCAGTGCTTGTTGCATGAACTTGGCCCCACCACCCGATCACAAAAGGTCTCAGTAAAGTCAAGTAAAAAACTCTAGATACATGTAATTAGAAGTCTTACTATTCCGGTTGCGTGTATTTCGAGAGAGAGCATCCATGCTAGGCAGAGGTGCTTGTCGCATGAACATTGATCCACCATCCGATCACAACAACTTTTAGGTTGCAGCGGAATTTGACGGCGAGAGGTTTAGCTGCCGCAATGCTCAGCACGGTCCACCTTGCCCTCCGACGTCCTACTGACCGTTACCGCAGACGCTGCCACTGGCTATCCCAGTCAGGAACAAATAACGAGCGCCTTAAGTGACTCAAACCCACTTTGCACCGGTGGGTACACTGTGAGGCAGACACTCTAACCATCTGAGCTATCCAGGCAGGCTATAGTGCATTCAGGTTCAGGGACGGTTTAAAAGTATAGCTCGGCGTTATAATTATGACTCGGTCGGAATGAATGTGTATGCCCAGAGGGAAAAAATATCGAGGCGATGTTGATTGATTTTTGCGAAGCTATTTCACCATGAACACAGTTTTAAAACGTTGAGTAACATAGTGTAATCCATGCTCCCTTGATGACGCCATTTAACGGCTACCACCTGGCTCCTGATATACTGAAGGTCGCTCATTTTCGACATGAGAACTCCCAAACTCATAATCCCCGCCAGTGGCAGCAGCCGTGGTAGCGGCCACGGGACGTCAGGGGGCCATAGTTTTATTTGCACTTGTACTGGACATCAGGTGACGCTCCACACACATACGCTGCTATTACGCCCCATCAGTCTGAGAGATAAAACAGTATGTCAAATAAACAACGGTAAAACGATAAGGGATAAGAAACACGTCAACGTATGCACACATCAACAGTACGGGACAACCCTTACACAAAAAAGGACCTGGCAGCACGCTTAGAACTTGCTGAATCCAGTCGCCCAACATCCACAGGCAACTCATTAATGAGAGACGCCGCTTGGTATGCAAAGGACCGCTGTCCTGCCGCCGTGGGTACCGCCGGGAGGCGGGGAGGAGGGGGCGCAGGTTGTGGTCCATGCGTGTAGTTCGGGTCACTGGTCCGCGCGTCCAGCGAATGTTTAAAGTAAAGAGACAAGTCCTGCAGGTTCACCTCGCTCACGGGCTTTAGGGGCAGCGATGACAGTTTGTACTTCACACATTTGGCGAGGCGTGGCAAAGTGCAGGTCATCCCGCGCGCGCGACGCGTGGTCATACCTTCGGAGGCCAGTAACTACTCTGGTAGCGAAGTTAACTACATTAAGCAGTCTGGCCTCGTTAACAGGTGACCCCAGCCATAAACTGAAATACAGCATACAGCAGTACTCGTTACGGGAGAAATGTTTCAGATGGCGGAGACCGATCAGAACGCTTACTTGCCTATATCAAAGATCAACGATCTGGCCTTACTTACTTATATCAACCCCCCAACTTGTGTCAAACCGTTGGTCGCACTTTGTCACAAGGCCACTGTGGCGACACTTCATGACTAAGGTCACCAGCCTTAATCCACTCCGTCCTTCCTGTTATCGGTATGTCTGCTGAGAAGGTCGTGCGAGTTCAGATTATATGTAGATGGAGCCAGGCAGTGATCAAGACAACAAAACAATCCATAGCCTCTCGTCTGTACGTGGCAGACCGCACCATTCCGTACAAAACAGTATTTTTGCGCCTCGAGCCACCCTGGGTGAGTCCTATTTTCGTTGGCCACAACAGGATGGTTTACTAAGATGTTTTCCTTTGAACTGCATCCTATCCTAAGCTTTTTATAAAAATCCAGGTACAGGTTACCTTGAAATGGAAAAGCATTTATCAGCACAACTTTAAAATCGACCAGATATGGAAAAAATGCGGTTAATTCATCGGTGACACCAATTGCAGCGCCCGAAATGCCGGAGCAAATTAGCTCTGGGGAAAGCGTAGGTTAACTTCAGCGGCTTAGCCGCCCCCCCCCCCCCCCAGCCGATTTAGAAAGTGCCATCATTGCATGAGTCTGATATATTACACAGAATACATCCAAATATGAGGGTTAATTATAAGTCTATAATGCACATTTCATGAATCTGAGCCAACTCACGTCGAGGAGTCTCAGGTATGCATCTCAGTCTAAGTTTTTTCAAGATTGATTTTTCGGAGGATGTTTGCGCGACGGAAAGGGCCTTGATCCTCTAAGGGCGAAAAGTAACGGATCACTTCTGTGCTGCGTACGGGGTTCCCTGACCGGGAAAGAAAAATATATAAGAAAGAAGAAAGGTTCTCCTTCTCAGCAGGAGCAGTGTGTCCTGAACCAAGAGCAAATTTCGCATTATTGAAAATCGTAAAAATCGATCTAAAAAAGCCGTCCTGTTTCTTCTGCAATACTATGTTTTCCCGGGATCCATTAAAACCAAGTTGCACGGTAAAGGAACGTAATATTAAAAGCACCTTGTCCGCGGCTTGAGCCAAGCGAACTTTTGCATATGTACACTGACGAACATGTCTCACGGCTTGTACTGCTCAGCAGTATAAGCCGTAGCCGTATAAGCCTCAGAATGACTCAAGTTGAGCCATTCTGAGGAACAAGTTCCAGGATAACCCGGGCGAAAGAAATGGAGACGGAACCATGCAAAACGCTGATGATTTGGCAAGCGAAGCCTTTCAGCAATACAAACACTTATTGACAACAAAACGGAACAGGTACCGACTGAGCAAAGCCGAGAAAAGGTAAAAATGTGCGACTGGAAAACAATCGCTTTCCGAGTTAAACATGTCTTAGTTACAGCATCATGTTTCGAATCATTTCGCATCTTCCTTTCGCAATGACTTCTCCTTTGCACGTTTGTTTTGCAATAACTGCGCGAAGGTATAGGTATGCGGGTACTGTAAGTGCGTTCTCACTGTGGGAGGCAAAACTGTCAGAACATTTGTCTGCTCCGGCCGCGCCACTCTGGTGATTTCTAGGCACTTGATTTCCCCTGATCTCTTCGCGCTACGCGAGTTTCGAAATCGATGCGCGATGGGAAGTTGCGCATACTTTGCGGCCGACCAGGCCCTTTCCAGAACTGTCACAGAGAAAAAACACTCGCCGAAGATTGCGACCCAGGCATGTTGGCGACTTTCCCAATCTGCTCAGAGCCGCGCAGCGTGATGAGTGTTCACAGCGGGGATGCCTTGTCAATGAAACATAAGGCATCTGGCGACAGATCCCCGCGCGCGGTGCCTGCGACCGTGAAACCCCGCGTGGAATGCCTCGTGTTGGCCACAGAATGCCGTTCCTAACACGTGCCGTCTCATGTAATAAGAGCGATGTAATTACTTGTTCGATCAGCGAAACAACCGCTTTGCGGGCTATACAAATACATAGTACATGGGGCGGGGGCGGATTCAGCTTGAATAGTTTCCTTAAAATTATAACATTAACCCTAATATGAGGCGTGGCATAATCAACTTGAAAGGCACGTTCTCTTTTTGCGCATCTTCGATATCTGCATACATAGTATGGCCCAAACCATAAAGCACCACTCAAAACATTTAAAACACCATACAAATGTGGAGCGGTCCATTTAATTCTGGACAAAGCGACCACTCTCCAGGGGCTACCATGGCCTCGGAAGGAGCCACTCTGGGAAACTCCCGACTAGCTACCGCTGATTCGGAGACAGCCAGTCGGGGAAACTCCCCACCACCTACCATCGGCTCGGATCGAGACAAACATCGATGTTGGTATAAGCGCGTCGGGAATAAAGAGCGCAAGCTGTTGTGTGCGACTATTAAAAGCTGCCGCGGAAACCCCGCTCGGTAGCCGTAAGGTATGCTGCAGGCTGCACCGTATCGCTCGCGGTAGACGTGTCCGGCACAGCTGGTGTGGTTTTGTGTGGTGCTCGTTGTCGGATGATTACCACCATCGGTTTAATCGGCTAGTGTCTGTCGTCAGGTTTTGGTGACTGTTCTACTGAATACTCACGTCGTCAGTGGAGCAGTCAGCCCCCCCCCCCCCCCCCTGCGGGCAGGAGGAGCTCACGCAGCACGGAGGAGCGGCAGGGGGGAGCAGTTAGCAGCACGGAGGAGCGGCAAGGGGAGCAGTCAGCCCCCCTCCCCCTGCGGGCAGGCCAGGGAGTCAAGAGTATGTGTTTGCCCCTCCAATTTTTTTTGGCAGCCTTTTTTCAAACTGAAGGCATTGTAGCTTTTACAAGCATTGTATCCCCCCCGTCATACCTGGTCGTGCGGGTAGCATCGTTCGCCAGTGTAGCACCGGGGTAGCCCTGGCGGAGACCACCTCCCGAGAGAGCGTCGGCTCGTTCCCCATGAGGCAGGCTCCCAGGTGGGTGGGGAGTCCCGCTGCCGAGCGCTGAACTTACATCGCATGGCAACCTAAACTACCAAAAGCGCCCGGGCCCGAAAAAGGGACGACCCGTTGTTCAATCCGGCTGCTGCGGTTCCGCCCCTGCTCCTTGGATCTTCGCAGTGATGACAGTGGCCTTTCGTCTTTTCTCCATTTGAGCGTCGAAATGGATGTGATCGTTTCGGCACTGTTGCATGGTGTGATGAGCTTCGAGATGGCAGTATAGAGATATAATTTAGCAATGGAGACGATACAAAGCGAGCGATGCTTGCTACACGATTCGTGTACAGGGCGCGGGACGCGGAAAGCAGGCGAGACCTGCCGCTTGCCCTGGCTGTAGAGGCGCGCAGGACGAAGGACTCTCCCAATGGAATCGTGAACTGTATCAACATTAAAGGCGTCAGTGAAGAGAAGATGGTGGGAGGGTTGGGTGAGTTGGGGGTCACTGACGCCCGTCGGATGACGGTGCGGCGTGGTGCCGATCCGGTCCCCACGAACAGCAGCGTGCCCGCCTGCGGTAGAACCGACCTACCGGCAGACGTCGGCGTGGGCTCTGCGAGGGCGAAAGCGCGTCGTTTTATCCTCAGCCCCATGAGATGTTTCACGCGCTTTTTCTGGTTTGATAACCATTACCAGGCTATTTGTGGCAAGTGTTCCCAGCCAGACCACGCAATGGGCCACCGCACCGCAGAGCAGCCGAAGTGTGCTAAGCACGATGAAGAGCGGTCCCCTCATTTCACGTTCGAGAGGTCTTGTTCATGTCATACAAAAGGGGGCGGGGGGGGGGGGGGCTATCATGCTCAGATTGACCGGACAAACGTCGTTCGGGATTAGCAGAGCCCTTCTAAATCAAGAGGCTCGTTTTCTGGATCAAGAGGCCATCTTCATGAATAAGGTAGTATATGCTATCTATTAATAGGCTCTTCTTTGTTAAGGAGGCCCTTTTGTTGGCTCGGGGAGGCGCCGGTACTAACAAGGAGGCCCTGTTTAGGGTTAGGAGGCACCCTCTATATTCAGATGCCCCGTTTATGGAACAGGAGTCCTCTTTCACGCATCAGATGTCCGTTTCGGATCAGGATGCCCTGTTTCGGGAAAACAAGATCACTTGGCTGCATTTAGAAACCCCTTCGTCAATCGAAAGCATCCTGTTCTAGATAAGGAGCCCCCCCCCCCCATGCATCAGGAGGCCCTTGTTCTGGAACAGAAGACCCTGTTTTAGAAATATTAGCATGTTTACTGGATAACCAGAATCGTAATTACTCTGTTTTTTTCATTGTCAACATGTGTTTGCTTGGATATGATGCATGTAATAATTTCCCAAGAGGGCGCATGCCGTTAGTGCCCTTTGCCCTTGAATACAACACTGCCCTGAAGACCCTTTGTGAGATCCCATTTTGTCCAGGAGGTCCCATGAAAAATCCTGTCTCCCATTCAAAATCCTTGGCTTCGTCACCGCGCGTTGCGTTGGAGGTCATCGTATTTCAAGAGTTTTTCGGAAATCGGCAGCTCGTAATTCGTCTGGTTTTGGTTCATATTGTTCCACGTCTGTCCACTCTCCAATGTGAAGTCGAGGCAGAAAAACGCAAATTGCTGCGGCATGTAGATCTTCACTGATGTCGCTGTATGATGGCAACACGTTCAGACATTACCACAAACTTACACCAGAGTCAACGAGACATAAAACTATTGCACTTGCGCTTGCACTTGCACTTGCACGCAGCAATAAGGAGATTTATGTTCAAGTAAACATGGCAAGAACATTGGGCCTTAGAAGTCTGAACGTCGGGCTTCAGAATTCTGACTACCTCAGTCAGCTGCACTCGACTTAACAGGACATCACAATATTAGGTTCCCTTATTCCTTTTACAAAATCATTATAAGCCCTCCTCAAAAGCGGTACAATTTTGGGCTCCCATTCCTTATACTCTGTGCTAAGGCTCCAAAAGGTTGGGTGCAAACTCAGTGATGAGCTGGGGGGGGGGGGGGAGCAGCTTGGACACTGAGGGTGTGGGGCAGTCGCCAACCCAAAAGCATACAAATCGACATCCGTAACGTCCAGTGGCACAGGGGCACACAAGCTAAATTTAGGAGAGGAAACAAAACTAAAGAGGCAGAGCGGCCTCAGGCCGCCTCAAAAGTTGCGAAGTCCCGCCCCCGGGTGTGAGAACACGCCCGCTCTGCAAATAGCCCCGGAGAGGCGTATGGGGGAGGGGGGGAGGGGGCGAGTGCACACTCGTCTCAGTCGACCCTCAGGCCACCTCCTGTGACGTCACTTAGCTGCGCCGACGAGCAGGGGTCGGTGAGCAGCCCGGCGCCCGCGCGGTCAGTCGAGGTCTGGTGGTTGCCGAGTCCGCCGCCATGCGGCGTGTGGCGCTGCTGGCGCTCTCCCTCTGCTGCCTGCCCGGTAAGCCACGACCACCGGGAACCGAATGGGAACTCTTCCGTTGTTTCCTGGTTGGATGCTGTTTTTTAGTCATGAGGTACGAAGTCGTGGGTGAGTGGAAGGCTTGCTAGCGTTGGTCTTGAACGAATTTTTTTTTCCTACGCGAGATAGCATATTTGCGGGCGGATAATAAACAAACCTTGGCAGTGCGGGCTGGGCAGCAGCGCATTTTAGCTTCGGACCAGACTTCAGTTTCACTGTGTAGACTGAGAAAATATTGGACACAGACACAGACACAGGAGAACACAAGTTTTCCTTTTCCAAAACTGAGCCCGGAGCCGAAAATTTCACTGTGGCATGTCCACAAACAAACACCACTTTTCCGATGGTACTTTTCATGCACTTTTGCACTTTCGATGCACTTTTCCGACTGCTGTTAAGGCTACAAGTCGTTGGTTCGCGGAAGGTAGAACTCCTTCCGCCTAGACTTCCAAAGCAACATTAGACCCGTGACTTTTGCGCTATGTTTTAGCCCCAAGAAACATCTGGGCCCCTCCTCTTTGGCAAATTTTCATCGACTTGCGGTGACGAACCGCGAGATGTATTCGTAACAATTGCCATGAGTGTTGGCAGGATATTTAAGAGCCGAGGATTCGGATTCTCGGATTCAAATGTATTGGGATAGATTCGAACCTCCGAAATCCTCAAGTCTTAAAAAACGAGAATGGGAAGCCTGAAAATCTGGATTTAAATCCCAGAACCACACCTAGTTATAAGCGCCAACATTTTGGTGTGCATTCAGGTCAATGGTATATTACCCGGTTTCATATTTTCTTCTGATAAACTAGATGCAATACATGCAGGCTGGTTTTGCAGCAGGCTGAGTCGCCCGCCTACTTTTCATAACAATGTATTTGTTCGAGTTCCCACTTCCAAAACGCTGCGAATCTTCAGTCTAATATTGCTCCTAATGGTGGAGTGGAGCGACGGCTGAGGACTTCTCCGGACTGTCACCCCTCAAACCGCGCTCAGCTCGTATCGCGGCACGGACACCATGGTAGAGTGGAGCGGCGACCGAAGACTTCCCCGGACCGCCACCTCACAAACCGCGCTCAGCTCATATCGCGGCACGGACACCATGGTAGAGTGGAGCGGCGACCGAAGGCTTCCCCGGACCGCCACCCCACAAACCGCGCTCAGCTCATATCGCGGCACGGACACCATGGTAGAGTGGAGCGACGACCGAAGACTTCCCCGGACCGCCACCCCACAAACCGCGCTCAGCTCATATCGCGGCACGGACACCATGGTAGAGTGGAGCGGCGACCAAAGACTTCCCCGGACCGCCACCCCACAAACCGCGCTCAGCTCATATCGCGGCACGGACACCATGGTAGAGTGGAGCGACGACCGAAGACTTCCCCGGACTGTCACCCCACAAACCGCGCTCAGCTCATATCGCGGCACGGACACCATGGTAGAGTGGAGCGGCGACCGAAGACTTCCCCGGACTGTCACCCCACAAACCGCGCTCAGCTCATATCACAGCACGGACACCAGGCTAATAGCGTAGTTGTTTCGGGGATGTGCGTATGCTTTCATGGGCCTGCTTTTACAAGAGCCGTTTATGGCGTAATGCAACCACACCACGTTTGTGGCGTCTGAACGCGTTTTATGTGTTCGGACAGCATGTGCCCTGGAGTAGGCGTGCATTGCGGCTCAACATGAACTTTCTCGAAGGTGAGTTCACTCTGGCCGTGTCGCCGCCGGTTCGGAGCCTAACGCTGCGCCCCTGCTGTCCGCTACGTTCTGCGGGTGGACTGAGACGCTAAAGACCGAAACAGTTGGCTGTGTAACGATATAATAGAAAGAAAACGATTGCGATTATCATGGCCCCCAAGTTTTTCGGCGGCGTCGACTCAGAAACGCAGTGGTTGTCGTTAGGAGTCTTTTGTTAATTGTGCGATCTGTCATTTGGAATTGGAGCATTCGTTCAGTTGTCGCTTCTTTGGGATGATTACATAAGCATCTTCATCTGCAGGCGGTGAGGCAACGGGACGTCATCTTCGCCATTTGTAAAGCCAATTTTTGGAGCTTTGCTGGTGAATTTCGCATCTCATTAACTGTGATATATTCCACGTGTTACATATGTATAAAACAGTTATAAAACAAATTTAGCTCATAACACATCACATACAACATGTGCTATATGGCACATATTCCCGATATTTGTTCCGCGCGATTCCATCCCTCCAAGACCTGAACTCGTGCGGACCACAGCAGGCTGGTCCGTTATGCAGTCGGTACACCCGCGGAATATGGCCATCTTTCAGGGTTTGCTTGTCTGCCCTTTGCACTCACCACTTAATACGGGCGTTTACAGCAGCGCTGGGGACCGTGAAGCCCGGACCCCATGCGCCACTTTTGACAGATTGCACGTCTTTGGATTACTCCTGTCTAGATACAAACTCGAAGTCAAACAAAGCCACTACGATTGGTCATCAAGCCTCAGCAACTCAGCACGTATGGTTAGGCCGGTCCAGTGTAGGTTACCGTGCCATGGAAAGATACCTATTTCGAGGGGATACGCTCAACCTTTTCAGTTTGCCAACCGGGTCACGAAAATGCATGCATTTGCATTCACCAAGCAGTACACCTCAGAGAACCAACATCCAGAGAAGGTCAACGTCAGCGTCGGAAGGTCAACGTCGTGAAGTACACAACGGCTTCGAAGTTCAGTGTATAGGTTCATATGTAGGTCCACATGAAGGCCCATAATAACTGAACACAGCCTCAAACTTCGTTGGGCTGCTAGGAATGGAGCATGTGTCATTCTATCGTCTTGCTTCTAGAGCTGGCCGACACGCAGGTCATGGGTTTGTCATCCCTCACACCGGAATCGTCTTCGTGTAAGGTCATCAGTGGAGTACGTGGAGGTGCTACGCTTTCCATCAACAACGTAATCTAAGAAATATTAAATACTCGCAAGCCATAATGATGTGCTACAAATGAAGAAAGAGTGAGTTATTCCCGAAATGTGCACATCGCCTCTGGCATAAAGCCTTTCATGTGAAATACCTGACCCTTATTTTCTATTAGAATTGCATTACGCTGGCAAAAGTCATTCGAGTTCCAGACCTTTCAAGTCAACCGTTAAGAACTGAGAACAATGCGTTCGACTAGTTTAGCCCAGTTTGCCTTTCAACGGGCGACGACGGGTGCCTCAAGTTACCCCAGATTTATCTCAGAAGTTCGACGCATCACGTGTTGGTGGAGCGGGGACCTGAAAGGCCGTCCATCGTGATGGAGACGCGATACCGTCCACGCCGAGGGCGTAGCCGGAGTTCTCAAACACGGCCGACACGCGCGCGCCCCGGCCCCGTCCGAGCTCCGGCCGGCGGCCTGTCGCCACGTTTGCTGATGGCGCGCGGGCCCCTCGTCCAGCGAACCGACGAGGTCACTGTGTCACGCATGAGCCCCGGGCAGGCGTCCGCCGGCGTGCGACGTGTGTACCACCAGGTCTCCGGGACGCGGCGAGGTACAGGAAACCCTCCACCGTCTCAGGCCGCCGTCATCTCGGTTGGTAAAGGAAAACCACCGCTGCTGCCAACGTGCTGCCGTCAACTTATTATCATCGACTTATTGACGTCAATAGCAAAGTTATCGTCAACCGACGTGCCGCAAGGTGCTGTAGCCGTCCTCGGCCACCGTCAACGGCTGTGTTGCGAGTGACGGAAGCCCGTCACTGTCACCCGGTCAGCTGGCGTGTGGCAGGGGCCTACCGTCACATCCGGTAACCGACAACTGGAGCACTATTGAGAGCCTGGCCTTACATCCGGTCGGTGTCAGCTGGCGTGTGGCAGGGGCCTACCGTCACATCCGGTAACCGGCAACTGGAGCACTATTGAGAGCCTGGCCTTACATCCGGTCGCCGTCAGCTAGCGTGCCGCGGTGACCCTGCCCCCGTCCCGCCCACCGTCAACTGGCGTGTCACAGGGGGCCTGTTGCTCTCTCCGGTCGCTGCCAGCTGACGTGCTGCGGCGACCCCGCCCCCGTCCCGCCCACCGTCAACTGACGTGTCACAGGGGGCCTGTTGCTCTCTCCGGTCGCTGTCAGCTGACGTGCTGCGGTGACCCTGCCCCCGTCCCGCCCACCGTCCGCCCACAGGGAGCCTATCACTCTCCCCGGTCGGTGTCAGCTGACGTGCTGCGGTGACCTGCCCCCGTCCCGCCCACCGTCAACTGGTGTGTCACAGGGAACCTGTCGCTCTCCCCGGTCGCTGTCAGCTGACGGGCAACGTAAAACGTCACTACCGTAATTGGCATGTTGTAGGGTGCATGTCACTGCCTCTGGGCTCGTGCCGTGCCATCTAGATGAACACTCAGTCGGCAGCCTGCGGTTTGCTCTGTTCCCTGGGATTACCATTATAGAATGGGATCTGATGCATTTTCTGTTTGTCTATTCAACTACTCCCGTACTCATCAAGTGAGGCATCGTTATCAGCTCCGTGCTCTAAATAGCGTGATTAATTACACCTAAGTTATGATGAGGGCTACGTTGCACGACTGCTAACTCGCGCTGCAATCGTTTTTTGTCCTTCCGCCAATGTTTCACATAACGGATAGATTACTGACTGCACATGAAGTTATCATACTTTTCAGCGATCCAATCGCCAGAACAGTAATAATTCTATGAACAAAGATCTCCTCTGCATTATTTTTGATATTAGTGTAACGGAAACAGTCGACAAGATCGAACCTCCGGCGGTTTTATCCACATGACAACCAGTCAATCAAACAACTTGGTCCCGGGCTCTGAAATGTTCGGCGTATTTAATGATCCGTTTATGAAACGCCATACTCTTGCCGAATCCAGCAAACAGCGAACGATGACCGACGGCCGGAACTATGGTTAGATTCTGCCTCTTGAATGCGGCTGTTATGACTTTTGAGATGGCCAAAGTGCGATGCGCGTACATTTTAAGACTGCCGCCGACCAGAGCGCACCTTCTATCCGGGCTTGTGTTTGTGTTCATCATACATGAAATACGGGCCAGCGAACCAGGAGGCCGCTTTTAAGCACGACGAGCTTTTTAACTCTATCAGTCTTTGATATCATGAGTCATGACCATGATCATCGTGAACTCACCGGAAAAGCATGGCTCGCCAACACGTTTCCATGTATTTGCTGGCGACCGGTGACGACGGACCAGCCTCATAGCGGGGGTGGAGACGGGCGGGGGGGGGGGGGAGCCGGTCTGTCTCGCGGCCTGGTGGCCAGGCCCGGCGCGGCCGTTCAGCGCGGCGGCCGAGCTCAAGTTCCGACGCCGTCCACCTGCGTCGCGTTCGACACGGCCAAGACTGACACCGTTGACAGCGATGACCATCAGCGGGCGAGTTTTCAGAATGTGCCGGCCACGCGTGTCTAATCTGCATCGCAGCGAACTTCGACAGCCGCGTCGGACGTGTTCGAAGTTCGCCGACGGTTTTGGGAATGCTTATCGCAGACACCATTTTCTTGAAAAGTGCTACCAGTGGACGTATGCGACGATTTCTCAAATGATGGGTTTTGATCTGAATTGGCCGCTTGTCTTACGAGAGCATATGTGCATGTCTTTTGTAATCGAACAATGGAAGTGAATGTCCAAAACCAAATGCTCTCTAAGCCAGGTATCTTGCGTGAATGGCTTGTCAGATGAGAGTAATGATTTGAAAATGTTGGTCATTTTCACGTCTTGCCATTTCAATTGATTTTGAAGCATGTGGTTGACATAACGCACAGCGCAACATATAAATTCAAGCACACGATTCGATACTAGACACTGGTCACTGGCCAATGTGGCCAGAACCGTTCACCTTTAAACATTTAACGTTTCGAAAGAAGGAAAGGTCTATAAATTTGTGCTTAATGCCCCTACCCGTTTACGTGGAAGTGTGTGGCTGCTAATGCCGGCGGTGTCACATCTGTGCCGAGATATTGAGTCATATGGTCATAGCCATCGTGCTGACTTATAACGGTCTTGCTGATGCTCCTGCAGCGGGATTACAGTCAGCTGACGCGACGCAGGCGGCTTGTTAGTGTACCGTATCACCAGCAACTGAGTGACACGGGACCCGCCGCTGCCCCTGGCCGTCGTCAGCTGGTGCCCTTCAGGGTGGCTGGTGCTCACCCCGGTCACCGTCGCGTGGAGCGGTGCAGAGGGCCTGTCACCGTTCGCGATCACTGCCAACTGACGTGGTGAAGGAGCTGTCACTGCCCCTGTCCAGGCTGGACTAATGTGTTGTGAGGACATGTGGCTGCCTGTGGTTACTGCCAGCTGACGTCGACAGAAGACCGGTCCCTTTCCCGAGCGGCCGTCAAGTGGCGTGTTGCAGGGGCTCCGTCGCTGTTCCTTGTCACCGCCGACTGCCGCATTTAAGTACACCTTTCACTGTCCCTGTTCACTTCCGACTGCCGTGTTGCAGGTTACCTGTCAGTCTCCCTGGTCACCGCCGACTGCCGTGTTGCAGGACACCTGTCACTGTCCCTGGTCACTGTCAACGTCCCGACCTACAAGCACGTCGGCGAGAGCGCCACGCTGCTCTGCGACTTTGACCTGCAAGGTCGCGGGCTGTACAGCATCAGGTGGTACAAGGACGACGTCGAGTTCTACCGCTACGTGCCGAGCAGCCGGCAGCCCAAGCGAGTCTTCACCGACGTACCCGGCATTTTTGTGAACGTATGTTGTGTATGCATAATCCGAAGGGGAGGGGGCCTGGTGAGTCTTATGCTTTGGCTGAGTGTCCGTCTGCGACAAAAAAAACTTATTATACTTTTTTAAGCATTTGGATAGACCGGGCTTTAACTTGAGTTTCCTCAAATTATTTTCAAGAAAGTTCAGGATATCAGTGCATATTAAACCTCCTGTCATACAGCTCATTAGTTTGTGACATGTGCACTCTGTATGCAACCCTGGTCGGCTGAAGTCCGGGCTTTCAGCGGAGAGTTGCAGGAAAACCACAAAGGAAAGGCTCGGGTGCCAGCAACATTTGCCAAGTACCGGATGTAACGGCATAATATGAACGGCCAGGGGCCACGCAGTCAGCGGCGTTAATTTGACATAAAAGCCCGGTTAGGCTGATGATTGATTGGTGACTTGCGCAGTTCCTCTTCCGGTGCTAGCCATATAACACTTTGTACAATATCATGTGACTTGTTTAGGGGGCCGTAAAGCGAGCAAAACTGCACCAGGCTACATCGAGCACAAAAGTCTCATTAAACCCGGACTGGAGGCAAATTTGTTACGCTTAAACCCGCCCACCGGGTTTCTGGCGAGGCGGAATGCTGCCGGTCGATCGATTTCGTGTCAGGGGACACGACCGGCAAGTGTTTACGATTCCGTCGTTCGTTAATTACTGTGAACACTCATGCCTCAACGGCGGCAGGCCCACCACACCGCCTGTGCGGTGTGTTTCTTGGAAACAAGACGCCGGCAAGCGAAGACGTTTCGGCAGCCCTTCCTGTGCTGCGTTCGTGCACGAGGGAGAATGGGATGATTTACCCTAGCGTGGAGCAGGTCATGCAATTGGAAACGGCCCATTCAGAGGTCACTTACCAGCTAAATGAAGACGTGCTCTCAAAAAGTATACCACCTCACATGTAACTGAAAGGTATTGCTGTTTGCAGGTATGAGAACCGTATCATTCTTATAGTTTCTGGTTTGAAGAAGCTCGGAGCAAAAACTGATGGGACCCACCCTGCCCTCCTCCACGGGCGATGCCGGCGTTCTGTTATACCACGAGAGCCACAGGCTGATGATGGCGCGTGACATGCCACCAGTCACGGGCGGCATGGGTGGCGGCGCCCTCATGCCGGGCGCGGCGGCTGGGGCGGTAACGTGCCAGCGCAAGCGAGCAAAACGAAAGGATCAATAAACTGATATCGATTAGCAGTAGGGAACTCCAATTTTCGTTTTCAGAGAACGTGACACACGTCATCACGTCCCCGTCTTATTGAAGGTCAGCGACTGCATCGCTATATCAGCGCTCAGGGGCCATGGTGTTACCAGGGTTCGAACCCAGGGGCCCACGTGGGAGTCCACGGCGCTAAACGCTTGGCCATCACGCCCCCACTGGAGTACCAGCGACGGGCCTCCGTGAGCGACGTTTTCGAAGTTTGAACCCATCGCTATAGATTTACGCGGATTAACAGCATCAAAGATCTGAGCGTTAATCATTGCGGCAGCATAAGAACACCGTCGGGTGCTCATTCCTGAGCAATACGTATTTGGCTCGGCTGAGCAAAATGTGCCATTCGTTGCAGGCTTGTAGACGCTGGTTTACATAAGATCATGCAGAATCTGTGTCTTCTTCTGCTGTCATGGTCTCTCCGACAAATTAACCATTTAAATACAGTTTGATGCTACTGGATTTTAATGGGTGTCTAACCCTTGTTTTTTTTCTCAAAAACATACTCTAGTGAAATCTCAGGACCAGTTACGTCGAATAATCACATTGTGTAGTGCTACCTCAGCATTATCGAGACAAAAAATATATAGAAGTTTTGATCATTTTCGAGTCCAGATAATCCTGTCAACGTTTTGTAAGAGCACCACGCCTCTCTCTGACGGTCGCGGCAGCCGTCGTCATGACGACGTCAGAATCCGCTGGGGCAGCTGACAAATGTTACTGAATGACGTCAGTACAGTTTGTGATTGACGCAGCGGTTGGCAATGGCCAGTTACCGACAAGCGCATTGGTTAAAGTTTAAGCCAGTGCGTGGCTTTGGACCATGTGATAGACCGCCTACCCCGTTTCCCAAAACCGAAGTGCACTCCGAAAAGACACTAGTAAATGACATGGGTGAAAGACCAAAGCCACAGTACAACGCTCCGTTGAATTTGCGGGATAATGGCTTTACATTCGCATATTTTTTCAAAGCAGTGTTGCAAGATTTCGTAGCACTCATTACACAAACATTTTTTGATAAATTAGTGTGTTGCAAACATTACAGAACAGGCGCGTTGAACACTTAGAACACGCACTAAAGCAAGGCAAATGAGGTGGATTGCTTTCGTGATCAGGGAATCCAATGAGATTTTTCCCGCAGCAGCGGTTACTTCGAATACAAATTCTGAGCTATTCAGAGGGATTCCGAGAATCCGGTGTGCCTAGTGAAATCGCATACATCTGATCTAACAAAAGTGAGTGGTACAAAAAGGTGGCATGCTCCCTTTTTACGTGTGAGTTAGATGCCCTGGCTATTTGCACACACAATTACGTTTTGCCTGGTCACGGGCCATGATAGCAAATAATGACCCTTCAGTGCTGCGACGAAGCTTTTTGTACGTGGAAGCGAGTCTCAGAAAATTGACTGGCGATCAGAATATCACTTCAGACCGATTCTTCCCATGCTTCACCGCAGATCGATTATAAGAGGGGGCCACCGCTCTCTGCAAAATCAACGTCGTTTTTGCATTGGCGTTCAGTGCCGTGCTCCGATTCCCCCAGCTTCTTTCGTTTGACAATTTTACCGGATAATTTACAGAAAACGAGATCATTTGTGGTTGCAAGGCCACTCATCAAAGTCAAAACACACATAAAAAGACGGGAGCTCCTTAGCGATCAGACTCCGAGACCCAGCCGGTCGTCGTCAGCACCAAAACGTGGACCACCGTCCGGGCGTAACTGTAACTGTTAGCGTAACCCGAGCGTCCAAGGCCACCATACAAGGCGCGTCAAGTCAAACTTCAGTGCATGCCATAATCAGCCAACAGCGAGACGGCCGGGCGTTTTGAGCACCAAAATGTGGTCGGTCACCCGAACTAACGTCCGTCAAGATCATCTTTACTCGTAAGGTAATTCTTCAGGATCTCATCAAGATCAAATGGTGGGGAACGCGATAACAAGCAAAGTATAAGACCCAGCGGGGCGTTGCAAGCACCAACACCGTCACATTCAAGACCACCTTTAGGTGCTCTCCAGGTCACCACAAAAGGTGATCTGGAAAGTTTGGGTTACCTTGATAGATGTTTCTTTTGGTGATGATCTACGTTTTAGTGCTTAGAACGCCCGATGGGGTTTCACAGCTCCATCGCTATGATTTCCTCCATCATTTAATCTTGTTTTAGATGTTAAAGGTCACATTAAAAGTGTGATTTTCCTTGAAGGAAGTTAGTTCGGGTGACAAACCACGTTTGGGGCTCAAAATGCCCGATTGGGCCTTGAAGTTTGCTCGCTATGGCGTTCCCCGTCATTTGGCCTTTATTCAGACCTTGAAAGGTGGCATTGAGGCCTCTTGCCTTGCATACGGTTTACCCGGAAAACAACGCCGTTGGTTATTTGACATCTGCCTATTTCATCACGCATCATCTTGGATGTGATAGTCGACCAATATTATAAGCTGACCAGTACCATATTATGAGCAGTGCTATGGCCTGACGTCATAGCACAGCCACATCACGCCCTATCAAGCCAATGCCATCGGTTTGGAGCTGGCTGCGAATGCCAGTCTGTGCCGCGGTGTCGCAACAGCACAGAGTGTGGCGACTCTGCTGGCAGACAGCCGCTTCTGACTCTGCTGGCAGACAGCCGCTTCTGACTCTGCTGGCAGACAGCCGCTTCTGACGAGCGCCGGGTCAGTCTGGGCTCGCTCGAGCTGAACAGCACGGGCCACTTCCAGTGCCAGGTGTCGGACGAGGCTCCCACCTTCCACACCTTCTCCGACGGCGCCACCATGATGGTCGTAGGTGAGCTAGTCCGACGGTATAGCCGTGCAACATGGCGCCGTGGTGGTTTGAACACGTCGGCATCTTTGTGCAGCGTGTTAGTTGAACCGATGCCAAATTAATCGCAGTTGAGTGGACACCGGGCGATCGCAAATGCACCGGCATGATTGCGGTTTTTGGCAATATTTCGTCATAGTAGTAACTGGTGAAATGGCGACCAAGTTCTGAGTTTCGGACACAAAAATGTCACGAAACCCAAATGCCCGAAAACAAAAAAATGCCCCAAAAGTATGACAATGACATCAAACAATGACAAACAATGACATGCTTTGACATATTTGGGGCAACGTTGTCATACGCGTTGCTCCAAATATGTCAAAGGTTGTCATTGTTTGTCATTGTTTGATGTCATTGTCATACGGATGTCACTGCCTGAGACTTGTGAGGGCCCGTCGATGTAAAGCACGCCTTGATATCTACCCGTAGCCTGGCAAACGCATGCTGGTCACCAGTGCTGTGCTGCCCTGCAGCCCTGCCGAAGGCGGGACCTTTCATATTCGGCCAGGACAGCGCACGGAATACCGACGGATTCCTCTCCCTCAACTGCACCGCCGACAAATCCAAGCCGGCTGCCAGATTGCAGTGGCTCATCAACAATCACCAGGTATGGTTGCCTTGTTCCCTTTTCAGCAAGCTGCATGGGAGGCCAGTATCACCGGTTCAAAAATCAACGTTCACGCGGAGTTACTTGGTCGTTTCAGGAGACCGGAATTTCAAAGTGGGAGGGAATGTTGGCCTTCGGCAACGTACCGGCTACGTAACCGGACGTGTGAGATGTTGCAACCTCGGCATCCTTCGGCTGTGGTATATGCTGTGCAAATAGGAACACAACGCGTGCCTGTCCATCCGTTTACTCGACAGCCTGATCGGAACGCTGGCCTGTCCATGGGTTTGCCCGACTGCCTGATCGGAACGCGGGCCGTCTGAGGAGACAGTCTGGCATCTCACTCCCCGGTGGAGCTCCTGACTCCAACTCACCGTCGCAGGCCCAGAGCCAGTTTGTGAGCCGATTGCCTACTATCGTGGACTCGAGCGGCATGGAGACTGCTACGCTCGGGCTGCGGCTACCACTACGGTCAGACATGTTCAGGTAAACAGCTCGGCCTGGCAGGCGAGTCGCGTACAGTACGGATTGACAATCAAGGTTGACGTTGATCTCATGGGACTGCTGACGTACGCCACGAATTGTTCGCCCCTGTATTGCACGCGAAGCCCTCCCGCTTAAGAACATCGGACGGTGGCTTGCTGCGCGATGCAAACCAGCTCGAATTTCCGGCTTCGCTCGTGGTCTGCTGTCTGCTGCCGTGTGTAAAAAGATGTGCTATCTAACCACAGCCCGTCTTTACTTTTTTACTGTCCTTTTCCTGCTATGCTAACTTATTTACTGTTTGATGCGAGCATTAGTTAAGATAATGAATATAAAAATTTAGTCAGCAGATTTACAGCGCCCGAGCCGTCAAAAATCGTGAGCAAAAAAGGCATCACTGGCTGTTTTGACACTCGACCTTTTGGAAAGGTACGTATGTTTGCATGATTTCGTACCCGACTTCGATTATTTTCGGTACACCTAAATACCATCAGTCAGGTACGACAGCACGATTTAAATGACTAGCCATCGCTAACTTGAGACAAAAAAAAAAAACAGCAGTAAGTTGCACTTTGTAGGTTGCTGTCCCTACAGTGTATGATTGAAAAGCGAAACCAGTGCATTGTACACAAATTATAAATAGTAATGACTTAAGTGGCGTCGCATGACACGGATGCTGAAAATCTGTAGTTGTACCGGGAAGCGGCGAAGCCGGTGACATTCGCAGACTTCTGGCGCGACTTACTTTCTGGCCGTACTCCCTTTCTTACTTTCGGGTCATTTGTGGTGTCCCTGGAATTTGGTGCCCCTTCAAAGTAAATATTATGTGGTTCAGATTAGAGGGAGGGATCAGAGGATCAGGCTTTAATTCCCTTCGCCATGATATTTTGGCGCGTCCTCAAAGCACCTAAGCCTCAGGGGGACCCCCAAGAGAGAAAGGGGCATGCCCCATGGCCCCCTGCGAATCCGCCCCTGCTGACGTTTTGTTCACATCAGGCTTCTAAATCCGTTACCGAGGTGAATGTTGGGTCGAAAGTTCCGAACGGTTAGTGCCATGATTAATATCTAAATACTTACGTAAGGCGCGGCCTTTGTAAAGGGCATCTGCCAAAAGCAGGCCTGACCCTGCCCCACGGCCACACAGCCAGCCATGCAAAGGGTCGCTTTGTTTCCATCCCAGACATTGAGTACAGCGGTACCGTCGTTGCGTGTCAAACCCCAGCACCTGCGACCCGCTCTCGGTCGGGTCAAACCCCAGCACCCGTGGCCCACTCTCGGCCGGTGCCGTCGTTGCGTGTCAAACCCCAGCACCCGTGACCCGCTCTCGGTCGGCACGTCAGGTCAGGGGCCACGGAGCTGACCTGCCGGGCCACCGTGCTGGTCGACGCCCCGCCAGCGGGCGGCGCCGTGGCCGCCGACGGCAGGCTGCAGCGGCACGAGGTGCTGAGCCAGCGGAGAGCCACGATCACGGGTGAGCGGCACGGCGTCCGGCGCGCGCGGGGGCTGGGTCAGAAGGGACGTGAAAGTTATTTGCTTGGTGAATCGAGAGTCAAAGAGCGCTCCTTGCTGGCCGTTGACCATTCTCCAGAACAAGGAATACGGCGCCAACGAAATACCCTATCAGAACTGTTCTGTGACTTATCCGGCACGCTGAAACACGGGCGCGTACCATTTCCGTCATCGCAATGCCTCTGCCCTGATTTCAGTCCGGAGCGGAGCTGCCACGCCGGTCACGAGCGAGCTGCTGCTGGTCTCGCTGCTGCTTGCTGGCGCCGTGATGGGAGCGAGCGCCGGCCAGCTGCGGGCTGCGTAGCGCGGCGGAAGCATCGAGAGCGGCCCGCCGCCCCAGACGCCGCGCCCGATCTCGGGTCCGCCAGCGCCCCGGGCCGTCCGCGAGTGGCGGCGCCGGCAGAGCTCGCCAAGTACAACGGCCACGGGTCTCCTGCTCAGCACTGAGAGGCGTGTGACTGGCAACGGCTAGCAAGCGTCCCCCTCGCGCCCCACTGTTCAGAGGTTGCGACAACGCCACAGCAGTCGTGCCTCCATCGCTAAGTGGCGACTGACACATTGTAAACCAGCCCAGATAATAATCCAGTCACCGAGTTATCACTACACACGAAGCGAAGCTATGCGGCGCGCGCCACGTTGTTTCGCGGGAGTGTTTGACGACCATGCCACGAGTGCTTCGCCAGCCAACAACCCGGGCCGTGTTGATCGTTTGCCTCCGCACGAAGCGCATGCACGTGACAGCACGCTATTCAGTTCTGGCCGTCTTGAGCGGCACGACGCCCACTGACAGTGATGAATAAAACGACTGCGATTTGTTACGCTTACACCTCGTAGATTCGCGAACATGGGGGCAGTTCCGCAAAATCAGCTGGAGGGCTCTGTGCTGGGTTGATCGGCGGAGAGCGCACCATAGGTCATTTCTCTTGGACTTGGCTCACGTCACGTCGCTGTATCTTTCGGTCACGTGACCTCGCTATATCTTTGGGTCACGTGACCTCGCTGTATCTTTGGGTCACGTCACGCCGCGAGCCCCAATAGCCGCGCTTGCGGGCGCCGCGGACTCGCCGGCGGTGCCGCGCAGCCCCTCTCCAGCCGAGAGCGGCGCACCGGGATTTAGCGACGACAGCCACACACGTGCACGAGGTCGGCACGCGGGACAGCTGCTGGTGTTGAATGCCATTCAGGTGGCAGCAACACGTGCGCACGTTTTAGACGAGCGTTGACCGCAGGCGCAGCGCGCTGCGCTCGCACCACGCCCTAGACAACTGCCTTGCGCCAATAACCACAAGCGCATCACACCAGCCAACGTTTTTGGAGGCGGTTTATTGGCAACATATGCAGTTCAGCCCACAGCCCGCAATGGGGAGGGAGCGCGTCTCCGGGAGACAGCCCAGTGTGTCCCGTGAGCCGGGGATGATGGTGATACGGAGAGACAGGCGAATCCAGCCAGGGCTTCAAAACTTGAACTCCTTGTATTTCTTGGACTTCTTGTCGTCCTGCTGCTGCTGTTGCCGCTTCCTCTTGTTCTGCACACGACAAACGAGACGATGTGTTAAAGGCAAGGACGAATACCAATTCTATCTAGTACACATCGAAACAGTGAACATATGCAGGAGAAGGCCAGTCACTCAACACATGAAAATATCTTCACGCAGGAAATGGTGCGTCCGGACACATGTAGACCCCCCCCCCCCTGCATTTAGCCAAACGCCGACAGGTTATCACACGGACATGGACCTGGATCTGTTCCATATCCACATGGAGTGGATATGGAACATAATGAAGCCGTTCAACAACGGACGCCAATCCCCGACGGTCTGATCCAGACCCCGACACACGTCTACGGCAACCGACACAGCATCCCTTCTTCGCGCACACTGCCGCGCCTTCTGCTTACATCTTAACGACCCCCGAGGCCGGGCGTTTCCAGCCTTCCCACTCATCGTGCGCGTAGAGCACACAGGGGAGCGGCAGGATCAAAAGAGCCATTACGTAAACGAAGCATGCATTATCCAACAAACAGCGCCCACTCACTCGACGAGCTATAATCATAACCGGGGATAAACGTCAGCGGCACTCATTCGGTAAACAACGGGAATGGGCATGACCTGACAACAAGCCATCGGCTTCAAGGCTGGGCCCGGTGCGGGTCTGTTCCGGCCGTCCTCGATCGGATCCAGTTTGTCCCTTTCGCGGCGCCATATCAAACAGACCTTGCGCGGAATCGGGGTGCGGGAGCCTCGAATCGCCTTATGTCTCGTACACTTTCACGCTCTGTCCGTTTCAGTAACATCGGACAGAGCTTGGGCGCCAGCATACATCATGGAGTAGTTGAGGCCCAGATCCCTTAACAAACGCGCCGAATCGATCCACCCCCCCCCCCCCCCCCCCCCCCTCCGGGAGCCCGCCTCGCTCCCCAGCTCCTGTCCTCCATCGCCGCCGCCGGCGCTCACCTTCTGTTTGGCGGCGTGTTCGGCCACCATGTCGCTGAGATCCTCCTTCTCCAGCTGGGTCTCGCGTATGCGCTCCTCGTAACGCTGCGCCATGGCGTCCGTGTCGACCAGGTCGAGTTCGGAGGGGTCGAGCGCCACCTCGACGCCCTCGCCGCCGGCGCCGGCCGCCGGCCGCCGGCCCGGCAGCTCGTACGTGTGGGTCGACGCCATCATGGCGGCACCGACGCGCTCGTTGCGCCGCTCGGGCAGCACCTGGTATAGCGCCGGCGTCTCGCCGCTGCAACGGCGCGGAGCAGGCGTCAGATCGGACCGCCGCAGGGCAGCGGGCGCCGGCCGACTAGCGGTTTCGGAGGGCACGGACTCGTTACAGTGACCTCGCGCCGGCGAACGGCTGCCCATCACCTGATGACCGCAGCAAGACACCATAACAAAGCGATCGATGGGGCGGAAGCGAACGTGGAATTCATGAGGTCACAAATGGTCTTAAGCTCCGCGTTTACCGACGGCGAAACAAATAACGGGCAGGCGAAAACACCACGCCAGCTGCACCGATATCTTTTAGCTTGAACCCAGCAGACTTTGCGGAGCGATCGACCCCCTATCTGCAGCCTGATCTCGCACAACAACCTGCTCCTGCACCATCCCTCAGCTCGTTTCAGGTTCCGGACGCAGACTCCAACACGTCCGCCCCACCGCCGGCGCGGCGCCAACGGAACGCCCAGCTCGCGCGCGGCCAACTCACCCTTCCATCTCGGACTCGACCTTGCGCTTGCGCAGCTCGATCATCTCTGGCGTCTCGAGTCCGGCCGGGATGCTGGTGACGCCGGAGGGTGTGATGAGACCTTCGGCCGGTGTCACCAGGCCCGACTCCTCCACGCCCTCAGCCTCCTCCTCCTCCGACTCCTCCTCGGACTCGGACTCCTCGGACTCGGACTCCAGCTCGCCCCAGAGCGTGCGCTCCACCTCCTCATCAGCGGACGGCGCCTGTGCGGACGGGCCGGGGTCGATGTCAGAGGACCCCGCCGTGGACGGCACCTGGCGGGCGGGGCCCGAGCCACGCACCGCCTAGGCAACACTGACGGCTGCACTTACCGGGCAACACACTGCGGGATCAAAGGGCGGTCCGCTCTACAAAATTAACGCCACGGCGGATGGGGGGTTACTAGCGGTGGCGGGCGCCACAACCGCCGATCATCCCGCTGTTGATGCCCACCGCCCGGTCTTATTATTCCGCGACCAAAAGTGCTCGCACGACCCGACCAGACGACCGAAGACCTAGCCGAGACTGCTAGCCTGTAGTCTGTTGACTACTTAGCCAGCTCAGCAGTGCACCAGCAACGCACAAACAACTGGAAAGCGGCATCAGCTCAGCAAACTCCGGCACCTTCAACCCTCCCCTTCCCATCCAGCGCGACTCGTCGTCAACTCACGTCGAAGTCCTTGCCCTGGACGCCGAACACGTCGCCGTAGAGCGGCTTGCCGTGCTCGTCGACAGGCGGCTTGCCCCAGCCGCCGGCGTGGTAGCCGAAGCTGCAGCCGTCAGGGATGGGCGCGTTCAGACCGGCGATCTTCAGATTCGGGTAGCTGGGCGGCGGCCCGTACCTGGCCGGCGACAGAGGCGGTGAGCGCCGGCTCCGCTCCGCTCGCCGGGGCAGGGCGTGCAGCGGACGGAGGGGAGGCAAAAACAGAGGCGCAGCGAATGACAGCTGGCAGAGGCAGATGCGCAGCGGACGGGGAGGAGGGCGAGACAGAGGCGCAGCGGACGGAGGGGAGGGAGAGACAGAGGCGCAGCGGACGGAAGGGAGGGAGAGACAGAGGCGCAGCGGACGGAGGGGAGGCAGAGACGGGGGCGCAGCGGACGGAGGGGAGGCAGAGACAGAGGGGCAGCGGACGGAGGGGGGAACAGACAGAGACGCAGCGGACGGAGGGGAGGCAGAGACAGAGGCGCAGCCGACGTAGGGAAGGCAGATATAAAGACGCAGCGGACGGCGGGCAGGCGGACACAGTGGCTCAGCGGACGGAGGGGAGGGAGAGACAGAGGCACAGCGGACGGGGGGGAGGCAGAGACCGAGGCGCAGCAACACGGGTAGCTGAGCAGCGGTAAAGAGCGTTCGGCGCCACTTTGAGTCACTTAGCAGCGCAAGCAGCGGCCGCTCAGTTACGTGGGGGCGCCTCCACACCGTGAGATACTGACAGGATGCGCCACACTGCGATATATATATATATATATATATATATATATATATATATATATATACACATATATGCATTACTTCTAACAGTCCTGCTCGGGAAGGACATGCCTGCGGCCCGAGACAGGGGGTCGCTGTAGTCACTGCGCAATAAATGAGGCTGGATGATACTCATCCGTTCACATTGGCGAGAATGGTTTTCAAAATGTAACTAGCCTGTCTCAGCTGCGAATGGTCCAGATGGACTGACCTCTGCATGGCGATCAGCCACGGCGGCGGGATCTTGTTGCAGTTGGCTCCGACGGGCATACCCGGACTGACCTCTGCATGGCGATCAGCCACGGCGGCGGGATCTTGTTGCAGTTGGCTCCGACGGGCATGCCCAGACTGACCTCTGCATGGCGATCAGCCACGGCGGCGGGATCTTGTTGCAGTTGGCTCCGACGGACATGCCCAAACTGACCTCTGCATGGCGATCAGCCACGGCGACGGGATCTTGTTGCAGTTGGCTCCGACGGGCATACCCAAACTGACCTCTGCATGGTGATCAGCCACGGCGGCGGGATCTTGTTGCTGTTGGCTCCGACGGGCATGCCCAAACTGACCTCTGCATGGCGATCAGCCACGGTGGCGGGATCTTGTTGCTGTTGGCTCCGACGGGCATACCCAAACTGACCTCTGCATGGTGATCAGCCACGGCGGCGGGATCTTGTTGCTGTTGGCTCCGACGGGCATGCCCAAACTGACCTCTGCATGGCGATCAGCCACGGCGGCGGGATCTTGTTGCAGTTGGCTCCGACGGGCATGCCCAAACTGACCTCTGCATGGCGATCAGCCACGGCGGCGGGATCTTGTTGCAGTTGGCTCCGACGGGCATGCCTAGCGCCGTGCGCAGGTCGTCGGAGAAGTCCCCCGGCTTCTTCTCCTTCAGGCGAGTCTCAAACTCCTTGCCCTCGTAGTACAGATCGCCGTGAATGGTCATACGCGGCTTGGTCTGCCATCTGGCGACAGGACAACAATCAGCACGTTGTTGGCAGCACCAAAAGGGCACGGTAAAGCGCACATCATCTGCGAAGGCTCAGCACAATCCTAACCTTGCATTTACTCTCAAGCGAGAGGTGAGCGGATAGATGCTACACCACACAGCGGATCGATGCTACACCACACAGCGGATCGATGCTACACCACACAGCGGATCGACGCTACATCACACAGCGGATCAATGCTACACCACACACACAGATTATCACATCAAACAAACTGTCGAAGTCAGCGAGCAGGAAACAAACACCCCGCACTTTTGTTTTCCGGTGCACAATTCGACTCACTTGAAGAACGCGTCATGCAGCTTCTGGTAGTCGATGTCAATTTTGCCCATCTTGGGCCTGACCTTCTCTCGCATCTTGGCCTTCATGTTCTTGGCTTCCTCCTTCTCGGCGAGCGCCTGCCGCATCTCCATGATGCCGGTCTTCTTGATAAACTCGGGCAGGTCGAACGGCGGCTTCTCAATACCCCGCTTGCCTTGCAGATACTGAGGGAAGCGGCACTCACGTTGCACAACTTACTGAGAAAACAGACTTGAACCACCTGCATTGCAAAGGCGACTTTCATGTTCACAGACTGGTTGCTGTACGATGTACCATTGCACAACAAATTGTTTCACACAAAATATTGTAAAGATGCTGCATACACCATCCTTGGAAGTTTCCTGAACACCTCAGCTATCGTTCTGATCACACCACGCCCCGATCCACAGGGTCAGTTGGCTTGGTAAGCCCGCAGCATTCATTTCTCAGCGGCCACCCCTCAAAACAGACGCACGTAAAACCACCATTAAACAGAGTCAAACGGCCCAGCAGACGAAAACGCTGAGGCACATGCCCACACAGCGATAAACACCCGGAGGTCGCGCCACGCACCTTCCTCTTGAAGCACCAGTGACGCGGCACAGGCACCGAGTTGCGTGTGCTCTTGAGCGCCACCAGCAGCAGCGGGTCCTTGGACGTGACATCATGCATCTCCACCACGTCCGGCCGCGCCACCTGCTGCTTCAACGCCGCAATCGACATGCGCGTCATCTTCTTCAGCTTGCGCTTCGACAGCTTGGGGTGGTCGGCATTTTCGCCCTCCTCATCGCTGTCGTCGTCGCCGTCCAGCAGCTTGGGCACCTTCTTGAGGTCCTGCGGCTGCTGCGGCTGCTGCTCGGCCTCGGCGGTCGGCGCCGAAGCGCCGCCCGCATCCGCTGCCGACGGCGTCGGCTCGCTGATGCGGAACGTCTCGAAGATGTGCGCGAACTGACGGTACAGCGGGTCGGCCACGTCCAGCTCGGGCGCGTCCGACACGTACCTGCCGGGCAACCGTCCATCAGGACCGGGGTCAGGGCCAGGTAAGGGTCGGGGTCATGGGTCATGGTCGGCGTCATGATCAGGTCAGGGCCGGGGTCATGGTCCGGTATCAGGTCGGAGGTTAGGGTCAGGGGCAGGATCGGCAGTCAAGGTCGGGGTCAGGATCGGATGTCAGAGCCGCGGTAGGGGCGGGGACCGCGTCAGGGTCAGGGTCGATGCGGGGTCAGGGTCGTAGTGCATCGAGGGTGGGGGCCAAGATCGGAGTCCAGTCACGATCGGGTCGTGATGGGTCCAGTCAGGACCAAGGTCAATACCGGGTCGAGTGTGGCTCAGCTGTGGCGTAGCGGTCGTATCTCGGAAGAGCCAAAGGATCACGAATGGTAAATACCTTCTTTACGCCACGCACTCCGTAATTTCGGCTTATTTCACCAAAACCGGCGCTACAGCCTTTCAGGGACTTGGAGTACGGACGCGAAGTAGGTTGATCTCGTGGCCAAACATGAAATCGCTTGCCTCCGATAATCCGAGTCGCATTATAAACAGCCGAGATTAAACACCACCTGTGCAAAGCAATACACGCATTACAAAACACAATAATGCATAACAGCATCCTCTGCTTTCTCAGCCATTTACTAACTGTAAGCCGATATTGGCAAAATAGCACAATGCTACAGGAAAGCAAACGGCGCGTGTCACCACATGCACACGGTATGCCTGCTGACGCACATGGAGAGCGTCGACGGCGCCTTACTCGATCTCCACATCCGGCTCGTCGTTGGCCGGCTTCTGGGCGCCGTTCTGCAGCGGCTGCGACGCGCGCGGCCGTTTCTTCTTCTTTTTCTTCTTCTTGCGCAGCTCCTTGCGCTTCTTCTGCTTCTCCTCGCGCTGCTCGCGCGTGACGGCCGCCGGCTCGTCGCGGATCATGGGTGGCGGCGGCGCCTGCGGCAGCGCCAGGCCCTCCGCCTCTGCCGGCGGCGGCGCCAGGTCAGCACGGGAACCGCGTGGACGGCACCACTGAAGCGGCCGCATGAAGGAGCTACACGTCGCAGTCTTCCAATCACGTTGTGAAATCACGTGTGACGAAAACAGCTAATGGTTTCGCCAATTCGTCCATACATCTACGACCTAAAGATAAAATTATGCGTAAAACCCGACCGCTCCCGGCCCCGGTCCTAGCCTGTTCAGCTGCAACACCGGGAAGTTGTCATTTCGCTCGAGGAGGGTCTTTTCCCGTCCGACGACGAGAGCCATCGCTCGTTGCTGCACTGGCAGGCGGCAGGCCGGCGTCAGGACGCGACGCTACGCGGCGACGTGCGCGCAGTCGGCGCCTGGTGGGCACACGAGGGCGGCGACCACAGACTGCCCATCGGGCTGAAGAGCGCACACGCCCTCATACGTGACATCCCCACAGCACCGGTCTGCACAGTTGCAACCTGCACTTCCGCGCGCCGCAGTGAAACACCAGGTGCGCGGTGCTGGTGATGGTGGACGCGGACAGCGAAAGCTCGCCCCATCACCCGACACTGACCAGCCGCCTGTCCCGGCACCCGATCCCGCGCCGCAGACAGGTCCCGCGCCGCAGACGGGCCTCCCGCCGCGGGCAGACCCCCGACGAGGGCAGACCCCGCGCCGCAGACAGGCCTCCCGCCGCAGACAGGCCCCGCGCCGCCAATACTCACCGACGCGGTCAATCTCGCTCGGGTCGACGCCCACCTCCTTGGCGCGCTCGATCTTGTAGTTGAGTGCTCGCTCGAGCACGCCGGGCAGTTGCACGGACGCCGGCTCCTTCTCCGACTCCCCCGGCACGCCGACCGACAGCTGGCGACACGGGCGCGTGGTCACGGCGCATCCAGCGATGGTGCGCGGCTTACATTGTTCATAACAGGGATAATAGATTACTGAGAGCCACAGTCACTGCTTCTTTGGGTTCCAAGCACATCGCTGAGTGACAGAACCGCACATCTTAAAAATATATCGAGTGGATTTCTTGGAAGAATTCAACAACATTGGTGGCCCAGTGGTGAGCAAAAGAAGAAAAAAACACAGACCATGGAGCACATTGGCGACCTGATAGACTGGAGCAGAGTCAGATGTCTGGGTCAGATCACTCACCATGCCCAGGCTGGGTGGAGGTGGCACAGTGGGCAGACCGGCCGACTGTGCTGGTGGCGGCGGCTCCTGGGTCCTCAGCAGAGGCGGCGGCACCAGCGGCGGGTCAGACATGACTGAGAGAAATGCAGGTCACGTCAGCCATGTAAGAGCCAAAGGCCGCACATAACACTGGGACCTGAGCAAGCAGCACAGATCTGATAATCACTGCATGTGGGGCACACACCCCAGGTTTTGTTAAAGGCAGGATATCAACTCGTCAAGAGCCGCTGTGGGTTTCTGAGAGTGTCATTCAAAGTCCCTCCATCTAAAACTCAGATGAAACTTCAGCAGGGAGTTCACAAGTACGGCCTGTGCAGTGTAGCCATCTACCCTGTGGCTGATGTAGTGGTGTTCTCAGGCCATTTTAGGGCAGACTGCTTCCTGAACCTCCATACCAAAAGACTGCACCACAACATTATGACACCATTTTCCCACCTGTTAATCCCACGTTTCCCATACTAGCACTCTCTACCTAGGATCTGGGTATTCACCCTGGGTTTGGGAGACCATCCACGCACACAATCAATGGCACCCCCTTTACCTGGCTTTGGGGGTGCCCCTCACATGTTCTGAGGTCCCCCACACAGGTTGAAGCTAACCATTTCAGCCAGGAGCGTCTATGACCCCATGAACACAACTTTCTGAACCTCTGCAAGAGCCAATTACAAATCATACCAGATCCCCTCCAGACCTCACTGAGGCAATGATGCTTGCCTTGCACCCTGCACTGTAGCAGCACTTCACTGATGTGCCTGCCACAGTTGACAGGCTGGCACAATACATAATTGTCTGTCACAATAATGGCATAATACTAAACCCTGCCTTGTAGCAGCGCCTCACTGACATGCCTGCCACAGTTGACAGGATGGCACAATACATAATTGTCTGTCACACTGATGGCATAATACTGAACCTTGCCTTGTAACAGCACTTCACTGACAAGCCTGCCACAGTTGACAGGATGGCACAATACATAATTGTCTGTCACACTGATGGCATAATACTGAACCTTGCCTTGTAGCAGCACTTCACTGATGTGCCTGCCACAGTTGACAGGATGGCACAATACATAATTGTCTGTCACACTGATGGCATAATACTGAACCTTGCCTTGTAGCAGCACTTCACTGATGTGCCTGCCACAGTTGACAGGATGGCACAATACATAATTGTCTGTCACACTGATGGCATAATACTGAACCTTGCCTTGTAGCAGCACTTCACTGATGTGCCTGCCACAGTTGACAGGATGGCACAATACATAATTGTCTGTCACACTGATGGCATAATACTGAACCTTGCCTTGTAGCAGCACTTCACTGATGTGCCTGCCACAGTTGACAGGCTGGCACAATACAAAGTGGTTTGTCACACTGATGGCATAATCCTGATGCATCAAGGCCACCCTGACAGATCAACTAGTGAGCGACTTTTTGAGGTGGAGTTTTGCTTGTTGATTAGCTAACAAAGTGGCTCAATGTGATCTCTTGATATATTAGTGAGTGCCTTTTCAAGGTGGAGTCTTGTTTGTTGATTAGTCAACAACCTGACTCAATGTGATGTCCTGATGCATAACAAAGATGACATGCAATATGATATTGGATGTTGACTGTGGGATGCTGAGGGAGTGGGCAGGAAAGGGGAAGTAAGATGACAACATGACCACTAAATATAACAACTTAATAAGGTGGAAAAAGGTGGAAATATGACATGGAATATGATATTGGATGCCACCAATTGGGCTAGGGTTGGTTAGGTTAGGTTAGTCTAGATTACATTCTGGTCCTTCTTCCTACCTTTATGTGGCCATGTTCAGGGAGGAATTGTGGATCATTTGGGCATTCTGTCTAAAATTCCAGTTTTAACATGCCGTTTAACTACCCCACTTTGTGCAGCTACATCTTAGCTTATGGTGTGCTATCACCTGTCAATACTGGTTGAATAATCAAATCATCAAATTATTGCCATGTTGGGCCAGTACATCTCTTATGGTTTGTGATACATACCTTCCTTCAAGCTCTTACTGCTCAGTAATTTGACCATATCATAGCAATGATGCAGGTGGGTCAGGACTGGCACCTCTCTGGAACATTCAGTTTTCACTACTGCAATTACTGAAGTTTAAAGATAAGAGAGTAAATGTACCTGTTTTTTGATTACTTACAACATTTGATGCCTTAATGAAGGCAATTCATGTGTAATGCTCTTTTGTATTGCAAGATATCTAGATTAACCTATCACGGCAGACTTATGGCCAGACAAACATTTCATCATCTTGTTCCTCTCACACAACTACTAAAAACAAACATCATAACTCATGGCAATCCACAAAAGGAGATAAATAATACTAGACTGCACATCCTCTACATAAACATCACACACTTCCTTCCCAAAATCATGTGATCTAATGCATTTATATTGGCTGCAGATGAGCCAGAGCATTGTTACAACTAAGCAAATGACTACAAAATCTGCTACCTTGATACTTACCAACACTGGAACGTAGGTAACTCTTGATGCTCAGTAATGAAGACAATTTCTTAATAAAGACTTATCTGCCATCCAAATATAAGAAGGCCCAAGCGCTATTCTACCTAAGAGCACTTGGGTCTTTCTAATCTACCTGTTTTGCGATTATTTACGATACGTCCTGCCTTAAGCACGACAAATGGTGTACAATGATTTTTTCTAACGTTAGGTAGGAAAGAACACCCTGACCACGCAATGTAGTGGTTAGTATAACTTACTTATGATGTGCTTTCCTTCAATACAGGATAAACCTCCGTGCTCCTAATCCCCCTTTCACGAATCGACGCCCACCTCCTCACAAAATTGATCATCAAAAAGGCAACAATTCACTCGGCGACGCGGCGAGCCGAGAAACGTTTCTGGACACCTACCAACTTGCATGAATAATACTACCAGCTTGGCTGTTTTACTCGAGGTAAAAATTCATGCTACCAAAACCAAACACTTACGGAAGCGCGATGCCTTTTTGGCGCTTTGAAGCCGTATGCAAGGCCGTATGATAGCTCGCGCGTGCTGCGATGGCAGCATGAAATGATGATTACAGATTGATGCAAAACAGGTGGAAACGATTGGGAATGTGTTCATGTGCCATTAATATTTTTATAATGCACATGAACACATTCCCAATCGTTTCCACCTGTTTTGCATCAATCTGCAATCACCATTTCATGCTGCCATCGCAGCATGCGCGAGCTATCATACGGCCTTGCATACGGCTTCAAAGCGCCAAAAAGGCATCGCGATTCCGTAAGTGTTTGGTTTTGGTAGCATGCCTTTTTACCTCGAGTAAAACAGCCAAGCTGGCAATATTATTCATGCAAGTTGGTAGGTGTCCCGAAACGTTTCTCGGCTCGTCGCGTCGCCGAGTGAATTGTTGCCTTTTTGATGATCAATTTTGTGAGGAGGTGGGCGTCGATTCGTGAAAGGGAGATTAGGAGCACGGAGGTTTATCCTGTATTGAAGGAAAGCACATCATAAGTAAGTTATACTAACCACTACATTGCGTGGTCAGGGTGTTCTTTCCTACCTAACGTTAGAAAAAAATCATTGTACACCATTTGTCGTGCTTAAGGCAGGACGTATCGTAAATAATCACAAAACAGGTAGATTAGAAAGACCCAAGTGCTCTTAGGTAGAATAGCACTTGGGCCTTCTTATATTTGGATGGCAGATAAGTCTTTATTAAGAAATTGTCTTCATTACTGAGCATCAAGACGTGTTCCAGTGTTGGTAAGTATCAAGGTAGCAGATTTTGTAGTCATTTGCTTAGCTGTAACAATGCTCTGGCTCATCTGCAGCCAATGCAAATGCATTAGATCACATGATTTTGGGAAGGAAGTGTGTGATGTTTATGTAGAGGATGTGCAGTCTAGTATTATTTATCTCCTTTTGTGGATTGCCATGAGTTATGATGTTTGTTTTTAGTAGTGGTGTGAGAGGAACAAGATGATGAAATGTTTGTCTGGCCATAAGTCTGCCATGATAGGTTAATCTAGATACCTTACAATACAAAAGAGCATTACACATGAATTGCCTTCATTAAGGCATCAAATGTTGTAAGTAATCAAAAAACAGGTACATTTACTCTCTTATCTTTAAACTTCAATAATTGCAGTAGTGAAAACCGAATGTTCCAGAGAGGTGCCAGTCCTGACCCACCTGCATCATTGCTATGATATGGTCAAATTACTGAGCAGTAAGAGCTTGAAGGAAGGTATGTATCACAAACCATAAGAGATGTACTGGCCCAACATGGCAATAATTTGATAAGATATTATTCAACCAGCATTGACAGGTGATAGCACACCATAAGCTAAGATGTAGCTGCACAAAGTGGGGTAGTTAAACGGCATGTTAAAACTGGAATTTTAGACAGAATGCCCAAATGATCCACAATGCCTCCCTGAACATGGCCACGTAAAGGTAGGAAGAAGGACCAGAATGTAATCTAGACTAACCTAACCTAACCAACCCTAGCCCAATTGGTGGCATCCAATATCATATTCCATGTCATATTTCCACCTTTTTCCACCTTATTAACTTGTTATATTTAGTGGTCATGTTGTCATCTTACTTCCCCTTTCCTGCCCACTCCCTCAGCATCCCACAGTCAACATCCAATATCATATTGCATGTCATCTTTGTTATGCATCAGGACATCACATTGAGTCAGGTTGTTGACTAATCAACAAACAAGACTCCACCTTGAAAAGGCACTCACTAATATATCAAGAGATCACATTGAGCCACTTTGTTAGCTAATCAACAAGCAAAACTCCACCTCAAAAAGTCGCTCACTAGTTGATCTGTCAGGGTGGCCTTGATGCATCAGGATTATGCCATCAGTGTGACAGACCATTTTGTATTGTGCCAGCCTGTCAACTGTGGCAGGCACATCAGTGAAGTGCTGCTACAAGGCAAGGTTCAGTATTATGCCATCAGTGTGACAGACAATTATGTATTGTGCCATCCTGTCAACTGTGGCAGGCACATCAGTGAAGTGCTGCTACAAGGCAAGGTTCAGTATTATGCCATCAGTGTGACAGACAATTATGTATTGTGCCATCCTGTCAACTGTGGCAGGCACATCAGTGAAGTGCTGCTACAAGGCAAGGTTCAGTATTATGCCATCAGTGTGACAGACAATTATGTATTGTGCCATCCTGTCAACTGTGGCAGGCACATCAGTGAAGTGCTGCTACAAGGCAAGGTTCAGTATTATGCCATCAGTGTGACAGACAATTATGTATTGTGCAATCCTGTCAACTTTGGCAGGCTTGTCAGTGAAGTGCTGTTACAAGGCAAGGTTCAGTATTATGCCATCAGTGTGACAGACAATTATGTATTGTGCCATCCTGTCAACTGTGGCAGGCATGTCAGTGAGGCGCTGCTACAAGGCAGGGTTTAGTATTATGCCATTATTGTGACAGACAATTATGTATTGTGCCAGCCTGTCAACTGTGGCAGGCACATCAGTGAAGTGCTGCTACAGTGCAGGGTGCAAGGCAAGCATCATTGCCTCAATGAGGTCTGGAGGGGATCTGGTATGATTTGTAAATTGGCTCTTGCAGAAGTTCAGAAAGTTGTGTTCATGGGGTCATAGACGCTCCTGGGTGAAATGGTTAGCTTCAACCTGTGTGGGGGACCTCAGAACACGTGAGGGGCACCCCCAAAGCCAGGTAAAGGGGTGCCATTGATTGTGTGCGTGGATGGTCTCCCAAACCCAGGGTGAATACCCAGATCCTAGGTAGAGAGTGCTAGTATGGGAAACCTGGGATTAACAGGTGGGAAAATGGTGTCATAATGTTGTGGTGCAGTCTTTTGGTATGGAGGTTCAGGAAGCAGTCTGCCCTAAAATGGCCTGAGAACACCACTACATCAGCCACAGGGTAGATGGCTACACTGCACAGGCTGTACTTGTGAACTCCCTGCTGAAGTTTCATCTAAGTTTTAGATGGAGGGACTTTGAATGACACCCTCAGAAACCCACAGTGGCTCTTGACGAGCTGAGATCCGGCCTTTAACAAAACCTGGGGTGTGTGCCCCACATGCAGCGATTATCAGATCTGTGCTGCTTGCTCAGGTCCCAGTGTTATGTGCGGCTTTTGGCTCTTGCATGACCTGCATTTCTCTCAGTCATGTCTGACCCGCCGCTGGTGCCGCCGCCTCTGCTGAGGACCCAGGAGCCGCCGCCACCAGCACAGTCGGCCGGTCTGCCCACTGTGCCACCTCCACCCAGCCTGGGCATGGTGAGTGATCTGACCCAGACATCTGACTCTGCTCCAGTCTACCAGGTCGCCAATATGCTCCATGGTCTGTGGTTTTTTCTTCTTTTGCTCACCACTGGGCCACCAATGTTGTTGAATTCTTCCAAGAAATCCACTCAATATATTTTCAAGATGTGCGGTTCTGTCACTCAGCGATGTGCTTGGAACCCAAAGAAGCAGTGACTGTGACTCTCAGTAATCTATTATCCCTGTTATGGACAACGTGAGCCGCGCACCATCGCTGGATGCGCTGTGACCACGCGCCCGTGTCGCCAGCTGTCGGTCGGCGTGCCGGGGGAGTCGGAGAAGGAGCCGGCGTCCGTGCAACTGCCCGGCGTGCTCGAGCGAGCACTCAACTACAAGATCGAGCGCGCCAAGGAGGTGGGCGTCGACCCGAGCGAGATTGACCGCGTCGGTGAGTATTGGCGGCGCGGGGCCTGTCTGCGGCGGGAGGCCTGTCTGCGGCGCGGGGTCTGCCCGCGTCGGGGGTCCGCCCGCGGCGGGAGGCCCGTCTGCGGCGCGGGACCTGTCTGCGGCGCGGGATCGGGTGCCGGGACAGGCGGCTGGTCAGTGTCGGGTGATGGGGGCGAGCTTTCGCTGTCCGCGTCCTCCATCACCAGCACCGCGCACCTGGTGTTTCACTGCGGCGCGCGGAAGTGCAGGTTGCAACTGTGCAGACCGGTGCTGTGGGGATGTCACGTATGAGGGCGTGTGCGCCTTTCAGCCCAATGGGCAGTCTGTGGTCGCCGCCCTGGTGTGCCCACCAGGCGCCGACTGCGCGCACGTCGCCGCGTAGCGTCGCGTCCTGACGCCGGCCTGCCGCCTGCCAGTGCAGCAACGAGCGATGGCTCTCGTCGTCGGACGGGAAAAGAGCCTCCCCGAGCGAAATGACAACTTCCCGGTGTTGCAGCTGAACAGGCTAGGACCGGGGCCGGGAACGGTCGGGTTTTACGCATAATTTTATCTTTTGGTCGAAGATGTATGGACGAATTGGCGAAACCATTAGCTGTTTTCGTCACACGTGATTTCACAACGTGATTGGAAGACTGCGACGTGTAGCTCCTTCATGCGGCCGCTTCAGTGGTGCCGTCCACGCGGTTCCCGTGCTGACCTGGCGCCGCCGCCGGCAGAGGCGGAGGGCCTGGCGCTGCCGCAGGCGCCGCCGCCACCCATGATCCGCGACGAGCCGGCGGCCGTCACGCGCGAGCAGCGCGAGGAGAAGCAGAAGAAGCGCAAGGAGCTGCGCAAGAAGAAGAAAAAGAAGAAGAAACGGCCGCGCGCGTCGCAGCCGCTGCAGAACGGCGCCCAGAAGCCGGCCAACGACGAGCCGGATGTGGAGATCGAGTAAGGCGCCGTCGACGCTCTCCATGTGCGTCAGCAGGCATACCGTGTGCATGTGGTGACACGCGCCGTTTGCTTTCCTGTAGCATTGTGCTATTTTGCCAATGTCGGCTTACAGTTAGTAAATGGCTGAGAAAGCAGAGGACGCTGTTATGCATTATTGTGTTTTGTAATGCGTGTATTGCTTTGCACAGGTGGTGTTTAATCTCGGCTGTTTATAATGCGACTCGGATTATCGGAGGCAAGCGATTTCATGTTTGGCCACGAGATCAACCTACTTCGCGTCCGTACTCCAAGTCCCTGAAAGGCTGTAGCGCCGATTTTGGTGAAATAAGCCGAACTTACGGAGTGCGTGGTGTAAAGAAAGTATTTACCATTCGTGATCCTTTGGCTCTTCCGAGATACGACCGCTACGCCACAGCTGAGCCACACTCGACCCGGTATTGACCTTGGTCCTGACTGGACCCATCACGACCCGATCGTGACTGGACTCCGATCTTGGCCCCCACCCTCGATGCACTACGACCCTGACCCCGCATCGACCCTGACCCTGACGCGGTCCCCGCCCCTACCGCGGCTCTGACATCCGATCCTGACCCCGACCTTGACTGCCGATCCTGCCCCTGACCCTAACCTCCGACCTGATACCGGACCATGACCCCGGCCCTGACCTGATCATGACGCCGACCATGACCTATGACCCCGACCCTTACCTGGCCCTGACCCCGGTCCTGATGGACGGCTGCCGGGCAGGTACGTGTCGGACGCGCCCGAGCTGGACGTGGCCGACCCGCTGTACCGTCAGTTCGCGCACATCTTCGAGACGTTCCGCATCAGCGAGCCAACGCCGTCGGCAGCGGATGCGGGCGGCGCTTCGGCGCCGACCGCCGAGGCCGAGCAGCAGCCGCAGCAGCCGCAGGACCTCAAGAAGGTGCCCAAGCTGCTGGACGGCGACGACGACAGCGATGAGGAGGGCGAAAATGCCGACCACCCCAAGCTGTCGAAGCGCAAGCTGAAGAAGATGACGCGCATGTCGATTGCGGCGTTGAAGCAGCAGGTGGCGCGGCCGGACGTGGTGGAGATGCATGATGTCACGTCCAAGGACCCGCTGCTGCTGGTGGCGCTCAAGAGCACACGCAACTCGGTGCCTGTGCCGCGTCACTGGTGCTTCAAGAGGAAGGTGCGTGGCGCGACCTCCGGGTGTTTATCGCTGTGTGGGCATGTGCCTCAGCGTTTTCGTCTGCTTGGCCGTTTGACTCTGTTTAATGGTGGTTTTACGTGCGTCTGTTTTGAGGGGTGGCCGCTGAGAAATGAATGCTGCGGGCTTACCAAGCCAACTGACCCTGTGGATCGGGGCGTGGTGTGATCAGAACGATAGCTGAGGTGTTCAGGAAACTTCCAAGGATGGTGTATGCAGCATCTTTACAATATTTTGTGTGAAACAATTTGTTGTGCAATGGTACATCGTACAGCAACCAGTCTGTGAACATGAAAGTCGCCTTTGCAATGCAGGTGGTTCAAGTCTGTTTTCTCAGTAAGTTGTGCAACGTGAGTGCCGCTTCCCTCAGTATCTGCAAGGCAAGCGGGGTATTGAGAAGCCGCCGTTCGACCTGCCCGAGTTTATCAAGAAGACCGGCATCATGGAGATGCGGCAGGCGCTCGCCGAGAAGGAGGAAGCCAAGAACATGAAGGCCAAGATGCGAGAGAAGGTCAGGCCCAAGATGGGCAAATTGACATCGACTACCAGAAGCTGCATGACGCGTTCTTCAAGTGAGTCGAATTGTGCATCGGAAAACAAAAGTGCGGGGTGTTTGTTTCCTGCTCGCTGACTTGGACAGTTTGTTTGATGTGATAACCTGTGTGTGTGGTGTAGCATTGATCTGCTGTGTGATGTAGCGTCGATCCGCTGTGTGGTGTAGCGACGAATCCGCTGTGTGGTGTAGCATCGATCCGCTGTGTGGTGTAGCATCGATCCGCTGTGTGGTGTAGCATCGATCCGCTCACCTCTCGCTTGAGAGTAAATGCAAGGTTGGATTGTGGTGAGCCTTCGCAGATGATGTGCGCTTACCGTGCCCTTTTGGTGCTGCCAACAACGTGCTGATTGTTGTCCTGTCGCCAGATGGCAGACCAAGCCGCGTATGACCATTCACGGCGATCTGTACTACGAGGGCAAGGAGTTTGAGACTCGCCTGAAGGAGAAGAAGCCGGGGACTTCTCCGACGACCTGCGCACGGCGCTGGCATGCCCGTCGGAGCCAACTGCAACAAGATCCCGCCGCCGTGGTGATCGCCATGCAGAGGTCAGTCTGGGCATGCCCGTCGGAGCCAACTGCAACAAGATCCCGCCGCCGTGGCTGATCGCCATGCAGAGGTCAGTCTGGGCATGCCCGTCGGAGCCAACTGCAACAAGATCCCGCCGCCGTGGCTGATCGCCATGCAGAGGTCAGTTTGGGCATGCCCGTCGGAGCCATCTGCAACAAGATCCCGCCGCCGTGGCTGATCGCCATGCAGAGGTCAGTTTGGGCATGCGCGTCGGAGCCAACTGCAACAAGATCCCGCCCGGCCGTGGCTGATCGCCATGCAGAGGTCAGTTTGGGTATGCCGGCGAGCCAACTGCAACAAGATCCCGCCGCCGTGGCTGATCGCCATGCAGAGGTCAGTCCATCTGGGCCATTTGCAGCTGAGACAGGCTAGTTACATTTTGAAAACCATTCTCGCCAATGTGAACGGATGAGTATCATCCAGTCTCATTTTTTCGCAGTGACACAGCGACCCCTGTCTCGGGCCGCAGGCATGTCCTTCCCGAGCAGGACTGTTAGAAGTAATGTATATGTATATATATATATATATATATATATATATATATATATATATATATATATCGCAGTGGGCGTATCCTGTCAGTATCTCACGGTGTGGAGGCGGCCCCACGTAACTGAGCGGCCGCTGCTTGCGCTGCTAAGTGACTCAAAGCGGCGCCGAACGCTCTTTACCGCTGCTCAGCTACCCGTGTTGCTGCGCCTCGGTCTCTGCCTCCCCCCCCCCCCCCCCCGTCCGCCGTGCCTCTGTCTCTCCCTCCCCTCCGTCCGCTGAGCCACTGTGTCCGCCTGCCCGCCGTCCGCTGCGTCTTTATATCTGCCTTCCCTACGTCGGCTGCGCCTCTGTCTCTGCCTCCCCTCCGTCCGCTGCGTCTCTGTCTGTTCCCCCCTCCGTCCGCTGCTCCTCTGTCTCTGCCTCCCCTCCGTCCGCTGCGCCCCCGTCTCTGCCTCCCTCCGTCCGCTGCGCCTCTGTCTCTCCCTCCCTTCCGTCCGCTGCGCCTCTGTCTCTCCCTCCCCTCCGTCCGCTGCGCCTCTGTCTCGTCCCGC
>NW_023596136.1:45507746-45545548 GCF_011947565.3 Pollicipes pollicipes
TGAGAGGAACAAGATGATGAAATGTTGTCTGGGCCATAGTCTGCCATGATAGGTTAATCTAGATACCTACAATACAAAAGAGCATTACACATGAATTGCCTCATTAAGGCATCAAATGTTGTAAGTAATCAAAAACAGGTACATTTATCTCTTATCTTTAAACTTCAATAATTGCAGTAGTGAAAACCGAATGTTCCAGAGAGCGGTGCCAGTCCTGACCCACCTGCATCATTGCTATGATATGGTCAAATTACTGAGCAGTAAGAGCTTGAAGGAAGGTATGTATCACAAACCATAAGAGATGTACTGGCCCACATGGCAATAATTTGATAAGATATTATTCAACCAGCATTGACAGGTGATAGCACACCATAAGCTAAGATGTAGCTGCACAAAGTGGGGTAGTTAAACGGCATGTTAAAACTGGAATTTAGACAGAATGCCCAAATGATCCACAATGCCTCCCTGAACATGGCCACGTAAAGGTAGAAGAAGGACCAGAATGTAATCTAGACTAACCTAACCTAACCAACCCTAGCCCAATTGGTGGCATCCAATATCATATTCCATGTCATATTTCCACCTTTTTCCACCTTATTAATTTTTATATTTAGTGGTCATGTTGTCATCTTACTTCCCCTTTCCTGCCCACTCCCTCAGCATCCCACAGTCAACATCCAATATCATATTGCATGTCATCTTTGTTATGCAGCAGGACATCACATTGAGTCAGGTTGTTGACTAATCAACAAAACAAGACTCCACCTTGAAAAGGCACTCACTAATATATCAAGAGATCACATTGAGCCACTTTGTTGCTTAATCAACAAGCAAAACTCCACCTCAAAAAGTCGCTCAACTAGTTGATCTGTCATGGGTGGCCTTGATGCATCAGGATTATGCCATCAGTGTGACAGACCATTTTGTATTGTGCCAGCCTGTCAACTGTGGCAGGCACATCAGTGAAGTGCTGCTACAAGGCAGGTTCAGTATTATGCCCATCAGTGTGACAGACAATTATGTATTGTGCCATCCTGTCAACTGTGGCAGGCACATCAGTGAGGTGCTGCTACAAGGGCAAGGTTCAGTATTATGCATCAGTGTGACAGACACTTATGTATTGTGCCATCCTGTCAACTGTGGCAGGCACATCAGTGAAGTGCTGCTACAAGGCAAGGTTCAGTATTATGCCATCAGTGTGACAGACAATTATGTATTGTGCCATCCTGTCAACTGTGGCAGGCTTGTCAGTGAAGTGCTGTTACAAGGCAAGGTTCAGTATTATGCCATCAGTGTGACAGACAATTATGTATTGTGCCATCCTGTCAACTGTGGCAGGCATGTCAGTGAAGTGCTGCTACAAGGCAGGGTTTAGTATTATGCCATTAGTGTGACAGACAATTATGTATTGTGCCAGCCTGTCAACTGTGGCAGGCACATCAGTGAAGTGCTGCTACAGTGCAGGGTGCAAGGCAAGCATCATTGCCTCAATGAGGTCTGGAGGGGATCTGGTATGATTTGTAAATTGGCTCTTGCAGAAGTTCAGAAAGTTGTGTTCATGGGGTCATAGATGCTCCTGGGTGAAATGGTTAGCTTAAACCTGTGTGGGGGACCTCAGAACACGTGAGGGGCACCCCCAAAGCCAGGTAAAGGGGTGCCATTGATTGTGTGTGTGGATGGTCTCCCAAACCCAGGGTGAATACCCAGATCCTAGGTAGAGAGTGCTAGTATGGGAACCTGGGATTAACAGGTGGGAAAATGGTGTCATAATGTTGTGGTGCAGTCTTTGGTATGGAGGTTCAGGAAGCAGTCTGCCCTAAAATGGCCTGAGAACACCACTACATCAGCCACAGGGTAGATGGCTACACTGCACAGGCCGTACTTGTGAACTCCCTGCTGAAGTTTCATCTGAGTTTTAGATGGAGGGACTTTGAATGACACCTCTCAGAAACCCACAGCGGCTCTTGACGAGCTGAGATCCGGCCTTTAACAAAACCTGGGGTGTGTGCCCCACATGCAGCGATTATCAGATCTGTGCTGCTTGCTCAGGTCCCAGTGTTATGTGCGGCTTTTGGCTCTTGCATGACCTGCATTTCTCTCAGTCATGTCTGACCCGCCGCTGGTGCCGCCGCCTCTGCTGAGGACCCAGGAGCCGCCGCCACCAGCACAGTCGGCCGGTCTGCCCACTGTGCCACCTCCACCCAGCCTGGGCATGGTGAGTGATCTGACCCAGACATCTGACTCTGCTCCAGTCTATCAGGTCGCCAATGTGCTCCATGGTCTGTGTTTTTTTCTTCTTTTGCTCACCACTGGGCCACCAATGTTGTTGAATTCTTCCAAGAAATCCACTCGATATATTTTTAAGATGTGCGGTTCTGTCACTCAGCGATGTGCTTGGAACCCAAAGAAGCAGTGACTGTGGCTCTCAGTAATCTATTATCCCTGTTATGAACAATGTAAGCCGCGCACCATCGCTGGATGCGCCGTGACCACGCGCCGCCACGCGCCCGTGTCACCAGCTGTCGGTCGGCGTGCCGGGGGAGTCGGAGAAGGAGCCGGCGTCCGTGCAACTGCCCGGCGTGCTCGAGCGAGCACTCAACTACAAGATCGAGCGCGCCAAGGAGGTGGGCGTCGACCCGAGCGAGATTGACCGCGTCGGTGAGTATTGGCGGCGGGGGGCCTGTCTGCGGTGGGAGGCCTGTCTGCGGCGCGGGGTCTGCCCTCGTCGGGGGTCCGCCCGCGGCCGCGGGCCCGTCTGCGGCGCGGGACCTGTCTGCGGCGCGGGATCGGGTGCCGGGACAGGCGGCTGGTCAGTGTCGGGTGATGGGGCGAGCTTTCGCTGTCCGCGTCCACCATCACCAGCACCGCGCACCTGGTGTTTCACTGCGGCGCGCGGAAGTGCAGGTTGCAACTGTGCAGACCGGTGCTGTGGGGATGTCACGTATGAGGGCGTGTGCGCCTTTCAGCCCAATGGGCAGTCTGTGGTCGCCGCCCTGGTGTGCCCACCAGGCGCCGACTGCGCGCACGTCGCCGCGTAGCGTCGCGTCCTGACGCCGGCCTGCCGCCTGCCAGTGCAGCAACGAGCGATGGCTCTCGTCGTCGGACGGGAAAAGAGCCTCCCCGAGCGAAATGACAACTTCCCGGTGTTGCAGCTGAACAGGCTAGGACCGGGGCCGGGAACGGTCGGGTTTTACGCATAATTTTATCTTTTGGTCGAAGATGTATGGACGAATTGGCGAAACCATTAGCTGTTTTCGTCACACGTGATTTCACGACGTGATTGGAAGACTGCGACGTGTAGCTCCTTCATGCGGCCGCTTCAGTGGTGCCGTCCACGCGGTTCCCGTGCTGACCTGGCGCCGCCGCCGGCAGAGGCGGAGGGCCTGGCGCTGCCGCAGGCGCCGCCGCCACCCATGATCCGCGACGAGCCGGCGGCCGTCACGCGCGAGCAGCGCGAGGAGAAGCAGAAGAAGCGCAAGGAGCTGCGCAAGAAGAAGAAAAAGAACAACAAACGGCCGCGCGCGTCGCAGCCGCTGCAGAACGGCGCCCAGAAGCCGGCCAACGACGAGCCGGATGTGGAGATCGAGTAAGGCGCCGTCGACGCTCTCCATGTGCGTCAGCAGGCATACCGTGTGCATGTGGTGACACGCGCCGTTTGCTTTCCTGTAGCATTGTGCTATTTTGCCAATGTCGGCTTACAGTTAGTAAATGGCTGAGAAAGCAGAGGACGCTGTTATGCATTATTGTGTTTTGTAATGCGTGTATTGCTTTGCACAGGTGGTGTTTAATCTCGGCTGTTTATAATGCGACTCGGATTATCGGAGGCAAGCGATTTCATGTTTGGCCACGAGATCAACCTACTTCGCGTCCGTACTCCAAGTCCCTGAAAGGCTGTAGCGCCGATTTTGGTGAAATAAGCCGAACTTACGGAGTGCGTGGTGTAAAGAAAGTATTTACCATTCGTGATCCTTTGGCTCTTCCGAGATACGACCGCTACGCCACAGCTGAGCCACACTCGACCCGGTATTGACCTTGGTCCTGACTGGACCCATCACGACCCGATCGTGACTGGACTCCGATCTTGGCCCCCACCCTCGATGCACTACGACCCTGACCCCGCATCGACCCTGACTCTGACGCGGTCCCCGCCCCTACCGCGGCTCTGACATCCGATCCTGACCCCGACCTTGACTGCCGACCCTGCCCCTGACCCTAACCTCCGACCTGATACCGGACCATGACCCCGGCCCTGACCTGATCATGACGCCGACCATGACCCATGACCCCGACCCTTACCTGGCCCTGACCCCGGTCCTGATGGACGGTTGCCCGGCAGGTACGTGTCGGACGCGCCCGAGCTGGACGTGGCCGACCCGCTGTACCGTCAGTTCGCGCACATCTTCGAGACGTTCCGCATCAGCGAGCCGACGCCGTCGGCAGCGGATGCGGGCGGCGCTTCGGCGCCGACCGCCGAGGCCGAGCAGCAGCCGCAGCAGCCGCAGGACCTCAAGAAGGTGCCCAAGCTGCTGGACGGCGACGACGACAGCGATGAGGAGGGCGAAAATGCCGACCACCCCAAGCTGTCGAAGCGCAAGCTGAAGAAGATGACGCGCATGTCGATTGCGGCGTTGAAGCAGCAGGTGGCGCGGCCGGACGTGGTGGAGATGCATGATGTCACGTCAAAGGACCCGCTGCTGCTGGTGGCGCTCAAGAGCACACGCAACTCGGTGCCTGTGCCGCGTCACTGGTGCTTCAAGAGGAAGGTGCGTGGCGCGACCTCCGGGTGTTTATCGCTGTGTGGGCATGTGCCTCAGCGTTTTCGTCTGCTGGGCCGTTTGACTCTGTTTAATGGTGGTTTTACGTGCGTCTGTTTTGAGGGGTGGCCGCTGAGAAATGAATGCTGCGGGCTTACCAAGCCAACTGACCCTGTGGATTGGGGCGTGGTGTGATCAGAACGATAGCTGAGGTGTTCAGGAAACTTCCAAGGATGGTGTATGCAGCATCTTTACAATATTTTGTGTGAAACGATTTGTGGTGCAATGGTACATCGTACAGCAACCAGTCTGTGAACATGAAAGTCGCCTTTGCAATGAAGGTGGTTCAAGTCTGTTTTCTCAGTAAGTTGTGCAACGTGAGTGCCGCTTCCCTCAGTATCTGCAAGGCAAGCGGGGTATTGAGAAGCCGCCGTTCGACCTGCCCGAGTTTATCAAGAAGACCGGCATCATGGAGATGCGGCAGGCGCTCGCCGAGAAGGAGGAAGCCAAGAACATGAAGGCCAAGATGCGAGAGAAGGTCAGGCCCAAGATGGGCAAAATTGACATCGACTACCAGAAGCTGCATGACGCGTTCTTCAAGTGAGTCGAATTGTGCATCGGAAAACAAAAGTGCGGGGTGTTTGTTTCCTGCTCGCTGACTTCGACAGTTTGTTTGATGCGATAACCTGTGTGCGTGGTGTAGCATTGATCCGCTGTGTGATGTAGCGTCGATCCGCTGTGTGGTGTAGCGACGATCCGCTGTGTGGTGTAGCGTCGATCCGCTGTGTGGTGTAGCATCGATCCGCTGTGTGGTGTAGCATCGATCCGCTGTGTGGTGTAGCATCGATCCGCTCACCTCTCGCTTGAGAGTAAATGCAAGGTTGGGATTGTGGTGAGCCTTCGCAGATGATGTGCGCCTTACCGTGCCCTTTTGGTGCTGCCAACAACGTGCTGATTGTTGTCCTGTCGCCAGATGGCAGACCAAGCCGCGTATGACCATTCACGGCGATCTGTACTACGAGGGCAAGGAGTTTGAGACTCGCCTGAAGGAGAAGAAGCCGGGGGACTTCTCCGACGACCTGCGCACGGCGCTGGGCATGCCCGTCGGAGCCAACTGCAACAAGATCCCACCGCCGTGGTTGATCGCCATGCAGAGGTCAGTTTGGGCATGCCCGTTGGAGCCAACTGCGACAAGATCCCGCCGCCGTGGCTGATCGCCATGCAGAGGTCAGTTTGGGCATGCCCGTCGGAGCCAACTGCAACAAGATCCCGCCGCCGTGGCTGATCGCCATGCAGAGGTCAGTTTGGGCATGCCCGTCGGAGCCATCTGCAACAAGATCCCGCCGCCGTGGCTGATCGCCATGCAGAGGTCAGTTTGGGCATGCCCGTCGGAGCCAACTGCAACAAGATCCCGCCGCCGTGGCTGATCGCCATGCAGAGGTCAGTCTGGGCATGCCCGTTGGAGCCAACTGCAACAAGATCCCGCCGCCGTGGCTGATCGCCATGCAGAGGTCAGTCCATCTGGGCCATTTGCAGCTGAGACAGGCTAGTTACATTTTGAAAACCATTCTCGCCAATGTGAACGGATGAGTATCATCCAGTCTCATTTTTTTCGCAGTGACAACAGCGACCCCTGTCTCGGGCCGCAGGCATGTCCTTCCCGAGCAGGACTGTTAGAAGTAATGTATATATATATATATATATATATATATATATATATATATATATATATATCGCAGTGCGGCGTATCCTGTCAGTATCTCACGGTGTGGAGGCGGCCCCACGTAACTGAGCGGCCGCTGCTTGCGCTGCTAAGTGACTCAAAGCGGCGCCGAACGCTCTTTACCGCTGCTCAGCTACCCGTGTTGCTGCGCCTCGGTCTCTGCCTCCCCCCCCCCCCCCCCCCGTCCGCCGTGCCTCTGTCTCTCCCTCCCCTCCGTCCGCTGAGCCACTGTGTCCGCCTGCCCGCCGTCCGCTGCGTCTTTATATCTGCCTTCCCTACGTCGGCTGCGCCTCTGTCTCTGCCTCCCCTCCGTCCGCTGCGTCTCTGTCTGTTCCCCCCTCCGTCCGCTGCTCCTCTGTCTCTGCCTCCCCTCCGTCCGCTGCGCCCCCGTCTCTGCCTCCCCTCCGTCCGCTGCGCCTCTGTCTCTCCCTCCCTTCCGTCCGCTGCGCCTCTGTCTCTCCCTCCCCTCCGTCCGCTGCGCCTCTGTCTCGCCCTCCTCGTCTGCTGCGCATCTGCCTCTGCCAGCTGTCATTCGCTGCGCCTCTGTTTCTACCTCCCCTCCGTCCGCTGCACGCCCTGCCCCGGCGAGCGGAGCGGGGCCGGCGCTCACCGCCTCTGTCGCCGGCCAGGTACGGGCCGCCGCCCAGCTACCCGAATCTGAAGATCGCCGGTCTGAACGCGCCCATCCCTGACGGCTGCAGCTTCGGCTACCACGCCGGCGGCTGGGGCAAGCCGCCTGTCGACGAGCACGGCAAGCCGCTCTACGGCGACGTGTTCGGCGTCCAGGGCAAGGACTTCGACGTGAGTTGACGACGAGTCGCGCTGGATGGGAAGGGGAGGGTTGAAGGTGCCGGAGTTTGCTGAGCTGATGCCGCTTTCCAGTTGTTTGTGCGTTGCTGGTGCGCTGCTGAGCTGGCGAAGTAGTCAGCAGACTACAGGCTAGCAGTCTCGGCTAGGTCTTCGGTAGTCTGGTCGGGTCGTGCGAGCACTTTTGGTCGCGGAATAATAAGACCGGGCGGTGGGCATCAACAGCGGGATGATCGGCGGTTGTGGCGCCCGCCACCGCTAGTAACCCCCATCCGCCGTGGCGTTAATTTTGTAGAGCGGACCGTCCTTTGATCCCGCAGCGTGTTGCCCGGTAAGTGCAGCCGTCAGTGTTGCCTAGGCGGTGCGTGGCTCGGTCCCCGCCCGCCAGGTGCCGTCCACGGCGGGGTCCTCTGACATCGACCCCGGCCCGTCCGCACAGGCGCCGTCCGCTGACGAGGAGGTGGAGCGCACGCTCTGGGGCGAGCTGGAGTCCGAGTCCGAGGAGTCCGAGTCCGAGGAGGAGTCGGAGGAGGAGGAGGCTGAGGGCGTGGAGGAGTCGGGCCTGGTGACACCGGCCGAAGGTCTCATCACACCCTCCGGCGTCACCAGCATCCCGGCCGGACTCGAGACGCCAGAGATGATCGAGCTGCGCAAGCGCAAGGTCGAGTCCGAGATGGAAGGGTGAGTTGGCCGCGCGCGAGCTGGGCATTCCGTGGGCGCCGCGCCGGCGGTGGGGCGGACGTGTTGGAGTCTGCGTCCGGAACCTGAGACGAGCTGAGGGATGGTGCAGGAGCAGGTTGTTGTGCGAGATCAGGCTGCAGATAGGGGGTCGATCGCCCCGCAAAGTCTGCTGGGTTCAAGCTAAAAGATATCGGTGCAGCTGGCGTGGTGTTTTCGCCTGCCCGTTATTTGTTTCGCCGTCGGTAAACGCGGAGCTTAAGACCATTTGTGACCTCATGAATTCCACGTTCGCTTCCGCCCCATCGATCGCTTTGTTATGGTGTCTTGCTGCGGTCATCAGGTGATGGGCAGCCGTTCGCCGGCGCGAGGTCACTGTAACGAGTCCGTGCCCTCCGAAACCGCTAGTCGGCCGGCGCCCGCTGCCCTGCGGCGGTCCGATCTGACGCCTGCTCCGCACCGTTGCAGCGGCGAGACGCCGGCGCTATACCAGGTGCTGCCCGAGCGGCGCAACGAGCGCGTCGGTGCCGCCATGATGGCGTCGACCCACACGTACGAGCTGCCGGGCCGGCGGCCGGCGGCCGGCGCCGGCGGCGAGGGCGTCGAGGTGGCGCTCGACCCCTCCGAACTCGACCTGGTCGACACGGACGCCATGGCGCAGCGTTACGAGGAGCGCATACGCGAGACCCAGCTGGAGAAGGAGGATCTCAGCGACATGGTGGCCGAACACGCCGCCAAACAGAAGGTGAGCGCCGGCGGCGGCGATGGAGGACGGGAGCTGGGGTGCGAGGCGGGCTCCCGGAGGGGGGGGGGGGGTGGATCGATTCGGCGCGTTTGTTAAGAGATCTGGGCCTCAACTACTCCATGATGTATGCTGGCGCCCAAGCTCTGTCCGATGTTACTGAAACAGGGACAGAGCGTGAAAGTGTACGAGACATAAGGCGATTCGAGGCTCCCGCACCCCGATTCCGCGCAAGGTCTGTTTGATATGGCGCCGCGAAAGGGACAAACTGGATCCGATCGAGGACGGCCGGAACAGACCCGCACCGGGCCCAGCCTTGAAGCCGATGGCTTGTTGTCAGGTCATGCCCATTCCCGTTGTTTACCGAATGAGTGCCGCTGACGTTTATCCCCGGTTATGATTATAGCTCGTCGAGTGAGTGGGCGCTGTTTGTTGGATAATGCATGCTTCGTTTACGTAATGGCTCTTTTGATCCTGCCGCTCCCCTGTGTGCTCTACGCGCACGATGAGTGGGAAGGCTGGAAACGCCCGGCCTCGGGGGTCGTTAAGATGTAAGCAGAAGGCGCGGCAGTGTGCGCGAAGAAGGGATGCTGTGTCGGTTGCCGTAGACGTGTGTCGGGGTCTGGATCAGACCGTCGGGGATTGGCGTCCGTTGTTGAACGGCTCCATTATGTTCCATATCCACTCGTGAGATCCAGGTCCCTGTCCGTGTGATAACCTGTCGGCGTTTGGCTAAATGCAGGGGGGGGGGGGGTCTACATGTGTCCGGACGCACCATTTCCTGCGTGAAGATATTTTCATGTGTTGAGTGACTGGCCTTCTCCTGCATGTGTTCACTGTTTCGATGTGTACTAGATAGAATTGGTGTTCGTCCTTGCCTTTAACACATCGTCTCGTTTGTCGCGTGCAGAACAAGAGGAAGCGGCAACAGCAGCAGCAGGACGACAAGAAGTCCAAGAAATACAAGGAATTCAAGTTTTGAAGCCCTGGCTGGATTCGCCTGTCTCTCCGTATCACCATCATCCCCGGCTCACGGGACACACTGGGCTGTCTCCCGGAGACGCGCTCCCTCCCCATTGCGGGCTGGGGGCTGAACTGCATATGTTGCCAATAAACCGCCTCCAAAAACGTTGGCTGGTGTGATGCGCTTGTGGTTATTGGCGCAAGGCAGTTGTCTAGGGCGTGGTGCGAGCGCAGCGCGCTGCGCCTGCGGTCAACGCTCGTCTAAAACGTGCGCACGTGTTGCTGCCACCTGAATGGCATTCAACACCAGCAGCTGTCCCGCGTGCCGACCTCGTGCACGTGTGTGGCTGTCGTCGCTAAATCCCGGTGCGCCGCTCTCGGCTGGAGAGGGGCTGCGCGGCACCGCCGGCGAGTCCGCGGCGCCCGCAAGCGCGGATATTGGGGCTCGCGGCGTGACGTGACCCAAAGGTACAGCGAGGTCGCGTGACCCAAAGATACAGCGAGGTCACGTGACCGAGAGATACAGCGACGTGACGTGAGCCAAAGATACAGCGAGGTCACGTGACCCAAAGATACAGCGACGTGACGTGAGCCAAAGATACGGCGAGGTCACGTGACCGAAAGATACAGCGACGTGACGTGAGCCAAAGATACAGCGACGTGACGTGAGCCAAGTCCAAGAGAAATGACCTATGGTGCGCTCTCCGCCGATCAACCCAGCACAGAGCCCTCCAGCTGATTTTGCGGAACTGCCCCCATGTTCGCGAATCTACGAGGTGTAAGCGTAACAAATCGCAGTCGTTTTATTCATCACTGTCAGTGGGCGTCGTGCCGCTCAAGACGGCCAGAACTGAATAGCGTGCTGTCACGTGCATGCGCTTCGTGCGGAGGCAAACGATCAACACGGCCCGGGTTGTTGGCTGGCGAAGCACTCGTGGCATGGTCGTCAAACACTCCCGCGAAACAACGTGGCGCGCGCCGCATAGCTTCGCTTCGTGTGTAGTGATAACTCGGTGACTGGATTATTATCTGGGCTGGTTTACAATGTGTCAGTCGCCACTTAGCGATGGAGGCACGACTTCTGTGGCGTTGTCGCAACCTCTGAACAGTGGGGCGCGAGGGGGACGCTTGCTAGCCGTTGCCAGTCACACGCCTCTCAGTGCTGAGCAGGAGGCCCGTGGCCGTTGTACTTGGCGAGCTCTGCCGGCGCCGCCACTCGCGGACGGCCCGGGGCGCTGGCGGACCCGAGATCGGGCGCGGCGTCTGGGGCGGCGGGCCGCTCTCGATGCTTCCGCCGCGCTACGCAGCCCGCAGCTGGCCGGCGCTCGCTCCCATCACGGCGCCAGCAAGCAGCAGCGAGACCAGCAGCAGCTCGCTCGTGACCGGCGTGGCAGCTCCGCTCCGGACTGAAATCAGGGCAGAGGCATTGCGTGACGGAAATGGTACGCGCCCGTGTTTCAGCGTGCCGGATAAGTCGCAGAACAGCTCTGATAGGGTATTTCGTTGGCGCCGTATTCCTTGTTCTGGAGAATGGTCAACGGCCAGCAAGGAGCGCTCTTTGACTCTCGATTCACCAAGCAAATAACTTTCACGTCGCTTCTGACCCAGCCCCCGCGCGCGCCGGACGCCGTGCCGCTCACCCGTGATCGTGGCTCTCCGCTGGCTCAGCACCTCGTGCCGCTGCAGCCTGCCGTCGGCGGCCACGGCGCCGCCCGCTGGCGGGGCGTCGACCAGCACGGTGGCCCGGCAGGTCAGCTCCGTGGCCCCTGACCTGACGTGCCGACCGAGAGCGGGTCACGGGTGCTGGGGTTTGACACGCAACGACGGCACCGGCCGAGAGTGGGCCATGGGTGCTGGGGTTTGACCCGACCGAGAGCGGGTCACAGGTGCTGGGGTTTGACACGCAACGACGGTACCGCTGTACTCAATGTCTGGGATGGAAACAAAGCGACCCTTTGCATGGCTGGCTGTGTGGCCGTGGGGCAGGGTCAGGCCTGCTTTTGGCAGATGCCCTTTACAAAGGCCGCGCCTTACGTAAGTATTTAGATATTAATCATGGCACTAACCGTTCGGAACTTTCGACCCAACATTCACCTCGGTAACGGATTTAGAAGCCTGATGTGAACAAAACGTCAGCAGGGGCGGATTCGCAGGGGGCCATGGGGCATGCCCCTTTCTCTCTTGGGGGTCCCCCTGAGGCTTAGGTGCTTTGAGGACGCGCCAAAATATCATGGCGAAGGGAATTAAAACCTGATCCTCTGATCCCTCCCTCTAATCTGAACCACATAATAGTTACTTTGAAGAGGCACCAAATTCCAGGGACACCACAAATGACCCGAAAGTAAGAAAGGGAGTACGACCAGAAAGTAAGTCGCGCCAGAAGTCTGCGAATGTCACCGGCTTCGCCGCTTCCTGGTACAACTACAGATTTTCAGCATCCGTGTCATGCGACGCCACTTAAATCATTACTATTTATAATTTGTGTACAATGCACTGGTTTCGCTTTTCAATCATACACTGTAGGGTCAGCAACCTACAAAGTGCAACTTACTGCTGTTTTTTTTTTGTCTCAAGTTAGCGATGGCTAGTCATTTAAACCGTGCTGTCGTACCTGACTGATGGTATTTAGGTGTACCGAAAATAATCGAAGTCGGGTACGAAATCATGCAAACATACGTACCTTTCCAAAAGGTCGAATGTCAAAACAGCCAGTGATGCCTTTTTTGCTCACGATTTTTGACGGCTCGGGCGCTGTAAATCTGCTGACTAAATTTTTATATTCATTATCTTAACTAATGCTCGCATCAAACAGTAAATAAGTTAGCATAGCAGGAAAAGGACAGTAAAAAGTAAAGACGGGCTGTGGTTAGATAGCACATCTTTTTACACACGGCAGCAGACAGCAGACCACGAGCGAAGCCGGAAATTCGAGCTGGTTTGCATCGCACAGCAAGCCACCGTCCGATGTTCTTAAGCGGGAGGGCTTCGCGTGCAATACAGGGGGCGAACAATTCGTGGCGTACGTCAGCAGTCTCATGAGATCAACGTCAACCTTGATTGTCAATCCGTAGTGTACGCGACTCGCCTGCCAGGCCGAGCTGTTTACCTGAACATGTCTGACCGTAGTGGTAGCCGCAGCCCGAGCGTAGCAGTCTCCATGCCGCTCGAGTCCACGATAGTAGGCAATCGGCTCACAAACTGGCTCTGGGCCTGCGACGGTGAGTTGGAGTTAGGAGCTCCACCGGGGAGTGAGATGCCAGACTGTCTCCTCAGACGGCCCGCGTTCCGATCAGGCAGTCGGGCAAGCCCATGGGCAGGCCAGCGTTCCGATCAGGCTGTCGAGTAAACGGATGGACAGGCACGCGTTGTGTTCCTATTCGCACAGCATATACCACAGCCGAAGGATGCCGAGGTTGCAACATCTCACACGTCCGGTTACGTAGCCGGTACGTTGCCGAAGGCCAACATTCCCTCCCACTTTGAACTTCCGGTCTCCTGAAACGACCAAGTAATTCCGCGTGAACGTTGATTTTTGAACCGGTGATACTGGCCTCCCATGCAGCTTGCTGAAAAGGGAACAAGGCAACCATACCTGGTGATTGTTGATGAGCCACTGCAATCTGGCAGCCGGCTTGGATTTGTCGGCGGTGCAGTTGAGGGAGAGGAATCCGTCGGTATTCCGTGCGCTGTCCTGGCCGAATATGAAAGGTCCCGCCTTCGGCAGGGCTGCAGGGCAGCACAGCACTGGTGACCAGCATGCGTTTGCCAGGCTACGGGTAGATATCAAGGCGTGCTTTACATCGACGGGCCCTCACAAGTCTCAGGCAATGACATCCGTATGACAATGACATCAAACAATGACAAACAATGACATCCTTTGACATATTTGGAGCAACGCGTATGACGCGTATGACAGCGTTGCCCCAAATATGTCAAAGCATGTCATTGTTTGTCATTGTTTGATGTCATTGTCATACTTTTGGGGCATTTTTTTGTTTTCGGGCATTTGGGGTTCGTGACATTTTTGTGTCCGAAACTCAGAACTTGGTCGCCATTTCACCAGTTACTACTATGACGAAATATTGCCAAAAACCGCAATCATGCCGGTGCATTTACGATCGCCCGGTGTCCACTCAACTGCGATTAATTTGGCATCGGTTCAACTAACACGCTGCACAAAGATGCCGACGTGTTCAAACCACCACGGCGCCATGTTGCACGGCTATACCGTCGGACTAGCTCACCTACGACCATCATGGTGGCGCCGTCGGAGAAGGTGTGGAAGGTGGGAGCCTCGTCCGACACCTGGCACTGGAAGTGGCCCGTGCTGTTCAGCTCGAGCGAGCCCAGACTGACCCGGCGCTCGTCAGAAGCGGCTGTCTGCCAGCAGAGTCAGAAGCGGCTGTCTGCCAGCAGAGTCAGAAGCGGCTGTCTGCCAGCAGAGTCGCCACACTCTGTGCTGTTGCGATACCGCGGCACAGACTGGCATTCGCAGCCAGCTCCAAACCGATGGCATTGGCTTGATAGGGCGTGGTGTGGCTGTGCTATGACGTCAGGCCATAGCACTGCTCATAATATGGTATTGGTCAGCTTATAATATTAGTCGACCATCACATCCAAGATGATGCGTGATGAAATAGGCAGATGTCAAATAACCAACGGCGTTGTTTTCCGGGCTAACCGTATGCAAGGCAAGAGGCCTCAATGCCACCTTTCAAGGTCTGAATAAAGGCCAAATGACGGGGAACGCCATAGCGAGCAAACTTCAAGGCCCAATCGGGCATTTTGAGCCCCAAACGTGGTTTGTCACCCGAACTAACTTCCTTGAAGGAAAATCAAACTTTCAATGTGACCTTTAACATCTAAAACAAGATTAAATGACGGAGGAAATCATAGCGATGGAGCTGTGAAACCCCATCGGGCGTTCTAAGCACTAAAACGTAGATCATCACCAAAAGAAACATCTATCAAGGTAACCCAGACTTTCCAGATCACCCTTTGTGGTGACCTGGAGAGCACCTAAAGGTGGTCTTGAATGTGACGGTGTTGGTGCTTGCAACGCCCCGCTGGGTCTTATACTTTGCTTGTTATCGCGTTCCCCACCATTTGATCTTGAGATCCTGAAGAATTACCTTACGAGTAAAGATAATCTTGACGGACGTTAGTTCGGGTGACCAACCACATTTTGGTGCTCAAAACGCCCGGCTGTCTCGCTGTTGGCTGATCATGGCATGCACTGAAGTTTGACTTGACGCGCCTTGTATGGTGACCTTGGACGCTCGGGTTACGCTAACAGTTACAGTCACGCCCGGGCGGTGATCCACGTTTTGGTGCTGACGACGACCGGCTGGGTCTCGGAGTTTGATCGCTAAGGAGCTCCCGTCTTTTTATGTGTGTTTTGACTTTGATGAGTGGCCTTGCAACCACAAATGATCTCGTTTTCTGTAAATTATCCGGTAAAATTGTCATACGAAAGAAGCTGGGGGAATCGGAGCACGGCACTGAACGCCAATGCAAAAACGACGTTGATTTTGCGGAGAGCGGTGGCCCCCTCTTATAATCGATCTGCGGTGAAGCATGGGAAGAATCGGTCTGAAGTGATATTCTGATCGCCAGTCAATTTTCTGAGACTCGCCTCCACGTACAAAAAGCTTCGTCGCAGCGCTGAAGGGTCATTATTTGCTATCATGGTCCGTGACCAGGCAAAACGTAATTGCGTGTGCAAATAGCCAGGGCATCTAACTCACACGTAAAAAGGGAGCATGCCACCTTTTTGTACCACTCACTTTTTGTTAGATCAGATGCATGCGATTTCACCAGGCACACCGGATTCTCGGAATCCCTCTGAATAGCTCAGAATTTGTATTCGAAGTAACCGCTGCTGCGGGAAAAATCTCATTGGATTCCCTGATCACCAAAGCAATCCACCTCATTTGCCTTGCTTTAGTGCGTGTTCTAAGTGTTCAACGCGCCTGTTCTGTAATGTTTGCAACACACTAATTTATCAAAAAATGTTTGTGTAATGAGTGCTACGAAATCTTGCAACGCTGCTTTGACAAAAATATGCGAATGTAAAGCTATTATCCCGCAAATTCAACGGAACGTTGTACTATGGCTTTGGTCTTTCACCCATGTCATTTACTAGTGTCTTTTCGGAAGCACTTCGGTTTTGGGAAACGGGGTAGGCGGTCTATCACATGGTCCAAAGCCACGCACTGGCTTAAACTTTAACCAATGCGCTTGTCGGTAACTGGCCATTGCCAACCGCTGCGTCAATCACAAACTGTACTGACGTCATTCAGCAACATTTGTCAGCTGCCCCAGCGGATTCTGACGTCGTCATGACGACGGCTGCCGCGACCGTCAGAAAGAGGCGTGGTGCTCTTACAAAACGTTGACAGGATTATCTGGACTCGAAAATGATCAAAACTTCTATATATTTTTTGTCTCGATAATGCTGAGGTAGCACTACACAATGTTATTATTCGACGTAACTGGTCCTGAGATTTCACTAGAGTATGTTTTTGAGAAAAAAACAAAGGTTGGACACCCTTTAAAATCCAGTAGCATCAAACTGTATTTAAATGGTTAATTTGTCGGAGAGACCATGACAGCAGAAGAAGACACAGATTCTGCATGATCTTATGTAAACCAGCGTCTACAAGCCTGCAACGAATGGCACATTTTGCTCAGCCGAGCCAAATATGCATTGCTCAGGAATGAGCACCCGACGGTGTTCTTATGCTGCCGCAATGATTAACGCTCAGATCTGTGATGCTGTTAATCCGCGCAAATCTATAGCGATGGGTTCAAACTTCAAAAACGTCGCTCACGGAGGCCCGTCGCTGGAACTCCAGTGGGGGCGTGATGGCCAAGCGTTTAGCGCCGTGGTCTCCCACGTGGGGCCCTGGGTTCGAACCCCGGCAACACCAGGGCCCCTGAGCGCTGATATAGCGATGCAGTCGCTGACCTTCAATAAGACGGGGACGTGATGACGTGTGTCACGTTCTCTGAAAACGAAAATTGGAGTTCCCTACTGCTAATCGATATCAGTTTATTGATCCTTTCGTTTTGCTCGCTTGCGCTGGCACGTTACCGCCCCAGCCGCCGCGCCTGGCATGAGGGCGCCGCCACCCACGCCGCCCGTGACTGGTGGCATGTCACGCGCCATCATCAGCCTGTGGCTCTCGTGGTATAACAGAACGCCGGCATCGCCCGTGGAGGAGGGCAGGGTGGGTCCCATCAGTTTTTGCTCCGAGCTTCTTCAAACCAGAAACTATAAGAATGATACGGTTCTCATACCTGCAGACAGCGATACCTTTCAGTTACATGTGAGGTGGTATAGTTTTTGAGAGCACGTCTTCATTTAGCTGGTAAGTGACCTCTGAATGAGCCGTGTCCAATTACATGACCTGCTCCACGCTAGGGTAAATCATCCCATTCTCCCTCGTGCACAAACGCAGCACAGGAAGGGCTGCCGAAACGTCTTCGCTTGCCGGCGTCTTGTTTCCAAGAAATACACCGCACAGGCGGTGTGGTGGGCCTGCCGCCGTTGAGGCATGAGTGTTCACAGTAATTAACGAACGACGGAATCGTAAACACTTGCTGGTCGTGTCCCCTGACACGAAATCGATCGACCGGCAGCATTCCGCCTCGCCAGAAACCCGGTGGGCGGGTTTAAGCGTAACAAATTTGCCTCCAGTCCGGGTTTAATGAGACTTTTGTGCTCGATGTAGCCTGGTGCAGTTTTGCTCGCTTTACGGCCCCCTAAACAAGTCACATGATATTGTACAAAGTGTTATATGGCTAGCACCGGAAGAGGAACTGCGCAAGTCACCAATCAATCATCAGCCTAACCGGGCTTTTACGTCAAATTAACGCCGCTGACTGCGTGGCCCCTGGCCGTTCATATTATGCCGTTACATCCGGTACTTGGCAAATGTTGCTGGCACCCGAGCCTTTCCTTTGTGGTTTTCCTGCAACTCTCCGCTGAAAGCCCGGACTTCAGCCGACCAGGGTTGCATACAGAGTGCACATGTCACAAACTAATGAGCTGTATGACAGGAGGTTTAATATGCACTGATATCCTGAACTTTCTTGAAAATAATTTGGGGAAACTCAAGTTAATGCCCGGTCTATCCAAATGCTTAAAAAAGTATAATAAGTTTTTTTTTGTCACAGACGGACACTCAGCCAAAGCATAAGACTCACCAGGTCCCCTCCCCCTTCGGATTATGCATACACAACATACGTTCACAAAAATGCCGGGCACATCGGTGAAGACTCGCTTGGGCTGCCGGCTGCTCGGCACGTAGCGGTAGAACTCGACGTCGTCCTTGTACCACCTGATGCTGTACAGCCCGCGACCTTGCAGGTCAAAGTCGCAGAGCAGCGTGGCGCTCTCGCCGACGTGCTTGTAGGTCGGGACGTTGACAGTGACCAGGGAGACTGACAGGTAACCTGCAACACGGCAGTCGGCGGTGACCAGGGAGACTGACAGGTGTCCTGCAACACGGCAGTCGGCGGTGACCGGGGACAGTGACAGGTGTCCTGCAACGGCGGCAGTCGGCGGTGACCAGGGACAGTGACAGGTGCCCTGCGACGGCGGCAGTCGGCGGTGACCAGGGACAGTGGCAGGTGTCCTGCAACGGCGGCAGTCGGCGGTGACCAGGGACAGTGACAGGTGTCCTGCAACGGCGGCAGTCGGCGGTGACCAGGGACAGTGGCAGGTGTTCTTAAATGCAGCAGTCGGCGGTGACCAGGGACAGTGACAGGTGTTCTTAAATGCGGCAGTCGGCGGTGACTAGGGACAGTGACAGATGTCCTGTAACAGCGGCAGTCGACGGTGACCAGGGGCAGTGACAGGTGTCCTTAAATGCGGCAGTCGGCGGTGACAAGGAACAGCGACGGAGCCCCTGCAACACGCCACTTGACGGCCGCTCGGGAAAGGGACCGGTCTTCTGTCGACGTCAACTGGCAGTAACCACAGGCAGCCACATGTCCTCACAACACATTAGTCCAGCCTGGACAGGGACAGTGACAGCTCCTTCACCACGTCAGTTGGCAGTGATCGCGAACGGTGACAGGCCCTCTGCACCGCTCCACGCGACGGTGACCGGGGTGAGCACCAGCCACCCTGAAGGGCGCCAGCTGACGACGGCCAGGGGCAGCGGCGGGTCCCGTGTCACTCAGTTGCTGGTGATACGGTACACTAACAAGCCGCCTGCGTCGCGTCAGCTGACTGTAATCCCGCTGCAGGAGCATCAGCAAGACCATTATAAGTCAGCACGATGGCTATGACCAAATGACTCAATATCTCGGCACAGATGTGACACCGCCGGCATTAGCAGCCACACACTTCCACGTAAACGGTCAGGGGCATTAAGCACAAATTTATAGACCTTTCCTTCTTTCGAAACGTTAAATGTTTAAAGGTGAACGGTTCTGGCCTCATTGGCCAGTGACCAGTGTCTAGTATCGAATCGTGTGCTTGAATTTATATGTTGCGCTGTGCGTTATGTCAACCACATGCTTCAAAATCAATTGAAATGGCAAGACGTGAAAATGACCAACATTTTCAAATCATTACTCTCATCTGACAAGCCATTCACGCAAGATACCTGGCTTAGAGAGCATTTGGTTTTGGACATTCACTTCCATTGTTCGATTACAAAAGACATGCACATATGCTCTCGTAAGACAAGCGGCCAATTCAGATCAAAACCCATCATTTGAGAAATCGTCGCATACGTCCACTGGTAGCACTTTTCAAGAAAATGGTGTCTGCGATAAGCATTCCCAAAACCGTCGGCGAACTTCGAACACGTCCGACGCGGCTGTCGAAGTTCGCTGCGATGCAGATTAGACACGCGTGGCCGGCACATTCTGAAAACTCGCCCGCTGATGGTCATCGCTGTCAACGGTGTCAGTCTTGGCCGTGTCGAACGCGACGCAGGTGGACGGCGTCGGAACTTGAGCTCGGCCGCCGCGCTGAACGGCCGCGCCGGGCCTGGCCACCAGGCCGCGAGACAGACCGGCTCCCCCCCCCCCCCGCCCATCTCCACCCCGCTATGAGGCTGGTCCGTCGTCACCGGTCGCCAGCAAATACATGGAAACGTGTTGGCGAGCCATGCTTTTCCGGTGAGTTCACGATGATCATGGTCATGACTCATGATATCAAAGACTGATAGAGTTAAAAAGCTCGTCGTGCTTAAAAGTGGCCTCGTTGTTCGCTGGCCCGTATTTCATGTATGATGAACACAAACACAAGCCCGGATAGAAGGTGCGCTCTGGTCGGCGGCAGTCTTAAAATGTATGCGCATCGCACTTCGGCCATCTTAAAAGTCATAACAGCCGCATTCAAGAGGCAGAATCGAACCATAGTTCCGGCCGTCGGTCATCGCTCGCTGTTTGCTGGATTCGGCAAGAGTATGGCGTTTCATAAACGGATCATTAAATACGCCGAGCATTTCAGAGCCCGGGACCAAGTTGTTTGATTGACTGGTTGTCATGTGGATAAAACCGCCGGAGGTTCGATCTTGTCGACTGTTTCCGTTACACTAATATCAAAAATAATACAGAGGAGATCTTTGTTCATAGAATTATTACTGTTCTGGTGATTGGATCGCTGAAAAGTATGATAACTTCATGTGCAGTCAGTAATTTATCCGTTATGTGAAACATTGGCGGAAGGACAAAAAACGATTGCAGCGCGAGTTAGCAGTCGTGCAAGGTAGCCCTCATCATAACTTAGGTGTAATTAATCACGCTATTTAAAGCACAGAGCTGATAACGATGCCTCATTTCATGAGTACGGGAGTAGTTGTATGGCCAAACAGAAAATGCGTCAGATCCCATTCTACAACGGTAATCCGAGGGAACAGAGCAAACCGCAGGCTGCCGACTGAGTGTTCATCTAGATGGCACGGCACGAGCCCAGAGGCAGTGACACGCACCCTACAACATGCCAATTACGGTAGTGACGTTTTACGTTGCCCGTCAGCTGACAGCGACCGGGGAGAGCGACAGGCTCTTTGTGACACACCAGTTGACGGTGGGCGGGACGGGGCAAGTCACCGCAGCACGTCAGCTGACACCGACCGGGGAGAGTGATAGGCTCCCTGTGGGCGGACGGTGGGCGGGACGGGGGCAGGGTCACCGCAGCACGTCAGCTGACAGCGACCGGAGAGAGCAACAGGCCCCCTGTGACACGTCCGTTGACGGTGGGCAGGACGGGGGCGGGGTCGCCGCAGCACGTCAGCTGACAGCGACCAGAGAGAGCAACAGGCCCCCTGTGACACGTCAGTTGACGGTGGGCGGGACGGGGGCGGGGTCGCCGCAGCACGTCAGCTGGCAGCGACCGGAGAGAGCAACAGGCCCCCTGTGACACGCCAGTTGACGGTGGGCGGGACGGGGGCAGGGTCACCGCGGCACGCCAGCTGACAGCGGCCGGATGTAAGGCCAGACTCTCAATAGTGCTCCAGTTGTCGGTTACCGGATGTGACGGTAGGCCCCTGCCACACGCCAGCTGACACCGACCGGATGTAAGGCCAGGCTCTCAATAGTGCTCCAGTTGTCGGTTACCGTATGTGACGGTAGGCCCCTGCCACACGCCAGCTGACCGGGTGACAGTGACGGGCTTCCGTCACTCGCAACACAGCCGTTGACGGTGGCCGAGGACGGCCACAGCACCTTGCGGCACGTCGGTTGACGATAACCTTGCTATTGACGTCAATAAGTCGATGATAATAAGTTGACGGCAGCACGTTGGCAGCAGCAGTGGTTTTCCTTTAGCAACCGAGATGACGGCGGCCTGAGACGGTGGAGGGTTTCCTGTACCTCGCCGCGTCCCGGAGACCTGGTGGTACACACGTCGCACGCCGGCGGACGCCTGCCCGGGGCTCATGCGTGACACAGTGACCTCGTCGGTTCGCTGGACGAGGGGCCCGCGCGCCATCAGCAAACGTGGCGACAGGCCGCCGGCCGGAGCTCGGACGGGGCCGGGGCGCGCGCGTGTCGGCCGTGTTTGAGAACTCCGGCTACGCCCTCGGCGTGGACGGTATCGCGTCTCCATCACGATGGACGGCCTTTCAGGTCCCCGCTCCACCAACACGTGATGCGTCGAACTTCTGAGATAAATCTGGGGTAACTTGAGGCACCCGTCGTCGCCCGTTGAAAGGCAAACTGGGCTAAACTAGTCGAACGCATTGTTCTCAGTTCTTAACGGTTGACTTGAAAGGTCTGGAACTCGAATGACTTTTGCCAGCGTAATGCAATTCTAATAGAAAATAAGGGTCAGGTATTTCACATGAAAGGCTTTATGCCAGAGGCGATGTGCACATTTCGGGAATAACTCACTCTTTCTTCATTTGTAGCACATCATTATGGCTTGCGAGTATTTAATATTTCTTAGATTACGTTGTTGATGGAAAGCGTAGCACCTCCACGTACTCCACTGATGACCTTACACGAAGACGATTCCGGTGTGAGGGATGACAAACCCATGACCTGCGTGTCGGCCAGCTCTAGAAGCAAGACGATAGAATGACACATGCTCCATTCCTAGCAGCCCAACGAAGTTTGAGGCTGTGTTCAGTTATTATGGGCCTTCATGTGGACCTACATATGAACCTATACACTGAACTTCGAAGCCGTTGTGTACTTCACGACGTTGACCTTCCGACGCTGACGTTGACCTTCTCTGGATGTTGGTTCTCTGAGGTGTACTGCTTGGTGAATGCAAATGCATGCATTTTCGTGACCCGGTTGGCAAACTGAAAAGGTTGAGCGTATCCCCTCGAAATAGGTATCTTTCCATGGCACGGTAACCTACACTGGACCGGCCTAACCATACGTGCTGAGTTGCTGAGGCTTGATGACCAATCGTAGTGGCTTTGTTTGACTTCGAGTTTGTATCTAGACAGGAGTAATCCAAAGACGTGCAATCTGTCAAAAGTGGCGCATGGGGTCCGGGCTTCACGGTCCCCAGCGCTGCTGTAAACGCCCGTATCAAGTGGTGAGTGCAAAGGGCAGACAAGCAAACCCTGAAAGATGGCTATATTCCGCGGGTGTACCGACTGCATAACGGACCAGCCTGCTGTGGTCCGCACGAGTTCAGGTCTTGGAGGGATGGAATCGCGCGGAACAAATATCGGGAATATGTGCCATATAGCACATGTTGTATGTGATGTGTTATGAGCTAAATTTGTTTTATAACTGTTTTATACATATGTAACACGTGGAATATATCACAGTTAATGAGATGCGAAATTCACCAGCAAAGCTCCAAAAATTGGCTTTACAAATGGCGAAGGTGACGTCCCGTTGCCTCACCGCCTGCAGATGAAGATGCTTATGTAATCATCCCAAAGAAGCGACAACTGAACGAATGCTCCAATTCCAAATGACAGATCGCACAATTAACAAAAGACTCCTAACGACAACCACTGCGTTTCTGAGTCGACGCCGCCGAAAAACTTGGGGGCCATGATAATCGCAATCGTTTTCTTTCTATTATATCGTTACACAGCCAACTGTTTCGGTCTTTAGCGTCTCAGTCCACCCGCAGAACGTAGCGGACAGCAGGGGCGCAGCGTTAGGCTCCGAACCGGCGGCGACACGGCCAGAGTGAACTCACCTTCGAGAAAGTTCATGTTGAGCCGCAATGCACGCCTACTCCAGGGCACATGCTGTCCGAACACATAAAACGCGTTCAGACGCCACAAACGTGGTGTGGTTGCATTACGCCATAAACGGCTCTTGTAAAAGCAGGCCCATGAAAGCATACGCACATCCCCGAAACAACTACGCTATTGGCCTGGTGTCCGTGCTGTGATATGAGCTGAGCGCGGTTTGTGGGGTGACAGTCCGGGGAAGTCTTCGGTCGCCGCTCCACTCTACCATGGTGTCCGTGCCGCGATATGAGCTGAGCGCGGTTTGTGGGGTGACAGTCCGGGGAAGTCTTCGGTCGTCGCTCCACTCTACCATGGTGTCCGTGCCGCGATATGAGCTGAGCGCGGTTTGTGGGGTGGCGGTCCGGGGAAGTCTTCGGTCGCCGCTCCACTCTACCATGGTGTCCGTGCCGCGATATGAGCTGGGCGCGGTTTGTGGGGTGGCGGTCTGGGGAAGTCTTCGGTCGCCGCTCCACTCTACCATGGTGTCCGTGCCGCGATATGAGCTGAGCGCGGTTTGTGGGGTGACAGTCCGGGGAAGTCTTTGGTCGCCGCTCCACTCTACCATGGTGTCCGTGCCGCGATATGAGCTGAGCGCGGTTTGTGGGGTGGCGGTCCGGGGAAGTCTTCGGTCGTCGCTCCACTCTACCATGGTGTCCGTGCCGCGATATGAGCTGAGCGCGGTTTGTGGGGTGGCGGTCCGGGGAAGTCTTCGGTCGCCGCTCCACTCTACCATGGTGTCCGTGCCGCGATATGAGCTGAGCGCGGTTTGAGGGGTGACAGTCCGGAGAAGTCCTCAGCCGTCGCTCCACTCCACCATTAGGAGCAATATTAGACTGAAGATTCGCAGCGTTTTGGAAGTGGGAACTCGAACAAATACATTGTTATGAAAAGTAGGCGGGCGACTCAGCCTGCTGCAAAACCAGCCTGCATGTATTGCATCTAGTTTATCAGAAGAAAATATGAAACCGGGTAATATACCATTGACCTGATTGCACACCAAAATGTTGGCGCTTATAACTAGGTGTGGTTCTGGGATTTAAATCCAGATTTTCAGGCTTCCCATTCTCGTTTTTTAAGACTTGAGGATTTCGGAGGTTCGAATCTATCCCAATACATTTGAATCCGAGAATCCGAATCCTCGGCTCTTAAATATCCTGTCAACACTCATGGCAATTGTTACGAATACATCTCGCGGTTCGTCACCGCAAGTCGATGAGAATTTGCCAAAGAGGAGGGGCCCAGATGTTTCTTGGGGCTAAAACATAGCGCAAAAGTCACGGGTCTAATGTTGCTTTTGGAAGTCTAGGCGGAAGGAGTTCTACCTTCCGCGAACCAACGACTTGTAGCCTTAACAGCAGTCGGAAAAGTGCATCGAAAGTGCAAAAGTGCATGAAAAGTACCATCGGAAAAGTGGTGTTTGTTTGTGGACATGCCACAGTGAAATTTTCGGCTTCGGGCTCAGTTTTGGAAAAGGAAAACTTGTGTTCTCCTGTGTCTGTGTCTGTGTCCAATATTTTCTCAGTCTGGTACACAGTGAAATTGAAGTCTGGTCCGAAGCTAAAATGCGCTGCTGCCCAGCCCGCACTGCCAAGGTTTGTTTATTATCCGCCCGCAAATATGCTATCACGCGTAGGAAAAAAAACTTCGTTCAAGACCAACGCTAGCAAGCCTTCCACTCACCCACGACTTCGTGCCCCATGACTAAAAAACAGCATCCAGCCAGGAAACAACAGAAGAGTTCCCATTCGGTTCCCGGTGGTCGTGGCTTACCGGGCAGGCAGCAGAGGGAGAGCGCCAGCAGCGCCACACGCCGCATGGCGGCGGACTCGGCAACCACCAGACCTCGACTGACCGCGCGGGCGCCGGGCTGCTCACCGACCCCTGCTCGTCGGCGCAGCTAAGTGACGTCACAGGAGGTGGCCTGAGGGTCGACTGAGACGGGTGTGCACTCGCCCCCTCCCCCTCCCCCATACGCCTCTCCGGGGCTATTTGCAGAGCGGGCGTGTTCTCACACCCGGGGGTGGGACTTCGCAACTTTTGAGGCGGCCTGAGGCCGCTCTGCCTCTTTAGTTTTGTTTCCTCTGCTAAATTTAGCTCGTGTGCCCCTGTGCCACTGAAAGTTACGGATGTCGATTTGTATGCTTTTGGGTTGGCGACTGCCCCACACCCTCAGTGTCCAAGCCGCTCCCCCCCCCCCCCCCCCCCCCCCCCAGCTCATCACTGAGTTTGCACCCAACCTTTTGGAGCCTTAGCACAGAGTATAAGGAATGGGAGCCCAAAATTGTACCGCTTTTGAGGGGGGCTTATAATGATTTTGTAAAAGGAATAAGGGAACCTAATATTGTGATGTCCTGTTAAGTCGAGTGCAGCTGACTGAGGTACTCAGAATTCTGAAGCCAAACGTTCAGACTTCTAAGGCCCAATGTTCTTGCCATGTTTACCTGAACATAAATCTCCTTATTGCTGCGTGCAAGTGCAAGTGCAAACGCAAGTGCAATAGTTTTATGTCTCGTTGACTCTGGTGTCAGTTTGTGGTAATGTCTGAACGTGTTGTCATCATACAGCGACATCAGTGAAGATCTACATGCCGCAGCAATTTGCGTTATTCTGCCTCGACTTCACATTGGAGAGTGGACAGATGTGGAACAATATGAACCAAAAACCAGACGAATTACGAGCTGCCGATTTCCGAAAAACTCTTGAAATACGATGACCTCCAACGCAACGCGCGGTGACGAAGCCAAGGATTTTGAATGGGAGACAGGATTTTTCATGGGACCTCCTGGACAAAATGGGATCTCACAAAGGGTCTTCAGGGCAGTGTTGTATTCAAGGGCAAAGGGCACTAACGGCATGCGCCCTCTTGGGAAATTATTACATGCATCATATCCAAGCAAACACATGTTGACAATGAAAAAAACAGAGTAATTACGATTCTGGTTATCCAGTAAACATGCTAATATTTCTAAAACAGGGTCTTCTGTTCCAGAACAAGGGCCTCCTGATGCATGGGGGGGGGGGGGCTCCTTATCTAGAACAGGATGCTTTCGATTGACGAAGGGGTTTCTAAATGCAGCCAAGTGATCTTGTTTTCCCGAAACAGGGCATCCTGATCCGAAACGGACATCTGATGCGTGAAAGAGGACTCCTGTTCCATAAACGGGGCATCTGAATATAGAGGGTGCCTCCTAACCCTAAACAGGGCCTCCTTGTTAGTACCGGGGCCTCCCCGAGCCAACAAAGGGGCCTCCTTAACAAAGAAGAGCCTATTAATAGATAGCATATACTACCTTATTCATGAAGATGGCCTCTTGATCCAGAAAACGAGCCTCTTGATTTAGAAGGGCTCTGCTAATCCCGAACATTTGTCCGGTCAATCTGAGCATGATAGCCCCCCCCCCCTTTGTATGAGATGAACAAGACCTCTCGAACGTGAAATGAGGGGACCGCTCTTTATCGTGCTTAGCACACTTCGGCTGGTCTGCGGTGCGGTGGCCCATTGCGTGGTCTGGCTGGGAACGCTTGCCACAAATAGCCTGGTAATGGTTATCAAACCAGAAAAAGCGCGTGAAACATCTCATGGGGCTGAGGATAAAACTACGCGCTTTCGCCCTCGCAGAGCCCACGCCGACGTCTGCCGGTAGGTCGGTTCTACCGCAGGCGGGCACGCTGCCGTTCGTGAGGACCGGATCGGCACCACGCCGCACCGTCATCCGACGGGCGTCAGTGATCCCTAACTCACCCAACCCTCCCACCATCTTCTCTTCACTGACGCCTTTAATGTTGATACAGTTCACGATTCCGTTGGGAGAGTCCTTCGTCCTGCGCGCCTCTACAGCCAGGGCGAGCGGCAGGTCTCGCCTGCTTTCCGCGTCCCGCGCCCTGTACACGAATCGTGTAGCAAGCATCGCTCGCTTTGTATCGTCTCCATTGCTAAATTATATCTCTATACTGCCATCTCGAAGCTCATCACACCATACAACAGTGCCGAAACGATCACATCCATTTCGACGCTAAAATGGAGAAAAGATGAAAGGCCACTGTCGTCACTGCGAAGATCCAAGGAGCAGGGGCGGAGCCGCAGCAGCCGGATTAAATAACGGGTCGTCCCTTTTTCGGGCCCGGGCGCTTTTGGTAGTTTGGGTTGCCATGCGATGTAAGTTCAGCGCTCGGCAGCGGGACTCCCCACCCACCTCGGAGCCTGTCTCATGGGGAACGAGCCGACGCTCTCTCGGGAGGTAGTCTCCGCCAGGGCTACCCCGGTGCTACACTGGCGAACGATGCTACCCGCACGACCAGGTATGACGGGGGGGGGGGGGGATACAATGCTTGTAGAAGCTACAATGCCTTCAGTTTGAAAAAAGGCTGCCAAAAAAAATTGGAGGGGCAAACACATACTCTTGACTCCCTGGCCTTCCCGCAGGGGGGGGGGGGGCTGACTGCTCCCCCTGCCGCTCCTCCGTGCTGCGTCACCACTGACGACGTGAGTATTCAGTGGAACAGTCACCAAAACCTGACGACAGACACTAGCCGATTAAACCGATGGTGGTAATCATCCGACAACGAGCACCACACAAACCACACCAGCTGTGCCGGACACGCCTACCGCGAGCGCTACGGTGCAGCCTGCAGCATACCTTACGGCTACCGGGCGGGGTTTCCGCGGCAGCTTTTAATAGTCGCGCACAACAGCTTGCGCTCTTTATTCCCGACGCGCTCATACCAACATCGTATGTTTGTCTCGATCCGAGCCGATGGTAGGTGGTGGGGAGTTTCCCCGACTGGCTGTCTCCGAATCAGCGGTAGCTAGTCGGGAGTTTCCCAGAGTGGCTCCTTCCGAGCCGATGGTAGGTGGTGGGGAGTTTCCCCGACTGGCTGTCTCCGAATCAGCGGTAGCTAGTCGGGTGTTTCCCAGAGTGGCTCCTTCCGATGCGATGGTAGCCCCTGGAGAGTGGTCGCTTTGTCCAGAATTAAATGGACCGCTCCACATTTGTGTGGTGTTTTAAATGTTTTGAGTGGTGCTTTATGGTTTGGGCCATACTCTGTATGCAGATATCGAAGATGCGCAAAAAGAGAACGTGCCTTTCAAGTTGATTATGCCACGCCTCATATTAGGGTTAATGTTAGAATTTTAAGGAAACTATTCAAGCTGAATCCGCCCCGCCCCATGTACTAGGTATTTGTATAGCCCGCAAAGCGGTTGTTTCGCTGATCGAACAAGTAATTACATCGCTCTTATTACATGAGACGGCACGTGTTAGGAACGGCATTCTGGGGCCAACACGAGGCATTCCACGCGGGGTTTCACGGTCGCAGGCACCGCGCGGGGATCTGTCGCCAGATGCCTTATGTTTCATTGACAAGGCATCCCCGCTGTGAACACTCATCACGCTGCGCGGTTCTGAGCAGATTGGGAAAGTCGCCAACATGCCTGGGTCGCAATCTTCGGCGAGTGTTTTTTCTCGGTGACAGTTCTGGAAAGGGCCTAGTCGGCCGCAAAGTATGCGCAACTTTCCATCGCGCATCGATTTCGAAACTCGCGTAGCGCGAAGAGATCAGGGGAAATCAAGTGCCTAGAAATCACCAGAGTGGCGCGGCCAGAGCAGACAAATGTTCTGACAGTTTTGCCTCCCACAGTGAGAACGCACTTACAGTACCCGCATACCTATACCTTCGCGCAGTTATTGCAAAACAAACGTGCAAAGGAGAAGTCATTGCGAAAGGAAGATGCGAAATGAATCGAAACATGATGCTGTAACTAAGGCATGTTTAACTCGGAAAGCGATTGTTTTCCAGTCGTACATTTTTACCTTTTCTCGACTTTGCTCAGTCGGTACCTGTTCCGTTTTGTTGTCAATAAGTGTTTGTATTGCTGAAAGGCTTCGCTTGCCAAATCATCAGCGCTTTGCATGGTTCCATCTTCATTTCTTTCGCCCGGGTTGTCCTGGAACTTGTTCCTCAGAATGGCTCAACTTGAGTCATTCTGAGGCTTATACGACTACGGCTTATACTGCTGAGCAGTACAAGCCGTAAGACATGTTCGTCAGTGTACATGTGCAAAAGTTCGCTTGGCTCAAGCCTCGGACAAGGTGCTTTTAATATTACGTTCCTTTACCGTGCAACTTGTTTTTAATGGATCCCGAGAAAACATAGTATTGCAGAAGAAGCAGGATGGCTTTTTAGATCGATCTTTACGATCTTCAATAATGCGAAATTTGCTCTTGGTTCAGGACACACTGCTCCTGCTGAGAAGGAGAACCTTTCTTTCTTTCTGATATATTTTTATTTCCCGGTCAGGGGACCCCGTACGCAGCACAGAAGTGATCCGTTACTTTTCGCCCTTAGAGGACCAAGGCCCTTTCCGTCGCGCAAACATCCTCCGAAAAATCAATCTTGAAAAAACTTAGACTGAGATGCATACCTGAGAACCCTCGACGTGAGTTGACTCAGATTCATGAAATGTGCATTATAGACTTCTAATTAACCCTCATATTTGGATGTATTCTGTGTGATATATCAGACTCATGCGATGATGGCACTTTCTAAATCGGCTGGGGGGGGGGGGGGGGGGGGGCGGCTAAGCCGCTGAAGTTGACCTACGCTTTCCCCAGAGCTAATTTGCTCCGGCATTTCGGGCGCTGCAATTGGTGTCACCGATGAATTAACCGCATTTTTTCCATATCTGGTCGATTTTAAGGTTGTGCTGATAAATGCTTTTCCATTTCAAGGTAACCTGCACCTGGATTTTTATAAAAAGCTTAGGATAGGATGCAATTCAAAGGAAAACATCTTAGTAAACCATCCTGTCGTGGCCAACGAAAATAGGGCTCACCCAGGGTGGCTCGAGGCGCAAAAATACTGTTTTGTACGGAATGGTGCGGTCTGCCACGTACAGACGAGAGGCTATGGATTGTTTTGTTGTCTTGATCACCGCCTGGTTCCATCTACATATGAACTGAACTCGCACAACCTTCTCAACAGACATACCGATAACGGGAAGGACGGAGTGGATTAAGGCTGGTGACCTTAGTCATGAAGTGTCGCCACAGTGGCCTTGTGACAAAGTGCGACCAACGGTTTGACACAAGTTGGGGGGTTGATATAAGTAAGTAAGGCCAGATCGTTGATCTTTGATATGAGCGAGTTGATATAAGCAAGTAAGCGTTCTGATCGGTCTCCGCCACCTGAAACATTTCTCCCGTAACGAGTACTGCTGTATGCTGTATTTCGGTTTATGGCTGGGGTCACCTGTTAACGAGGCCAGACTGCTTAATGTAGTTAACTTCGCTACCAGAGTAGTTACTGGCCTCCGAAAGTATGACCACGCGTCGCGCGCGCGGGATGACCTGCACTTTCCCACGCCTCGCTAAATGCGTGAAGTACAAACTGTCATCGCTGCCCCTAAAGCCCGTGAGCGAGGTGAACCTGCAGGACTTGTCTCTTTACTTTAAACATTCGCTGACGCGCGGACCAGTGACCGAACTACACGCATGGACCAAAACCTGCGCCCCCTCCTCCCCGCCTCCCGGCGGTACCCACGGCGGCAGGACAGCGGTCCTTTGCATACCAAGCGGCGTCTCTCATTAATGAGTTGCCTGTGGATGTTGGGCGACTGGATTCAGCAAGTTCTGAGCGTGCTGCCAGGTCCTTTTTTATGTAAGGGTTGTCCCGTACTGTTGATGTGTGCATACGTTGACGTGTTTCTTATCCCTTGTCGTTTTCCGTTGTTTATTTGACACGCTGTTTTATCTCTCAGACTGATGGGGCGTAATAGCAGCGTATGTGTGTGGAGCGTCACCTGATGTCCAGTACAAGTGCAAATACAACTATGGCCCCCTGACGTCTCGTGGCCGCTACCACGGCTGCTGCCACTGGCGGGGATTATGAGTTGGGAGTTCTCATGTCGAAAATGAGCGACCTTCAGTATATCAGGAGCCAGGTGGTAGCCGTTAAATGGCGTCATCAAGGGAGCATGGATTACATTATGTTACTCAACGTTTTAAAACTGTGTTCATGGTGAAATAGCTTCGCAGAAGTCAATCAACATCGCCCCAATATTTTTTCCCTTTGGGCATACACATTCATTCCGACCGAGTCATAATTATAACGCTGAGCTATACTTTAAACCGTCCCTGAACCTAAATGCACTATAGCCTGCCTGGATAGCTCAGATGGTTAGAGTGTCTGCCTCACAGTGTACCCACCGGTGGCAAAGTGGGTTTGAATCACTTAAGGCGCTCGTTATACGTCTCTGACTGGGATAGCCAGTGGCAGCGTCTGCGGTAACGGTCAGAGGACGTCGGAGGGCAAGGTGGACCGTGCTGAGCATTGCGGCAGCTAAACTCTCGCCGTCAAATTCCGCTGCAATCTAAAATTGTGTGATCGGATGGTGGGATCAAGGTTCATGCAACAAGCACTGCTTAGCATGGATGCTCTCTCTCGAAATACACGCAACCGGAATAGTGAGACTTCTAATTACATGTATCTAGAGTTTTTTTACTTGACTTTACTGAGACCTTTTGTGATCGGGTGGTGGGGCCAAGTTCATGCAACAAGCACTGGTTAGCATGGCTGGTCACTCCAGAAATACAAGTAATCAGAAGATTAAGACTTAATCTTTGAAAAAGTATGGCAGCCCCCGTCACAGCACATTGCAATTCGACTCGCACCATGACTATTAAAAATCGCCCATTATATCACTAATGCGGAAAACGGTTTGTATATCTTGTGCCTACTTACGCCCTGCGAAGCTGCCGTTTACACAGAAAGGCCAGATAAAAGCTATCTCACGGTTAAGTCAACAGTGACAAGCGCATTTTTTTCACACAATCAAGACCGTGGCGATATTCGGATGACCGTTCAATGGCAGAACGTAATCAACGATGATGGCAGTCATCAGTGATTTCACTTTCGTCAAATCGTGACTCTTCAGAAGATGCTCCTTTTAAGGCAATAACCAGGATCCAGCCAACGCCACCTCGCATTGGCGCCACAGAAAATCTCTCGGAGCGCTACATCGTTACCGCTCCGGCACCATTCTAGGCGACCCTGCGGCGACTTCATGGGATCGATCGGGGCAAAGGGGGGCTCCGGCAAAACGCAGCGATACCGCAGACGGCACGGACTTCACTGGACTGGTTGGAGGGGCGCTTCTCTGGAATGCATATGAGTTGAAGTTTACCGCTTGCGTGGCTTCGTCTCGCCCGAACCATCGCCCCTTCATGAGGTGGGGCGACATCAAAAACCACGTCCGCGTGGACAAGCCAGCAAACCTTCAGGAGTTTAAAGGCTCCTTCACAATTGAGATGAGATGCACCGCCGCCGGCTCGGTCAGCCGGGCAATCGGCCACCAGCAGCAGGTTCGGCTGTCGCGCACGCTGGATCACTAGGCGCCCACCTGGAGCATCTTTTGTGCTGGTGATTTGACGGATTTGGGATCTTTAATGGCTACCACTGTCACTGCTCGCGTTTTGCTATTAAATTAACGGCCAATTGCCACCGCTGTCACGATCGTGCGATAAATACACTTGCCATTGTTGCAGAAAACGCTCGTTATCTTTTATCTGGGCCGCGCTGCGCTTCAAAACGTTGCCGCATGCTACACATTTTTTCCCTATCCATCTGTGTTTATCGTGAAAATCTGCCTTTTTTGCCAACTGACCTTATACATGGGCGAAGAGGCATACCAAACCTGTCAGGTACCTGCAGGACATTTCTTACTACGAAATGAATATAAATTGATGGTGATGTGTTTAGGTACCTACACAGCATTTGAGATGCAATTTTTGCATTTATTTGGTTCGGTATTCCCTTTTGTGCTCACATCAATTTAGGCGGAAGGTGCCTATCAGGGAGAAGCATTGGCGGGGGGGGGGGGGGACTCAGGTCAGCATTGGGAGGGGAGGGGGAAGGCTTGCACCTCCCGTAGTATATAAAGTTTATTTGTGTATTTGTTTATTTATGACATAAGCATTCCACAGGCAAAAACCCAATTACGGAAGCAGTTGAGTTTTAAGAACAATAAATATACGATACGCACACAAACAAAAAGCCTAACCAAACACACACAAACGCACCCACACACTTCATGCAGTCGTACATCAAGTCATCAGAAGCATGTCCCACGTGCGTCGGCGAACCTAAACAAATCAGACCGGAATGACTCTGTTGGATGAAAAAAGTCAGTTGAGGGAGAACCGTGCAAAAATTGGTTGCAGGCAACGGGAAGTCGTGCGATTAACCGATTTCTAACAGTGTTGACCACTGAAAATGGCACGTGGAAAAGGCCAATAAGTTGAGAACGCCGGACGGGTATAGCCAAACCGAACATTGATGTTAGGTAAGCGAAGTCAAGCCTGTGATGATATGCGTTGCATAGAAATAAGATGTCAGACTGAGCATAACGTGCCTTAATAGATACCGTTGTGAGAAAAGCGAGAAGAAGCTCATAATCCAGGAGAGGACACCGGGACTGGCTACTCGAACCCAACCACATGAGAAAGCGGTGTTATAGTCTTTCGAACCGGGCGAGTTGGGAAACGGCAGCACCGCTCCAAATAAGACTGCTGTAATGCCCCCGGACGCATGTTTATATATGAAAAGCACCATTGTCCCTCATAACAACATCATCCAGGTGTTTCCTAAGGGATGCGGCACGCTTCACACTGCCGACGTTTACATAGTCAGAACGCGGGCCTGACCCAACGGCGGTGGGGTACCCCGGCGCAAGTGTCACACCTTGCTCCTGAGAGCTTCTCTCTTCGTGGCTTTTCCCGGCTGGGGCTGGTCTCTCGACCGGTTCTTCTGTCGGCCTCTCGACCGATCTCTCGACCGCCCCCCGTCTGGGCTCTCCCCAGCTGGTCTCTACCCGCTGATCCCGGGAGACCGAGGGAGACATCTGCTGGCTCACAGCTCGAGACGCAACCCATCCACGGTCGGCACCTCTAGTTTGCGACGATATACGCCAGGGCCAGCCGCCGCGCGGGAGACATGTCACCACGTCATGTCACACGCGTCCACCGAGTCGGTCTCGGTTCATGCAGATGTGCTGCAATGCCTGCCATCTACAGGAGAGCTTGTGCACTGCAACTTCCAGGTGTTGTTCGAAGGTAGCGCTAGGACGGGCTGCAGCGCCAGCGCCAACTGAACGACGCTAGAAGCGCTTCTTGTCACCGCCCAGACAGTGCTGCCACGACGGTCATGAATGAACTCTTGGAGAGACGCGGGAAGGGGCATCAACCAAAAGGGTCAGTCATCATGGCATGGAGCGCTCCCTTTGCGCAAAGAGCATCAGCGTAGAAGAGGGCTGAGGCACCAGGGGCGGTCGCACGGTGGTATGGCGGGCCTCGGCTGCCGACACTGGGCATGCCCCACCTCCCGGTGTCAAGCATGTTGTTTTCGTCCCCCATGTCAAGCCTCGGCCGCCGACACTGGACGTGTCCCACCTCCCGGTGTCAAGCATGTTGTTCTCGTCCCCCATGTCGAGCATGCCGTTTGCCCCCTGGTGTGCCCCAGGTCCGACCGGCAGTCGGCACGCACTGGGCGGGATGCGGGCACGCAGCCAGCGCTGGGCGGTGGTCATCAACTGCAAGATCAAGCGGGACGCTCCAGCTCCGACCGACCGCTAGCGGCTCGACGCTGTATCGCCTCGCCTCGTAGACCTGCGCCCTCTCGTCACGCAGAGCCGCGGTGTCTCGCCTCGCAAATTCATGCGTCGCCTCGAAGACTCATGCCAACTCGACTGGCAGTTCAGGCTCGCGGTGAATCGCCAGTTAGCCAGGGGGTTTAGATCACCGTGAGGCACCGGGTCGGGGCCAAGTTAGCTTTTTTGCGCACTCGAGGAGTTGTGCGATTTCCATTTATCTTTGCTCTCTTCTACCCGCTGAACCACGGCTGAGTCGGTTGTAAGAAATCAGATCTGAAGGAATTGCTTTCAGCCTTGCCTGTTGCATGACATTTTTGCATGTAAAGGTCCTAGGCTTGGAAAACAATGAAACGTGGTCTGACCGTTACGAAGCAAATACAATACTGTGGTGTACTGTATATTACATTTTGCTTGGAAACGGGTGAGGAAATGAGGAATGTGGAAAAAGGGTGTGGAAATGAGCAATGGGTGCCAGACCTACACCTTGTGTAGCCATTTAGGCTAAGCCTATGGCATGCCTGGATAGAGGTAGACACCGAAAGAGAGGTAGGCAGAATAATTGACAGTAGTCGAGACAGCCGGGCAGAGTGGCAGCAGGCAAGTTACATTCCCGGACAGGAGGACTGCGCAACCGGAAACAGGCAGTGACTCTCGAGAAAGGGAAGCGCGGAAACGGGGAACGGAGAGACGGAAGAGAAGCTGCTGCTAGGCAGTGTTACGGCAAGACACGGCGACGCGGAAACGGAGGAACGGAGAGACGGAAGAGAAGTTCCCGCGAGGCAGGGCGTCGCGTGAACAGAGGAACGAAGAGACGGAAGTACAACAAGACCAAAGGAGGGAATGTGAGGAGGCACCGGGAATGGTACGATGGAGGCTAAAGAGGACACGCTGAGGGACGGGGCACCGTTTGGTAGGTGGATAGTTGAAATCCCGCTAACCTTCACGCAGCAAACACATGCAAAGTTTTCCCTTAAAGATCGCTGTCAAATTGCACGCTAACATCGACAAGCAAAAAATGCAGCTGAGATATTCTGACCGAAAAAACATCGGAATTTGATTGAACTGAGAAGTGAAGGCATAGAGGCGAGAGCCTTCTCGTCTGTCAGACGAGAAACCAACAGGAACCAGCAAAATATGCTCACAGAACTTCAGGACTTGAGATTTGCTATTTACAGTCTTCTGGTTGGACGCGCCGCTCCACCTCACTTTATTTTACACCGGCCACCGATTACGCCAACTGCGTTCATTTTCTTTGCCTTTACGAAATATCGCCACTAGCAATATTTGGTAGCATTAACGGAGGCGATTGTACGACAAAAATAACGCGACAAATACAAGTATGTTCTATGTTTTACCCAGAAAAACCTTCCGGAGACAGGAAAGAAGGGGCCTGCCCATTTTGTGTGCAGTTTTCATTGCATTTCATTTCATTGCTGTCCTGGTGCGATGTCTATCGACTCCAGTTGGGATGCTGAAAAATATCGTAATGAGCATGAACCTCCTGAGCATTGGGAATTGTGCAAGAAGTTTATGGAAGCTCACAAAAACGACTACCCAGAAAGCAAGCTTGTCAGCTTAGCTCAGGTGTTTGCCAATATGGAGTTCCTGGGATGCAGGTGAGATGGCTGTTTTGCAAGATCAGAATTGTGAATACCTTTCAGGCTTCAGAGACATTGGGAAGTTTGTTCTCAACTTGTCAGCTGGATAAGACAACCATTTCTGTAATTGGTTACTGCAGTATGCTGTCCACCCACTCAGCATATCCTGGTTTAATTGCAGTCAGTGGTTGTTTATTTGAAGCTGTATTAAGGTGTTTTATTGCAGATCATCACCAATGAGCATTTGGCATCTGAATCCATTCACTGATCATTCATGAATGTTAATGTAATGTTACCACTCCTGAGTTCAGGCTGATAAAGATTTAGGTGTGTGCATACTCAGTAAGGAATAATACAGGGTGCTTTTTTAGTTAGGAGTGGGCTGTGCATGTATGGAATGTGCCAGACTGTGAAATGTGCTTGCAGGATTGGGGTGGTTCACTGGTGTTTATTGTCATTAACTGAATGTGCTCTCAGTGTAGTATACAGGTTCAAGAATGGAATATTGCTTATGATATGTGGATATCTATGTGCTTTTAAATGTATGAACAGCATTGTATCTTCTTTCTGATTCGTGTCCTCAATATTTGTTCTCATCAATCTCAGACCGTTTGATCGAAGTTCTGGAGTTGCAGCATTATGTTTCATGTTGAATATGTTTGTCAGTCATCACAGTATTATGTCAGTTGCATAGTGCATTACACATAGTTGGGCTTTACATGTGTAAGAAAGAAAAAGTGGAAGTATGTAAGCATTTTCTCAACCAGCAGCAGAGGTGTGCAGAGATGGCCAGTTTATCTGCATCTCCACAGTCATCTTACCTGTGTTCCCTTAATGAATGTGTCCTCAAAGAATGGTTCAAGGAGTGCTCAAGTGTTCATTGAATCAACTAAAATAAAGCTTTCATATGTCCTAGCTTGTAGAACACCCTTAACAGTGCCTCCCATTTTCAGTCCCTAATGTGTGACAAATACCTTAGAAGTGCTTGGTTTAGTCAGATGGGAGATCTTCAGTGTCATTTTGGTGACTTGAATGCATCTGGTCACAAGACCTGCCTACCTTCATCATTGGTGTTAGCGCGGCCAGCTCTATGCGTTGAGTTGAGAGGAACCTTGGGCTTCAGGTATCCCCAAGAGACAATGGATCTGGTCAATGAGCTGGCTGCTGGCGTCGTGGAGGACTTCCGGGAGCAACGCAAGTCCAAGATTCAGAGGACCTTC
>NW_023596136.1:45546548-45564576 GCF_011947565.3 Pollicipes pollicipes
GTCACATTACTGTCACAGCAGTGATTCAACTAATGACCCAGTCATACCTCATACAAATGCCTCATGTCGCATCAGCCGAGCCGAAGACAAGCACTGCCAGCGGCGGCGTCAGCCTCGTCATCGTCTAATCACAGGAGATCGCTGACCGCTAGGACAGCACATGCCAAATCAGCTCAGGTAGTGGCTGGAGGACACAGTGGGATAGAAGCTGCCACTACCAAACCATCTAAAGATTGAGCAAAAAGGAAAATAGCTTATGCCAATGCAACAAATGCCAAAGAGGTTAATATTCTGAAGTTTGCTGTTGCTGTCAGGGTTGTCCATTAATTGTTTAGAGAACACCAATGGGTCAATAGGTACATCACAGCACCAGCCACACAAGCATCTCACCTGTAACTGTGCCAGCAAACCGGCCTTCTGACCAAGCAGTGAGCGCTCGTCACTCTTGTTCTAGTTTCCCCTGCTCATATGTCTTTGCGTCTCCACGAAGTTTGTATCTTGCAGCTGCCTTGACCTGAGGCAGGGTCATAACGTACACAGAGTCAAGTTGCTGCAATCACGAAGCTGTCCCATTGATGATGGATCAGGTCTCCTCATACAAATGCCTCATGTCGCATCAGCCGAGCCGAAGGCAAAGACTGCCAGCGGCGGCGTCAGCCTCGTCATCGTCTAATCACAGGAGATCACTGAACATTGGGAGAGCACGTGCCAAGTCAACTCAGACAGCGGCTGGAGGACACTGGACAGCTTCCTGATGCTCGAATACGAATGGCGATTCACTAGTGAAAATGCATGGGCCCGCATGAATAGCCACTTCAAAAATATGTGGTGACTGATAAGAGAAAAGCCTACAACAATATGGCACATGCCTTAAAGGTAGCCATTTTCCACTCCTTGCTTAGAGCATATCAATGGGGCAATAGGTTCATCATAGTGCCAGCCACACAAACATCTTACCTGTAACCAGGGGAGGAACTGGCCTTCTGACCAAGCAGTGAGCGCTCGTCACTCTTGTTCTAGTTTCCCCTGCTCATATGTCTTTGCGTCTCCACGAAGTTTGTATCCTGCAGCTGCCTTGACCTGAGGCAGGGTCATAACGTACACATGAGTCAAGTTGCTGCAATCACGAAGCTGTCCCATTGATGATGGATCAGGTCTCCTCATACAAATGCCTCATGTCGCATCAGCCGAGCCGAAGGCAAAGACTGCCAGCGGCGGCGTCAGCCTCGTCATCGTCTAATCACAGGAGATCACTGAACATTGGGAGAGCATGTGCCAAGTCAACTCAGACAGCGGCTGGAGGACACTGGACAGCTTCCTGATGCTCGAATACGAATGGCGATTCACTAGTGAAAATGCATGGGCCCGCATGAATAGCCACTTCAAAAATATGTGGTGACTGATAAGAGAAAAGCTTGCAACAATACGGCACATGCCTTAAAGGTAGCCATTTTCTATTCCTTGCTTAGAGCACATCAATGGGGCAATAGGTTCATCATAGCGCCAGCCACACAGACATCTTACCTGTAACCAGGGGAGGAACCGGCCTTCTGACCAAGCAGTGAGCGCTCGTCACTCTTGTTCTAGTTTCCCCTGCTCATATGTCTTTGCGTCTCAGCGAAGTTTGTATCCTGCAGCTGCCTTGACCTGAGGCAGGGTCCTAACGTACACATGAGTCACGTTGCTGCAATCACGAAGCTGTCCCATTGATGATGGATCAGGTCTCCTCATACAAATGCCTCATGTCGCATCAGCCGAGCCGAAGGCAAAGACTGCCAGCGGCGGCGTCAGCCTCGTCATCGTCTAATCACAGGAGATCACTGAACATTGGGAGAGCACGTGCCAAGTCAACTCAGACAGCAGCTGGAGGACACTGGACAGCTTCCTGATGCTCGAATACGAATGGCGATTCACTAGTGAAAATGCATGGGCCCGCATGAATAGCCACTCCAAAAATATGTGGTGACTGATATGAGAAAAGCCTACAACAATATGGCACATGCCTTAAAGGTAGCCATTTTCCATTCCTTGCTTAGAGCACATCAATGGGGCAATAGGTTCATCATAGCGCCAGCCACACAAACATCCTACCCGTAACCAGGGGAGGAACTGGCCTTCTGACCAAGCAGTGAGCGCTCGTCACTCTTGTTCTAGTTTCCCCTGCTCATATGTCTTTGCGTCTCCACGAAGTTTGTATCTTGCAGCTGCCTTGACCTGAGGCAGGGTCATGACGTACACAGAGTCAAGTTGCTGCAATCACGAAGCTGTCCCATTGATGATGGATCAGGTCTCCTCATACAAATGCCTCATGTCGCATCAGCCGAGCCGAAGGCAAAGACTGCCAGCGGCGGCGTCAGCCTCGTCATCGTCTAATCACAGGAGATCACTGAACATTGGGAGAGCACGTGCCAAGTCAACTCAGACAGCGGCTGGAGGACACTGGATAGCCTGTTGATGCTCAAATGCGAGCAGCGATTCAGAAGTGACAATGCATTGGCCCGTGGGAATTGACACTAAAAACGTGAAGTGAGTGACAAGAACAAAAGCTTGCACCAATATGGCAAATTCGTTAGAGGTAGCAGCTTCCCATTACTTGCTTAGGGCACATTAATGGGGCAATAAGCTCATAATAATGCCAACCACACAAACACCTCACCTGTAAACACGCCCACCAAGGCGGCCTTCTGATCCATCAGTGCGCATTTGTCACTCTTCCTGAAGTTTCCCCTACTCATATGTCTTTGCGTCTCCACGAAGTTTGTATCTTGTAGCTGCCTTGACCTGATGTGGGGTCACAACACACATCAGTCCAGTTACTGGGATCGCGAAGTTACCCCACTGGTGACGGGATCGAGTCTCCTCATACAAATGCCTCATGTCGCATCAGCCGAGCCGAAGGCAAATACTGCCAGCGGCGGCGTCAGCCTCGTCATCGTCTAATCACAGGAGTTCACTGAACATTGGGAGAGCACTTAACAAATGAACATGATCAGCAGCTAGGGGACGCTGACTATGTCCAGTCAACGATCATTGAACAGAAAAAATCGTCTCTTGAATGCGCATCACACGAAGGGACAATGAATAACGACTTCTCAATGACTATCAGTAGGTTATTTTGGAGAAATCTAGTTTGGTGTGTGCAAGAAAAGACTAAAAACTTGTGCCACAGACGATAAAAAGCCATCTTCGAACAGTGACGCTACCGGTTCATGTGCATTCGCTATTTCTAACCAAACTGCCCAACTTACGTTTCAATGACAGCAAACAGGCATTTTCACTTCGCGTCGATCACGCACAAATCTTCCTCACGTCTTCTCTGCAGACCGGACTCCTATTCATCTTCGCCAGCTGCATTGAACTGCAAGTCACATCAGCGAGCATTAGTGACAGCCCACTAGAACAGCGCGGCCTTACTACCGAGATGGCCAGGTCTCCTCATACAAATGCCTCATGTCGCATCAGCCGAGCCGAAGGCAAATACTGCCAGCGGCGGCGTCAGCCTCGTCATCGTCTAATCACAGGAGTCCCCCAGGCAGGGGGCCGAAAGCATCCCGGCGACTGGCCTTGGGCAGCCACCGAACCTAAACTCGTCAACCAGCCAAAATATGGGTTAGTTCAAAACATAGTCAACATCCGAAAGCCAGTTTTAGCCACCATCATCACCAAAAGTCACCGTCTGAAAAAGAGCCATCGAGTTGACACATCACGCGTCTTATCAGCCTGTGACAATGTCCACTGACCTGAGGTCGGGGTGTACGGCGAATTGATCGGCGGAGCGGGTGGCGCAGCGGACGGCCGCGCCAGCCAAGGCGGCCCGCTCGGCCCACACCAGGCAGGCGCGACGCCTCAGGCGAGCGCCCAGAGCGGCCGGTGCCAGGCGGGACGTCACCATGGTGTGTTCTAGATAGTTTTGCTGTGCTGCATACCGCCTGGAGGCGCGACCGTGCGCTCTCCACCCGCAGCTCGGCCCAGCAGCCAGTGCCACGACCTACATCGTGCCGAGCGAGACGCGTACCGACGTCCGACTGCTGCCTCGCTGATGAACGAGTGGTTGAGCTCCACTCATGCATTGAGCGAACTACATCTTTAGCTTGGTGTACATTAGAAAATGAAAACAGGAAGCTTACACTAAAATGAGCTGCAAGGATGTCTGCCAAAGGCTGCATTTCAAGTTATGTCCTACGCTGCTGCTTGCCAGGGGCGTGAAGGCTATACCTGTCATAATGGCGTACCTTCATACAACCATCACATGCGTCACATGAATGCTTCAGATTTTTGTCTTGACCACACCAGACCTTGACAAAAGGCAGTGCAACTGACCAAATAGATGTATTTCTTTATCAAACTTCGGCCAGATTCCGTGACTGAGAGGCAGGCGCCCATGTCAAATATGACCATCTCGGGAGCAGGCAAAACAAGCAGTGTCTCCGTGAGCAGCCCAAATAAAATTTCTCCGAAGACGCATCCTTGTTGGTCAGAAAACACAGGACATCACAGGCCTACTTAAAGATCTTGCCCTGGTTGACCTTCCGACCCTTAGAGTCGGCACCTTCCCACTTGAAGTAGTCGTTCACCATCTTTTTGGTCTCTTCTGAGTTCGCGTCCAGCTTTTTCCAGCTGTACGACTCGAAGTCGATCTGCCAGTCGGGACTCAGCTGTGGAATGGTACGACACAGTTCAGCGTCAGTCCCGGACCGCGGCTAACCCCATGTGTCATACACACCAGCAAACAGAACGTCATAATTCAGCCCACAATTTGTTCACGACAAAGACGCACGGAAGCCAACACTTCAGCATGGCAAACGTAGCGCTCACTAACAAGGCAGTACACACGACCATGGTACATCACGAGATCCTTATCCCCAAATCGACATCCTCCCGCTTCTGTGGCCTGACTTGGCTGGGGTTGCCGCCGCCAAACGAATAAACCTTTACCGGACCTAAGCCTCGAGACACCACGAGTAATCCGCTCCTGTACCCTGCTCGGCGACCTGACCCACGTCAGAGGAAGGAGACTGGAGTCACTTCCAGACTCAAATGCAGCGCACGTAGACGGCGTGCCCAGAGATCAATGGCCAGACATGTGCCTGGTCCCCGTAGAGCGTGAGTGTTCATAGTGTGTGATCCCATGTGTACCGTTCTGGTCCTGAAAGATTCTGGAATCTGTTTGCAGCCTCACGGGCGTAACCGCAAATATCTTCAACTCACTACCGAGCAGTTGGTTGGCTGAGCGTTGGACCGATCCCGAGTCAGGGAGCCAACGACCTGGGCGTCCGTGTGTCCACCGTGAGAGGCTGGCTGTCCGGCGACTAAGCCAGCCATCACCGGGCACAGCACCGGTGGCAGGAGTGCGGACACGGCGTGGCCACAACCGTCCTGTCCGAGTCCGTCCACGAGAGGCTGGTTGTCCGGCGACTAAGCCAGCCATCACCGGGCACAGCACCGGTGGCAGGAGTGCGGACACAGCGTGGCCCCAACCGTCCTGTCCGAGTCCGTCCACGAGAGAGGCTGGTTGCCCCGCGACTAAGCCAGCCATCACCGGGCACAGCACCGGTGGCAGGAGTGCGGACACAGCGTGGCCACAACCGTCCTGTCCGAGTCCGTCCATAAAGGGGTTGGCTCACGACAAAACTAGTCCCAAGCTGCCTGCTGTGGATATCCGGTCCACAAGATTGCGTGCGATGGTAAATGGCCAGGTCAAAGCGCCTGATGTCGAAGCCACCACTCCACCCAATGTTGCCCTAATGTTACGGTTGTCAAGGCCTCCAACCAGCCGACCATTGAGAAGCACATTTGGGGAGATAAAATTGTCGGGCCCCAGCTCGGTCTCAAACATTAACAGAAGCGAAGTCCCCGTCTCCAGCCACGACTGAAGAAGTTACGTGAGCGCAAGAGGCTGACATTGGTCAAGGTGCCATAGAACTGAGCCACCAGGGACTGGAGAAGCGTTCTCTTCACCGACGAGACGTGTATCGAGCTTTCACCCGCCCCGCCGACAGAGCGATCGTGTCTGGCCGAGCCGCAGATCTGGTGTCCCTATCAGAGGGAGTGTCGAGCAGCAGCTGCAGGTCCTGGTATGGGAGCCGCTGCACTACCGCGGGTGGCCTGGCAGCACATCACCCCCCCCCCCCCCCTCCCCCCCTCACGGCGTTTTAAGGTTCTCAGGACGACGGCGACGACTGCCACGCAGCGCAGAGGGAAGTGGGTGCCATGCAAGGTCAACTCACCGCAAGGTGACCAGCCATCTTCCGATAGAACGGCGCTCCAGCTCATCGAGCCAACTAAATGCAAAAGTGGTGGCGGACCGACGTTCCCCAAGCTTCGTATGAAGAACGGATGGCCAAATGCCAGCTCAGGTCTGAACCCAATAAAAAACGAAAAACAAACTGCGAGATTGTCCACTACATGAACGAGACGACTTCAGTGACGTCGGACGACATGCTAACCAGAAGCCACTGGGCACCCTGATCCACCATCAGCTTAGCGGTGCTCGCCAACTTGGTATACAGCATGCTGTATCATATGACAGCTCACGTTCAATGTAGGGGAGCTTACATATGCAAATCAGCCGTGCACTTGTGCTTTAAATATTAATCACACCAAAAGAAGAGGGCATCAATGTCAGGACACCCTGAACCACCTCGGGGGGTTTCGTTGAAAATATCAGGGGTTTTCTTACCTCGAAGGCAAGGTCGTGACCCCTCCACACCCAGATGCCTGAGATGGAGGAGTTGTTGTTCTCGCCGAACACGACCACAGAGGCGAAGGCATTCTTGCGCAGCTTCTCTAGCCGCTGGAACATCCCTAGAAGGTTCCACACGTTACTATGTGACTCACTTCTCTGACTACCTCCGCCGTGGCCGACGGCCTTATGACACGTGGAGGACATACTGACAATACCCAGTCATACATGGCAACACAGCCCCAAATTGGTGAATAAATAATGCATTTCCTTGGCTAACATAACAGACATGAATACCTTAACCATATGAATACTTATTTTGCTTTGAGTGTACACAAACTGATGGCAAGTACTGACACAGTTCTGTCATACAACAGAACATGTAATGCCTGGATGCGCCAATTACCATCTATGTGAGGCAACATGCTTCAATAGCACAGTAATTTTCAACCCAAATCCTTAAATCATATCCTGGTGCACATAACACATCTTGCAGGTTTATTCCACTGTTTAAAATGTTGCAAAAACATTTTAATTACTGGCCTCAATGTGAATGACTGCCCTACAATCATGTAAATGCTAAATATCTGGCGAGCAATAATTACAATCAGGTCATCCCTACCTCCCACGAGGTTGCACGACATGAAGATCTGTCCCAGCTCATCTGAGTACTTGTATTCAGAGAACCAGATTGAGAAGTTCTCCTTATCAAACTTCTCCCAGAAGTAGGGGACTGACTTGTCCTCGTCGTTGTTGGAGTAGAAACGCTTAAAGTCATCCATATCCCAGGAGCTGTTGGCCAACGATGGCAAATGTCAACACCATGATCAAATGACAGCAACCATTGGCATGTTTGAGGACCCCTCAGACAAATGCCTCACCTCACATCACACCGGCCCAACGCGGAGACCGCGAGAGCCCGCGTTGGCCTCGTCACCGCCTGGTCATAGGGAACAACACAGAGCACAGAAGAAAAAGATGCAGTGAGCAGCATCACTTGATTTACAAGATGTACAGCTTTGAGGCAAGGCCAATTTCATTACAGGGTGCTTGCCACAAAATCATGCCAGTTACCTCTTTGGCATGCCAGCAAACGGATCCTTGGACTTGGGTTCGGCTGCCATCACCTCTTCTGCAGGATCTGCCTCCTCTTGTGGCTTCTTCTCCTCCTTGGCCTTCTTCTTGTCCTCCTTGGGCTTCTTCTCCTCCTTCTTCTTGTCCTTCTTGCCACCAGTGCCACCCTGCACCGGCTGGGGATCGGCGGTCTTCACACACAGCTTGACCTCGCCCACGATGGTCTTCACCTGAGGCCAGGTCACATTGGCAGGCGTCAGTCACGTTGCCACTTTTACAACAAATCCACTAATGAGAGTGGAGTCCCCTCATACAAATGCCTCATGTGGCATCAGCCGAACCAAAGACAAATACTGCCAGTAGCCTGCGTCAGCCTCGTCATCATCTAATCACAGGAGTCAAATGTGCTGACAAGAGCAGTGGAATAAGAGACCAGTTCTCACTTATAATGTGCAGTTTGCAAAGGTTTCCCCTAAACCAGCTGCTTATCAAGGTGACAGCCATTAACTTATTTCAATGGATATGGCCAGAATGATTACCAAGCCATGGCACTCAGCCTGTGGCTGGTTCACGATGGTGTTGAACCAGCGGGTGACGTTGCCGTAAGGCTTCCTGAACTCAGGATCCATGGCGAGCTGGTAGGCGGACAGGAGGGTGCAGCACACGGCCACGTCGGCCAGCGTGACCCGCTCGCCCACCAGGTACGTGCACGTCAACAGGTGAGCATTCAGGGCGGCCATGGCGCGGCGCAACTCCTCCTTGGCACGCTCCGTCGTCTGCTTGTTGTGCTGGATGATACCCTGGGACACACAGGCGCATCAGCAAAGCACTGAAACACAGAGCCAAATACAGACCAGTCAGGCAGGTGGAAAAGGTCGAGACAACCGGCGGTATCCGCGCCTTCAATGAACTGGCGCAATCTAGTCAAAACTGAGTGCATCCTGTACATGCAAAAGAACCCATGACCCGAACAGAACACGCAATGTATTGGAATTAACTGCATGGACTTGGAATGTAAAAGTCATAAAACTGGTAAGAAATAGACATGTTTTAAACTGCGCAAACACCAAAGAACAACACAATCAAGAAACGGGTTTGGCCATGACCCACAACAGCAGATTGGGATGAGGTGGGGCAATGGGGGATGGCCATTAAGGTTTAGGAGCAGACAGGCTAAAGACCAATTTTAACAAATTAAAACTGGGGGGGCTAGCATCCAATTTGGCCAATATGGGGATACTTGTCTGCAGACTCTCTTCCTCATCCCTGCCCAATTACACTGGCAGGGTGCCACCACCCACACACATGCAGTCCTCACCTGCATGGGGAACGTCCAGGCACAGACAGCCGGCAGCAGCTCGGAGTCAGCGAAGCCCATCCACTGCACCACCTGGGCGCGCTCAATGTCCGTCTTGCCGCGCAGCTGCTCGTTGGCCACGTACCACGCGATCGCATTGCTCTCGGCGATGCACGCACCGTCCGACGACTCAAACGCTGGCACCTGGCGGATGGGGCCACCCATTTGAGGATGCAGTGTCTTCATCTTTAATGTATGTCCCAATCAAAGCTGAATAAAAATTTCAGAGGGATCCATCATGTGCCATGAACAATCTGAGCTGAACAATGTGAGTCAGCATTAGAAACACTGGCAGCACCAAGGCAGTTCACCATGACATAAAATTTAGCTATGGGCCACAAAGCACATCTAAATCATGATGGTCTGCACATCCTTCCCTGACCTGACCTCAGCTGGGCTTGATCAGCCACTACAACCAACCAAAGGTCACACAGGGACACTTGCTCTGTTAACCAAATGAGCTTCTGGAGCAAAAAAACATTACACTGGTGAACATATAAGGTGTTGTTACACACTGCCACCCTCACAGAACATCACATCACATTTAACAGATGAAGCTCACCTTGCCCATAGGGAATTTCTTCAGGAAGGCATCAGTCTTGTTGGTTTCACCAAAGACAAAGTCCTTGGCAACTTCCACTTTGGCGCCCGAGTACTGGGCAGCAGCCAGTACCTTATAGGCACGGAAGTTGTTGGGATACGTGTAAAGCTTCTGAAAAGCAACCAAACATCAATTCAGTTCCATGATACAGGGGGCACAAGACCCTTAGAAAACAAAGACAGGGGGAGGGGGAGGGCTGAGCCCCACTATGGGAAAGCAGCAATTAGTTCAAGTTCAGCAATTGGCTTCAAAAAGTTCAGCAAATAGTTCAGCAATTAGTTCAAAGAGTGTCAATTTGAAAGAAATAAGCAACGCCTTTCACTCATGCCACCCTTCCTCACCTAAACACACCAGTTATTCTATTGCTGAACAAAGTGGCTAATGGCCAATGGGGTCAGTCTCTCACATCACTGGCCATGGAAATCAAGAAACACAAACTGGCCAGCGATGAAGCTGGAATCAACAATTTTATCAGTTCAGACCCCTACTTCACTCTAAGTTTGAACCCTTTCCTATCTGTACTTTTCAAGTGTTTTGCCGCCACATAAAAACCAGGATTTTCCATCCCATAATCTCTTCCTATAATTATTTTTTATTGTGTCTAGCTAACCACAATGGTTATCCATGCCCATCTTTACTGGGTCATTGATCAATTACACATAACATACAAATGAGGTGTGGGTGGTCAACTAACAGTATTTTCTCAGAATGCAATACTTTATGAACCTACTCACTGCTTATTTAACCTGTAACCACATAGGGATTTGAATATACCCATGGTTTTGAAAATTTTGAACCATGCACAGTTCATCCACCCAGTTTCCAGTGCTCAAGAGGCCATCAATTTTCACATGCTGGAGCAATTTTATGGAATAATGTGAGGTCAGTGAATCATGATATTATCAGTAGACATGCACCACTAATTTTGCATACAGTTACTAACTGCCTTATGCCTTGAGCTGCTTTGATGCACTGAACAGATGTGCCAGCCAGCCAGCCAGTAATTTGTCACACCAAACCACCATCACGTGAAGAGGTCTGCTATTTGCATTATGTCCTGTTAGTTCATGTGGAATCAACATGTAATGGCAGAACCCAATCATTTATCCTTCAATTTGTGATAACGAAATCAAAATTGGTAATACACTTCCAACCAATTCAAGGACTGTCTGTTCATTCAATAATCTGTCAGAGCAGGATGAACAGCTTTTGGGATTTTTCAGTGCACCTAATCCCAATGTCACCCAGCAGTGCCTCAGGATATGGCCATCTGGGTCATGGGGACATACATATTTTGTTATGCTGTTTCAATGCTATCTTGAGGTTTACTGTCTCTTGATCCTTGCTAAAGCTTGGCCAATTAGCATCTAACCAGGCAGCAATCAACCCAGCACCTGACATATACCTCATATACCTCAGGCCTGACACATGGGCAGGGCAGGTCAGATATTGGTGTTCTGGGTCAGATTAGCACCAATGAATCTAGCACAGAGGTTGCCAGAGAACCAGGATTCTCGCAGCAGCACAACTCAATCTTTACATCCTGGACATGTTGCCAAAGGCATTTTTGAATACTGATCAACCATAACAGTGATGCTTGACTGGTGGGGTATTTTACTGCTGTGCAATGATCATAATTGAGCAAACTGGCAACGTGTATGTGGGTATCTGATTGTATGGCATAAAAAGATAGGTGCAATCCTACTTCAAACATGCATTGTTCAGCCAGTGTTACACAATGCACATTATATCCTGAGTGACTGATGACCCAGTCACTGATGAGTGGATGTTGACTCACCAAAAAAATTATAAAAATTCCCTTTGGTACCAGGTCATCTCTCTCCCAGTGATGCCCAATGAGTTGAAGAACTGCCATGTAGGACTAGGTAATGGATGGGTAATTCAGAAATATTCTGTGCCACTCATGTGTAGTTTTTCCTCGGAAACTTTACGAGGAGTCACGCTGAATTATCATAGTAACATATGTAACCCCAAAAATTATCACATGGTCACATCCACAGCCTGACAAAATCTATTCAACGTACAACTAAGGTCCCAGCTACAATGTCTCATTTTCTTTTCAAATTCACATGGCAAAAGTTCACTTCTAACCTTACGTGTGACTGATCTCATATGTGTAAAACCGAGAACTGTTAGATATACCAAACGTCATGCAAGGCGTCGCCCTGCTGATCCATTATGCTGATGAACACGAGCAGTAAGTACTTGACGTTAGGTAAACAACTTAAAACACACAAATAGAATTAGTCCACGCATTTATGCACGATGTCAATGGTGTAATATCATTAACTGCTCACCCCTGAAACCATGGTCGGCCGCTCGCCTCCGTGTCGCCACGAAAAAGGCCGACGAGCGGAAGTTTTCCTCAATAGAGACGTAAGTATGACCCTAAGGTAATGATGCTATTTCAGCTAAATGGTTATGATTTGGTTTTTAGAATGACACTTTAACTCCATATTTTGACCAACATACATATCACAAGTCTGTATTCTGGGTTTTGGTCGGTGTTCAACTTTGATCTCCTCTATCCTCGGCCTTTTCCGGAGTGATCGCCGAGCAGTCGGTGAGGGTATAAAACGTTGTTATCGTATTAATTTGCTATACATTCATTACCTCACCAATTGCAAGGGTGAAAGAAATATTACGTTCTTTTCAATGCCTGTATGCAATCTGTTGTGCTGATGGCGTCCTAAGCGTACTCCGACTTTTCAGTGATTTTGGGCACCTTCAGTAACTCAAATACATCAGTCCATTCGCTCAGCGGATGTTCTGTCATACCGCTTGTGTTTTGGGGCATGACGCACTGCCATTGATTCTTTTGGCATCTGTGGTGGGGCGAAATTGCATTTTACATGTCAGGTTTTCTGAATTGTGCAAGGAACATTGCGGGTGTTAGTTGGCAAGATGTGGTATGATGCATTTCCCAGGATGCTATAAACTTGATTTGTTGTTAGTTGATATATGTCTGCTTGTTTTATTTTCCCTCATTCCAGCTTGTAGCAGCTATTTTTTAGCTGGAATGATCAAGGAACCAAGTGTGCCTGCTGTGCAGAACCATTATGATAATTCTTTGAATTATGGACTGTGTGTTACTATTTGTGGCAAAAATGCATCAAAACCAGAGTCTTGGGATTTATTGGGTATATGATCAAATAAGATTGTGTAGATGCTGTCATGATGCAAGGCATTCAGCATTGCATGCTAGTTTTGCAGTCTGTTTCATGTACTTTTATTTGTAACAAATATACTATTCAAGGGTTGGGGAAATGAAACACAAGTATGGCTCATCAGTACAGTTATACCCATTTATTTTTCCATTGCCCACCAAGACATTTAGCATTGTGCAGTCAAAGACATGATTCAGATGTAAGTGAGGCAGGACATAGCCGTAGGTGTACAGGTTCCGTGGAGCCTTGTTTATGCTTGGTGGCTTCAAGTGAGCTCGGTTTTGGATGACATCTGAAAGCCTCGGAGATGGAAATATGGATTTGGCATGCACCATTAGACAATATCAGGCAGGAGTGAAAAGTTGACAAATATCAGGAAAAGGAGTGAAACATTCCTCCTCATAGGGTGTTGTGTCACACCCAATGTCATCAATTCCAGGATGCTGATTAAAGGCCTTAATTTGACCCTTTTCCAGTATTTCTGGTGTAGGGTTCTGTAAATTGACTGAATGGAATACACCCAGGTGATGCAAATCATACAATATTGGTGTATTGGTAGATGTGCCAACTGCCATGTACTTATAAATACTTTCAACCATCAAGCTGCTTCTCTGCCATTCATAAGCAGTGCAAACCTTTTTCCTTGCATTCAGTATCCACCTAGGTTATGGCAGCTGCATTAGTTGTGCAGCTGTCAGTTCATGTATCTTGAAATATGATGCTAGTGAGACCACAGACACCTTCAGGTGATTGTGGCGTGGCATCACTAAAGCTTTGATACTCTAGTCTCAAGCAACTAGACTTATGACTGAAAGTCTGTCTGAAATAGCATTGGCATTTGTGGTCTTGACCACCAATTATTGTCCAGCATTGGATTAATGTTATGGTTTGCTGAATTGTTTTCAATTGAGAAGAATTGAACAGGAATACTTTTTGGCAAGCCCACAGGTGACATTGGGAAGCAACTCAAACTACTGGAAATAGTGTGATATGCCTATTGCTGCTTCATGTGCCTTGGACATAGTCTGTCAAGAGAGCCAACAATAAAGAACTCATCTGCATGGCAGATAGGATCATCCTTTTTATCCATTGTCCTGGCAAGGCTCTGATGGATTCTGGTGTGTGTATCCCATTTTGAAGCCAAAAAGTAAAGGTATTGAAGGTAATTGCTGTAGAAAGATTCATTATTAGTGATAACCTTCCCAGGTGCTGTGCGAGGAGCCTTGGTTCTCATCCAAGTTGCACAATGATGTACTTAAGGAAATTGATTCATTGTTTTCCATTTCAGGCACCATGCAGATTTTTGTTAAAACCCTCACTGGGAAGACAATAACTTTGGAGGTTGAGCCTTCAGATACAATCGAGAATGTGAAGGCTAAGATTCAGGATAAGGAGGGTATCCCTCCTGATCAGCAGAGACTGATCTTTGCTGGCAAGCAACTGGAAGATGGCCGTACTCTGTCAGATTACAACATCCAGAAAGGTAAGACCTAGCTTGCTGGAATGTTTGCGGTCAGCACCTGCTTGCTTTGTGATTGACAAGGCTGTCTTATTAGTGCAGACATTGTGTTGCATGTATATAGCATCTACCCATCTGACTAGATGACAGTGCAGGACACTGTATGGCACACAGTGCATTTGAGACTAAACATACAGGGGTGTAACCCATGGAAGGTGTATTCTGCTTGAATGGTTTTCACTAATTAGTAAATGACTAGCCTTTGGTCAGAAATGAATTGAGTAAGGTGGCTGCAGAGTCATGAGTGATCTGATGTCTGGAGCCAGATTTGGGGTCATATGATTGTCCCCACAGGGAGATAGTTCATTAAGATTATCTCCACAGCTTTCAATATGGGTTGAGGCTTTCCAGGTCTATCATTGCATCGAAGAAACTACCATGTACTGTTATAGCATTTGCATCATGCCTTTTATGTATATGTTGACCTCAACTGACTAGGAATGACACACTGGGAGGTGACCAGATTTTTTTCCCTTGTGATCAGCTTTTACCATTCAGGCTGATGAGTCAGGGCAGTGTTCCTCCCTGCGCCGTTGCCCCTCGCTCGTCCCAACGGCCGGCGCGGGCCGCTACTCCCTCCGCCGGGGACTTGATTGTGTGGTCGTCCGCAGAGTCGACACTTCATCTGGTGCTCCGGCTGCGCGGCGGCGTCATCGAACCCACGCTCCGCCTGCTGGCCCAGAAGTACAACTGCGACAAGATGATCTGCCGCAAGTGCTACGCCCGCCTCCACCCGAGGGCGACCAACTGCAGGAAGCGCAAGTGCGGCCACACGAACCACGTCCGCCCGAAGAAGAAGCTGAAGTAGGCCGTGCCGCGTGCGACGTTGGCTGCGTGGAGGCCTCGTGTAAAGAGCAAATAAATTGAAAAAAGAGAATTGTGTCTGCTGTAATGTAGACGGAGAGCTGGGGTGTCGGTGAGCAGAACGGGAAACGACGTTGGTAGCTTTATGTGCGCTTACGTCTGATAATTAGGTACGTTATGTTGGCAGCAATTAGGCACAACCAAAAATGTAAGATTGCGAGAAATGGATTGTAAGATAGCAATTCTGTTTCAACACGCGTCACACCAGCGGATTCAGGTTTCTGCTACGTAATGATAATAGACGCGGGAGATCTTAGCGGTTGCTATGGGGCGCGTGCCGCGTGTAGGTCTGCGTGCGCGGTGAGGTGGAGTATTCGGGCTAGAGGACCTTTAATGAGAACATTCTGGCGTGGTGTATTTTAAACTTCTACCATAACATTCGCCGTCATACACTGAAGATTTTAGGAGAGACGGAACATTAGTGTCGAGTCTGAACAATGGCGCCGCGGCCTGACTATCGGCGTTTGTGTATGCTCAGCCTGAGCCCAGGCGTTCGAACTATAAGAGACCGATCTTCGTCGATAGCAAGGGCTCGAGTAAGTCGATTTCTTCTATGAAGTACACTCCATTGTAAGCTGTTCATGAACACGCCGTTTCGCATAAACTTACCGAATAAACATAAACATAAACCGAATGGAAATTCGTTCCTCCGCAGCATAACAAACTGAAATATCATGATTGTATAAGCAATTATTTTCATCACCAGTGACGCAAACTGAAATCCGGAGACAGACCAGTTCTTGGGTAGGTTAGATCAACCTTATTGGCCCAGCCCCCCCCCCCCCTCCCCCTCCCCGGAGTGAGTTCAGAAAGTGAATTCTGAATCCTGGTCCGCATTTTGTTATATCGGCGCGGTTTCACAAAGGGGGGGGGGGCACAAGGGCAAAATAGTAAAGATATGTGAAACCTAGCCTCATAAAACGCAAATGAAGTGGTAAACAAAGCGGTTTATCAAACGATCCGACTCACTTTGTTCTCAAGGGTGTATGCCGGAGCTCGCTCCAAATGAAAACTAAACTACCCCACCTGTCATGCATGTTTATTTATGGAATCTATGGATTACTGAGCATTGTGATGGAACAAAACTCTCGTCCATCGCAAATCAGACCTGTTCACTGGGCAATAGTGTTGGGGTTCAGCGACCGCATAGCCTCGCTCCTGCTGCCCTCACTGGTGTTTGGCTTCAGTGACTGCATAGCCTCATTATTTCTGCCGATACTCTGACAGTCTTCAACCTCAGCATGTTCGAGGCGACATGTTAATCATCCACATATTAATCACTTTTCGCTCGTCTGCACTCGGTTATCACGCGCGCATTTGATGCATTCATTTCGCAGCCCTAAGGCACTGTTTGAAAAGAGAGGATGCATTTCCATGGCAGACCTGTCTTCGATGCAAGATGAATCGATCGGTTAGTCATGAACTGCATGATAAGTCAAGCCAATCGATTATTTCGTATATAAATTGAATCATGAAACGAATCATTAACTTCTTAAGATTTGGTCTGACGCAAATAAAGTCGACACGCAGGTCAAATGGACCGTTTCTATGTTGTTCTTGTATCATGATTTGCCAACATTGCCTGTTTGTTGCGTTGAAATGAGATTGTTTGCAACTGCTTCGGGTTGCCACATGGTAACTATGGTAACTGAGAAGAAACCATGTAAAGTAACGATGGTAACTGAGATAAATGATCAATTAGAGTTCCGTCTTTTGGTTTTGAGTTGGTGACAGATGGGTATTTCCTTCATTAAGCGCGGAATGTTTGCATATTTTTGTTTCACTTACCCATGACTCAGTGAGTCAGGACACGAGCAAAGCAGGCGTCTTTAGGTAGGACACTGATGTAGAATAGCCGAACCGGTGGAAAATTGTGATGGGTTGAAGAAAGCGTACAAGCAATTCACTTGGCTTTCCCATTTTCATTTCTTATTTCATCCTGCATTCTCCTGATATCTGGTCCTTATTACTGAGTTTGATATTAAATGATGTCGATTAAAATGTGCCAAAATCAGCACGCAAACATTGAACGCCGGATGAACCACTGCTGAATCAATTCACACAGCGAGATGGTAATCTGAATCAGAACTAAATCATCGAACTTGAGGGTGAATCAACACAGAATTGATTCATGAGACAACCACAAATCAAATCAGACTTAATCATTCGACGATAGCCGTCCATCAACGGTGAATCGATTCTAAAAGAAGCTGAATCGAACTCAGGTCTGTTCAAGCGTGAGTTAGCGGTTTCAACACTTACATAGTTTGCGATTAGCTAGGCCCATGTTGCGAATTTTTACCAATTTTTCTTGAGTTGGACATGGTCGCGAGCAGCCGCTGCCATGCACGTACTGTGCAAGGCACGGCTACGTTCGATTCGAGACACCCACTCCGTTTTGGTTCGCAGCTCTATTTGGTGCCAAAAATGGTGACGCTCAAATTGTGACGTTATGTATTTTTTAAAAATTACACATTTCACTCCACAGATGCACGCAGTCATCACTCGGAATTGAGCGGTCATCTTGGCCGTAGAGCATGCTAAAAAGGTACGACGACGATGGCGCAACATGCTGTAAATCTATCACCTGACGCGATCCCATCTAGCCGGCCACCGTCACGATTGCACGAGCGAGCAGGTGCGTATGACTGTGAGATCGCACCGGCGACATGTCATTGAGTGTGCCGGGGGGGCAGAGTTTTGCTTCGCTGACCTTGGCCTCCGCCGCGGACGACGCGCCGAT
>NW_023596136.1:45565278-45586276 GCF_011947565.3 Pollicipes pollicipes
CACAAGTATGGCTCATCAGTACAGTTATACCCATTTATTTTTCCATTGCCCACCAAGACATTTAGCATTGTGCAGTCAAAGACATGATTCAGATGTAAGTGAGGCAGGACATAGCCGTAGGTGTACAGGTTCCGTGGAGCCTTGTTTATGCTTGGTGGCTTCAAGTGAGCTCGGTTTTGGATGACATCTGAAAGCCTCGGAGATGGAAATATGGATTTGGCATGCACCATTAGACAATATCAGGCAGGAGTGAAAAGTTGACAAATATCAGGAAAAGGAGTGAAACATTCCTCCTCATAGGGTGTTGTGTCACACCCAATGTCATCAATTCCAGGATGCTGATTAAAGGCCTTAATTTGACCCTTTTCCAGTATTTCTGGTGTAGGGTTCTGTAAATTGACTGAATGGAATACACCCAGGTGATGCAAATCATACAATATTGGTGTATTGGTAGATGTGCCAACTGCCATGTACTTATAAATACTTTCAACCATCAAGCTGCTTCTCTGCCATTCATAAGCAGTGCAAACCTTTTTCCTCGCATTCAGTATCCACCTAGGTTATGGCAGCTGCATTAGTTGTGCAGCTGTCAGTTCATGTATCTTGAAATATGATGCTAGTGAGACCACAGACACCTTCAGGTGATTGTGGCGTGGCATCACTAAAGCTTTGATACTCTAGTCTCAAGCAACTAGACTTATGACTGAAAGTCTGTCTGAAATAGCATTAGCATTTGTGGTCTTGACCACCAATTATTGTCCAGCATTGGATTAATGTTATGGTTTGCTGAATTGTTTTCAATTGAGAAGAATTGAACAGGAATACTTTTTGGCAAGCCCACAGGTGACATTGGGAAGCAACTCAAACTACTGGAAATAGTGTGATATGCCTATTGCTGCTTCATGTGCCTTGGACATAGTCTGCCAAGAGAGCCAACAATAAAGAACTCATCTGCATGGCAGATAGGATCATCCTTTTTATCCATTGTCCTGGCAAGGCTCTGATGGATTCTGGTGTGTGTATCCCATTTTGAAGCCAAAAAGTAAAGGTATTGAAGGTAATTGCGGTAGAAAGATTCATGATTAGTGATAACCTTCCCAGGTGCCGTGCGAGGAGCCTTGGTTCTCATCCAAGTTGCACAATGATGTACTTTAGGAAATTGATTCATTGTTTTCCATTTCAGGCACCATGCAGATTTTTGTTAAAACCCTCACGGGGAAGACGATAACTTTGGAGGTTGAGCCTTCAGATACAATCGAGAATGTGAAGGCTAAGATTCAGGATAAGGAGGGTATCCCTCCTGATCAGCAGAGACTGATCTTTGCTGGCAAGCAACTGGAAGATGGCCGTACTCTGTCAGATTACAACATCCAGAAAGGTAAGACCCAGCTTGCTGGAATGTTTGTGGTCAGCACCTGCTTGCTTTGTGATTGGCAAGGCTGTCTTATTAGTGCAGACATTTTGTTGCATGTGTATAGCATCTACCCATCTGACTAGATGACAGTGCAGGACACTGTTTGGCACACAGTGCATTTGAGACTAAACATACAGGGGTGTAACCCATGGAAGGTGTATTCTGCTTGAATGGTTTTCACTAATTAATAAATGACTGGCCTTTGGTCAGAAATGAATTGAGTAAGGTGGCTGGAGAGTCATGAGTGATCTGATGTCTGGAGCCAGATTTGGAGTCATATGATTGTCCCCACAGGGAGATGGTTCATTAAGATTATCTCCACAGCTTTCAATATGGGTTGAGGCTTTCCAGGTCTATCATTGCATCAAAGGAACTACCATGTACTGTTATAGCATTTGCATCATGCCTTTTATGTATATGTTGACCTCAACTGACTAGGAATGACACACTGGGAGGTGACCAGATTTTTTTCCCTTGTGATCAGCTTTTACCATTCAGGCTGATGAGTCAGGGCAGTGTTCCTCCCTGCGCCGTTGCCCCTCGCTCGTCCCAACGGCCGGCGCGGGCCGCTACTCCCTCCGCCGGGGACTTGATTGTGTGGTCGTCCGCAGAGTCGACACTTCATCTGGTGCTCCGGCTGCGCGGCGGCGTCATCGAACCCACGCTCCGCCTGCTGGCCCAGAAGTACAACTGCGACAAGATGATCTGCCGCAAGTGCTACGCCCGCCTCCACCCGAGGGCGACCAACTGCAGGAAGCGCAAGTGCGGCCACACGAACCACGTCCGCCCGAAGAAGAAGCTGAAGTAGGCCGTGCCGCGTGCGACGTTGGCTGCGTGGAGGCCTCGTGTAAAGAGCAAATAAATTGAAAAAAGAGAATTGTGTCTGCTGTAATGTAGACGGAGAGCTGGGGTGTCGGTGAGCAGAACGGGAAACGACGTTGGTAGCTTTATGTGCGCTTACGTCTGATAATTAGGTACGTTATGTTGGCATCAATTAGGCACAACCAAAAATGTAGGATTGCGAGAAATGGATTGTAAGATAGCAATTCTGTTTCAACACACGTCACACCAGCGGATGCAGGTTTCTGCTACGTAATGATAATAGACGCGGGAAATCTTCGCGGTTGCTATGGGGCGCGTGCCGCGTGTAGGTCTGCGTGCGCGGTGAGGTGGAGTATTCGGGCTAGAGGACCTTTAATGAGAACATTCTGGCGTGGTGTATTTTAAACTTCTACCATAACATTCGCCGTCATACACTGAAGATTTTAGGAGAGACGGAACATAAGTGTCTAGTCTGAACAATGGCGCCGCGGCCTGACTATCGGCGTTTGTGTATGCTCAGCCTGGGCTACCCCAGGCGCTCGAACTATAAAAGAGACCGATCTTCGTCGATAGCAAGGGCTCGAGTAAGTCGATTTCTTCTGTGAAGTACACTCCATTGTAAGCTGTTCATGAACACGCCGTTTCGCATAAACTTACCGAATAAACATAAACATAAACCGCATGGAAATTCGTTCCTCCGCAGTATAACAAACTGGAATATCATGATTGTATAAGCAATTATTTTCATCACCGGTGACGCAAACTGAAATCCGGAGACAGACCAGTTCTTGGGTAGGTTAGATCAACCTTATTGGCCCAGAACCCCCCCCCCCCCCCTCCCCCTCCCCGGAGTGAGTTCAGAAAGTGAATTCTGAATCCTGGTCCGCATTTTGTTATATCGGCGCGGTTTCGCAAAGGGGGGGGGGGGGGCACAAGGGCAAAATAGTAAAGATATGTGAAACCTAGCCTCATAAAACGCAAATGAAGTGGTAAACAAAGTGGTTTATCAAACGATCCGACTCACTTTGTTCTCAAGGGTGGATGCCGGAGCTCGCTCCAAATGAAAACTAAACTACCCCACCTGTCATGCATGTTTATTTATGGAATCTATGGATTACTGAGCATTGTGATGGAACAAAACTCCCGTCCATCGCAAACCAGACCTGTTCACTGGGCAATAGTGTTGGGGTTCAGCGACCGCATAGCCTCGCTCCTGCTGCCCTCACTGGTGTTTGGCTTCAGTGACTGCATAGCCTCATTATTGCTGCCGGTACTCTGACAGTCTTCAACCTCAGCATGTTCAGGGCGACATGTTAATCATCCACACATCAATCACTTTTCGCTCGTCTGCACTCGGTTATCACGCGCGCATCTGATGCATTCATTTCGCAGCCCTAAGGCACTGTTTGAAAAGAGAAGATGCATCTCCATGGCAGACCTATCTTCGATGCAAGATGAATCGATCGGTTAGTCATGAACTGCATGATAAGTCAAGCCAATCAATTATTTCGTATATAAATTGAATCATGAAACGAATCATTAACTTGGATTTGGTCTGACGCAAGTAAAGTCGACACGCAGGTCAAATGGACCGTTTCTATGTTGTTCTTGTATCATGATTTGCCAACATTGCCTGTTTGTTGCGTTGAAATGATTGTTTGCAACTGCTTCGGGTTGCCACATGGTAACTATGGTAACTGAGAAGAAACCATGTAAAGTAACGATGGTAACTGAGATAAATGATCAATTAGAGTTCCGTCTTTTGGTTTTGAGTTGGTGACCGATAGGTATTTCCTTCATTAAGCACGGAATGTTTGCATATTTTTGTTTCACTTACCCATGACTCAGTGAGTCAGGACACGAGCAAAGCAGGCGTCTTTAGGTAGGACACTGATGTAGAATAGCCGAACCGGTGGAAAATTGTGATGAGTTGAAGAAAGCGTACAAGCAATTCACTTGGCTTTCCCATTTTCATTTCTTATTTCATCCTGCATTCTCCTGATATCTGGTCCTTATTATTGAGTTTGATATTAAAAGATGTCGATTAAAATGTGCCAAAATCAGCACGCAAACATTGAACACCGGATGAACCACTGCTGAATCAATTCACACAGCGAGATGGTAATCTGAATCAGAACTAAATCATCGAACTTGAGAGTGAATCAACACAGAATTTATTCATGAGACAACCACGAATCGAATCAGACTTAATCATTCGACGATAGCCGTCCATCAACGGTGAATCGATTCTAAAAGAAGCTGAATCGAACTCAGGTCTGTTCAAGCGTGAGTTAGCGGTTTCAACACTTACATAGTTTGCGATTAGCTAGGCCCGTGTTGCGAATTTTTACCAATTTTTCTCGAGTTGGACATGGTCGCGGGCAGCCGCTGCGATGCACGTACTGTGCAAGGCACAGCTACGTTCGATTCGAGACACCGTTTGGGTTCGCAGCTCTATTCGGAACCAAAAATGGTGACGCTCAAATTGTGACGTTATGTATTTTAAAAAATTACACATTTCACTCCACAGATGCACGCAGTCATCGCTCGGAATGCGGTCAATCTTGGCGTAGAGCATCGTAAAAAGGTACGACAACGATGGCGCAAACATGCTGTAGATCTTATCACCTGACGCGATCCCATCTACGCCGGCCACCGGTCACGATGCCACGAGCGAGCAGGTGCGTATGACTGCTGAGATCGCACCGGCGACATGTCATTTGATGTGTGCCGGCGGGGGCAGAGTTTTGCTTCGCTTGACCTTGGCCTCCGCCGCGGACGACGCGCCGATGAAGGTCCTCTGAATCTTGGACTTGCGTTGCTCCCGGAAGTCCTCCACGACGCCAGGCAGCCAGCTCATTGACCAGATCCATTGTCTCTTGGGGATACCTGAAGCCCAAGGTTCCTCTCAACTCGACGCATAGAGCTGGCCGCGCTAACACCAATGATGAAGGTAGGCAGGCCTTGTGACCAAATGCATTCAAGTCACCAAAATGACACTGAAGATCTCCCATCTGACTAAACCAAGCACTTATAAGGTATTTGTCACACATTAGGGACTGAAAATGGGAGGCACTGTTAAGGGTGTTCTACAAGCTAGGACATATGAAAGCTTTATTTTAGTTGATTCAATGAACACTTGAGCACTCCTTGAACCATTCTTTGAGGACACATTCATTAAGGGAACACAGGTAAGATGACTGTGGAGGTGCAGATAAACTGGCCATCTCTGCACACCTCTGCTGCTGGTTGAGAAAATGCTTACATACTTCCACTTTTTCTTTCTTACATGTGTAAAGCCCAACTATGTGTAACACACCATGCAACTGACATAATACTGTGATGACTGACAAACATATTCAACATGAAACATAATGCTGCAACTCCAGAACTTCGATTAAACGGTCTGAGATTGATGAGAACAAATATTGAGGACACAAATCAGAAAGAAGATACAATGCTGTTCATACATTTAAAAGCACATAGATATCCACATATCATGAGCAATATTCCATTCTTGAACCTGTATACTACACTGAGACCACATTCAGTTAATGACAATAAACACCAGTGAACCACCCCAATCCTGCAAGCACATTTCACAGTCTGGCACGTTCCATACATGCACAGCCCACTCCTAACTAAAAAAGCACCCTGTATTATTCCTTACTGAGTATGCACACACCTAAATCTTTATCAGCCTGAACTCAGGAGTGGTAACATTACATTAACATTCATGAATGATCAGTGAATGGATTCAGATGCCAAATGCTCATTGGTGATGATCTGCAATAAAACACCCTAATACAGCTTCAAATAAACAACCACTGACTGCAATTAAACCAGGATATGCTGAATGGGTGGACAGCATACTGTAGTAACCAATTACAGAAATGGTTGTCTTATCCAGCTGACAAGTTGAGAGCAAACTTCCCAATGTCTCTGAAGCCTGAAAGGTATTCACAATTCTGATCTTGCAAAACAGCCATCTCACCTGCATCCCAGGAACTCCATATTGGCAAACACCTGAGCTAAGCTGACAAGCTTGCTTTCTGGGTAGTCGTTTTTGTGAGCTTCCATAAACTTCTTGCACAATTCCCAATGCTCAGGAGGTTCATGCTCATTACGATATTTTTCAGCATCCCAACTGGAGTCGATAGACATCGCACCAGGACAGCAATGAAATGAAATGCAATGAAAACTGCACACAAAATGGGCAGGCCCCTTCTTTCCTGTCTCCGGAAGGTTTTTCTGGGTAAAACATAGAACATACTTGTATTTGTCGCGTTATTTTTGTCGTACAATCGCCTCCGTTAATGCTACCAAATATTGCTAGTGGCGATATTTCGTAAAGGCAAAGAAAATGAACGCAGTTGGCGTAATCGGTGGCCGGTGCAAAATAAAGTGAGGTGGAGCGGCGCGTCCAACCAGAAGACTGTAAATAGCAAATCTCAAGTCCTGAAGTTCTGTGAGCATATTTTGCTGGTTCCTGTTGGTTTCTCGTCTGACAGACGAGAAGGCTCTCGCCTCTATGCCTTCACTTCTCAGTTCAATCAAATTCCGATGTTTTTTCGGTCAGGATATCTCAGCTGCATTTTTTGCTTGTCGATGTTAGCGTGCAGTTTGACAGCGATCTTTTAGGGAAAACTTTGCATGTGTTTGCTGCGTGAAGGTTAGCGGGATTTCAACTATCCACCTACCAAACGGTGCCCCGTCCCTCAGCGTGTCCTCTTTAGCCTCCATCGTACCATTCCCGGTGCCTCCTCACATTCCCTCCTTTGGTCTTGTTGTACTTCCGTCTCTTCGTTCCTCTGTTCACGCGACGCCCTGCCTCGCGGGAACTTCTCTTCCGTCTCTCCGTTCCTCCGTTTCCGCGTCGCCGTGTCTTGCCGTAACACTGCCTAGCAGCAGCTTCTCTTCCGTCTCTCCGTTCCCCGTTTCCGCGCTTCCCTTTCTCGAGAGTCACTGCCTGTTTCCGGTTGCGCAGTCCTCCTGTCCGGGAATGTAACTTGCCTGCTGCCACTCTGCCCGGCTGTCTCGACTACTGTCAATTATTCTGCCTACCTCTCTTTCGGTGTCTACCTCTATCCAGGCATGCCATAGGCTTAGCCTAAATGGCTACATCAGAGCTACAAGGTGTAGGTCTGGCACCCATTGCTCATTTCCACACCCTTTTTCCACATTCCTCATTTCCTCACCCGTTTCCAAGTAAAATGTAATATACAGTACACCACAGTATTGTATTTGCTTCGTAACGGTCAGACCACGTTTCATTGTTTTCCAAGCCTAGGACCTTTACATGCAAAAATGTCATGCAACAGGCAAGGCTGAAAGCAATTCCTTCAGATCTGATTACTTACAACCGACTCAGCCGTGGTTCAGCGGGTAGAATAGAGCAAAGATAAATGGAAATCGCACAACTCCTCGAGTGCGCAAAAAAGCTAACTTGGCCCCGACCCGGTGCCTCACGGTGATCTAAACCCTCTGGCTAACTGGCGATTCACCGCGAGCCTGAACTGCCAGTCGAGTTGGCATGAGTCTTCGAGGCGACGCATGAATTTGCGAGGCGAGACACCGCGGCTCTGCGTGACGAGAGGGCGCAGGTCTACGAGGCGAGGCGATACAGCGTCGAGCCGCTAGCGGTCGGTCGGAGCTGGAGCGTCCCGCTTGATCTTGCAGTGGATGACCACCGCCCAGCGCTGGCTGCGTGCCCGCATCCCGCCCAGTGCGTGCCGACTGCCGGTCGGACCTGGGGCACACCAGGGGGCAAACGGCATGCTCGACATGGGGGACGAGAACAACATGCTTGACACCGGGAGGTGGGACACGTCCAGTGTCGGCGGCCGAGGCTTGACATGGGGGACAAAAACAACATGCTTGACACCGGGAGGTGGGACACGCCCAGTGTCGGCGGCCGAGGCTTGACATGGGGGACGAGAACAACATGCTTGACACCGGGAGGTGGGACACGCCCAGTGTCGGCAGCCGAGGCCCGCCATACCACCGTGTGACCGCCCCTGGTGCCTCAGCCCTCTTCTATGCTGATGCTCTTTGCGCAAAGGGAGCGCTCCACGCCATGTTGACTGACCCTTTTGGTTGATGCCCCTTCCCGCGTCTCTCCAAGAGTTCATTCATGACCGTCGTGGCAGCACTGTCTGGGCAGTGACAAGAAGCGCTTCTAGCGTCGTTCGGTTGGCGCTGGCGCTGCAGCCCGTCCTAGTGTTACCTTCGAACAACACCTGGAAGCCGCAGTGCACAAGCTCTCCTGTAGATGGCAGGCATTGCAGCACATCTGCATGAACCGAGACCGACTCGGTGGACGCGTGTGACATGACGTGGTGACATGTCTCCCGCGCGGCGGCTGGCCCTGGCGTATATCGTCGCAAACTAGAGGTGCGCGCCGTGGATGGGTTGCGTCTCGAGCTGTGAGCCAGCAGATGTCTCCCTCGGTCTCCCGGGATCAGCGGGTAGAGACCAGCTGGGGAGAGCCCAGACGGGGGGCGGTCGAGAGATCGGTCGAGAGGCCGACAGAAGAACCGGTCGAGAGACCAGCCCCAGCCGGGAGAAGCCACGAAGAGAGAAGCTCTCAGGAGCAAGGTGTGACACTCGCGCTGGGGTACCCCACCGCCGTTGGGTCAGGCCCGCGTTCTGACTATGTAAACGTCGGCATTGTGAAGCGTGCCGTATCCTTTAGGAAACACCTGGATGATGTTGTTATGAGGGACGATGGTGCTTTTCATATATAATCATGCGTCCGGGGGCATTACAGTAGTCTTATTTGGAGCGGTGCTGCCGTTTCCCAACTCGCCCGGATCGAAAGACTATAACACCGCTTTCTCATGTGGTTGGGTTCGAGTAGCCAGTCCCGGTGTCCTCTCCTGGATTATGAGCTTCTTCTCGCTTTCTTCACAACGGTGTTTATTAAGGCACGTTATGCTCAGTCTGACATCTTATTTCTATGCAACGCATATCATCACAGGCTTGACTTCGCTTACCTAACATCAATGTTCGGTTTGGCTATACCCGTCCGGCGTTCTCAACTTATTGGCCTTTTCCACGTGCCATTTTCAGTGGTCAACACTGTTAGAAATCGGTTAATCGCACGACTTCCCGCTGTCTGCAATCAATTTTTGCACGGTTCTCCCTCAACTGACTTTTTTCATCCAACAGAGTCATTCCGGTCTGATTTGTTTAGGTTCACCGATACGCGTGGGACATTCTTCTGATAGCTTGATATACGACTGCATGTAGTGTGTGGGTGCGTTTGTGTGTGTTTGGTTAGGTTTTTTGTTTGTGTGCGCATCGTATATTTATTGTTCTTAAAACTCAACTGCTTCCGCAATTGGGTTTTTGCCTGTGGAATGCTTATGTCATAAATAAACAAATACACAAATAAATTTTATATACTACGGGAGGTGCAAGCCTTCCCCCTCCCCTCCCGATGCTGACCTGAGTCCCCCCCCCCCCCCCAATGCTTCTCCCTGATAGACACCTTCCGCCTAAATGGATGTGAGCACAAAAGGGAATACCGAACCAAAGAAATGCAAAAATTGCATCTCAAATGCTGTGTAGGTACCTAAACACATCACCATCAGTTTATGTTCATTTCGTAGTAAGAAATGTCCTGCAGGTACCTGGCAGGTTTGGTATGCCTCTTCGCCCATGTATTAGGTCAGTTGGCAAAAAAGACAGATTTTCACGATAAACACAGATGGATAGGGAAAAAATGTGTAGCATGCGGCAGCGTTTTGAAGCGCAGCGTGGCCCAGATAAAAGATAACGAGCGTTTTCTGCAACAGTGGCAAGTGTATTTATCGCACGATCGTGACAGCGGTGGCAATTGGCCGTTAATCCAATAGCAAAACGCGAGCAGTGGCAGTGGTAGCCATTAAAGATCCCAAATCCGTCAGATCACCAGCACAAAAGATGCTCCAGATGAGCGCCTAGTGATCCAGCGTGCGCAACAGCCGAACCTGCTGCTGGTGGCCGATTGCCCGGCTGACCGAGCCGGCGGCGGTGCATCTCATCTCAAGTGTGAAGGAGCCTTTAAACTCCTGAAGGTTTGCTGGCTTGTCCACGCGGACGTGGTTTTTCATGTCGCCCCACCTCATGAAGGGGCGATGGTTCGGGCGAGACGAAGCCACGCAAGCGGCAAACTTCAACTCATATGCATTCCAGAGAAGCGCCCCTCCAACCAGTCCAGTGAAGTCCGTGCCGTCTGCGGTGTCACTGCGTTCTGCCGGAGCCCCCCTTTGCCCCGATCGATCCCATGAAGTCGCCGCAGGGTCGCCTAGAATGGTGCCGGAGCGGTAGCGATGTAGCGCTCCGAGGGATTTTCTGTGGCGCCAATGCGAGGTGGCGTTGATTGGATCCTGGTTATTGTCTTAAAAGGAGCATCTTCTGGAGAGTCACGATTTGACGAAAGTGAGATCACTGATGACTGCCATCATCGTTGATTACGTTCTGCCATTGAACGGTCATCCGAATATCACCACGGTCTTGATTGTGTGAAAAAAAAATACGCTTGTCACTGTCGACTTAACCGTGAGATAGCTTTTATCTGGCCTTTCTGTGTAAACGGTAGTTTCGCAGGGCATACCCAGGCACAAGATATACAAACCGTTCTCCGCATTAGTGATATAATGGGTGATTTTTAATAGTCATGGTGCGAGTCGAATTGCAATGTGCTGTGACGGGGGCTGCCATACTTTTTCAAAGATTAAGTCTTAATCTTCTGATTGCTTGCATTTCTGGAGTGACCATCCATGCTAACCAGTGCTTGTTGCATGAACTTGGCCCCACCACCCGATCACAAAAGGTCTCAGTAAAGTCAAGTAAAAAACTCTAGATACATGTAATTAGAAGTCTTACTATTCCGGTTGCGTGTATTTCGAGAGAGAGCATCCATGCTAAGCAGTGCTTGTCGCATGAACCTTGATCCCACCATCCGATCACACAATTTTAGGTTGCAGCGGAATTTGACGGCGAGAGTTTAGCTGCCGCAATGCTCAGCACGGTCCACCTTGCCCTCCGACGTCCTCTGACCGTTACCGCAGACGCTGCCACTGGCTATCCCAGTCAGGAACAAATAACGAGCGCCTTAAGTGACTCAAACCCACTTTGCCACCGGTGGGTACACTGTGAGGCAGACACTCTAACCATCTGAGCTATCCAGGCAGGCTATAGTGCATTCAGGTTCAGGGACGGTTTAAAGTATAGCTCGGCGTTATAATTATGACTCGGTCGGAATGAATGTGTATGCCCAGAGGGAAAAAATATCGAGGCGATGTTGATTGATTTTTGCGAAGCTATTTCACCATGAACACAGTTTTAAAACGTTGAGTAACATAGTGTAATCCATGCTCCCTTGATGACGCCATTTAACGGCTACCACCTGGCTCCTGATATACTGAAGGTCGCTCATTTTCGACATGAGAACTCCCAACTCATAATCCCCGCCAGTGGCAGCAGCCGTGGTAGCGGCCACGGGACGTCAGGGGGCCATAGTTTTATTTGCACTTGTACTGGACATCAGGTGACGCTCCACACACATACGCTGCTATTACGCCCCATCAGTCTGAGAGATAAAACAGTATGTCAAATAAACAACGGTAAACGATAAGGGATAAGAAACACGTCAACGTATGCACACATCAACAGTACGGGACAACCCTTACACAAAAAAGGACCTGGCAGCACGCTTAGAACTTGCTGAATCCAGTCGCCCAACATCCACAGGCAACTCATTAATGAGAGACGCCGCTTGGTATGCAAAGGACCGCTGTCCTGCCGCCGTGGGTACCGCCGGGAGGCGGGGAGGAGGGGGCGCAGGTTGTGGTCCATGCGTGTAGTTCGGTCACTGGTCCGCGCGTCAGCGAATGTTTAAAGTAAAGAGACAAGTCCTGCAGGTTCACCTCGCTCACGGGCTTTAGGGGCAGCGATGACAGTTTGTACTTCACACATTTGGCGAGGCGTGGCAAAGTGCAGGTCATCCCGCGCGCGCGACGCGTGGTCATACCTTCGGAGGCCAGTAACTACTCTGGTAGCGAAGTTAACTACATTAAGCAGTCTGGCCTCGTTAACAGGTGACCCCAGCCATAAACTGAAATACAGCATACAGCAGTACTCGTTACGGGAGAAATGTTTCAGATGGCGGAGACCGATCAGAACGCTTACTTGCCTATATCAAAGATCAACGATCTGGCCTTACTTACTTATATCAACCCCCCAACTTGTGTCAAACCGTTGGTCGCACTTTGTCACAAGGCCACTGTGGCGACACTTCATGACTAAGGTCACCAGCCTTAATCCACTCCGTCCTTCCTGTTATCGGTATGTCTGCTGAGAAGGTCGTGCGAGTTCAGATTATATGTAGATGGAGCCAGGCAGTGATCAAGACAACAAAACAATCCATAGCCTCTCGTCTGTACGTGGCAGACCGCACCATTCCGTACAAAACAGTATTTTTGCGCCTCGAGCCACCCTGGGTGAGTCCTATTTTCGTTGGCCACAACAGGATGGTTTACTAAGATGTTTTCCTTTGAACTGCATCCTATCCTAAGCTTTTTATAAAAATCCAGGTACAGGTTACCTTGAAATGGAAAAGCATTTATCAGCACAACTTTAAAATCGACCAGATATGGAAAAAATGCGGTTAATTCATCGGTGACACCAATTGCAGCGCCCGAAATGCCGGAGCAAATTAGCTCTGGGGAAAGCGTAGGTTAACTTCAGCGGCTTAGCCGCCCCCCCCCCCCCCCAGCCGATTTAGAAAGTGCCATCATTGCATGAGTCTGATATATTACACAGAATACATCCAAATATGAGGGTTAATTATAAGTCTATAATGCACATTTCATGAATCTGAGCCAACTCACGTCGAGGAGTCTCAGGTATGCATCTCAGTCTAAGTTTTTTCAAGATTGATTTTTCGGAGGATGTTTGCGCGACGGAAAGGGCCTTGATCCTCTAAGGGCGAAAAGTAACGGATCACTTCTGTGCTGCGTACGGGGTTCCCTGACCGGGAAAGAAAAATATATAAGAAAGAAAGAAAGGTTCTCCTTCTCAGCAGGAGCAGTGTGTCCTGAACCAAGAGCAAATTTCGCATTATTGAAAATCGTAAAAATCGATCTAAAAAGCCGTCCTGTTTCTTCTGCAATACTATGTTTTCCCGGGATCCATTAAAACCAAGTTGCACGGTAAAGGAACGTAATATTAAAAGCACCTTGTCCGCGGCTTGAGCCAAGCGAACTTTTGCATATGTACACTGACGAACATGTCTCACGGCTTGTACTGCTCAGCAGTATAAGCCGTAGCCGTATAAGCCTCAGAATGACTCAAGTTGAGCCATTCTGAGGAACAAGTTCCAGGATAACCCGGGCGAAAGAAATGGAGACGGAACCATGCAAAACGCTGATGATTTGGCAAGCGAAGCCTTTCAGCAATACAAACACTTATTGACAACAAAACGGAACAGGTACCGACTGAGCAAAGCCGAGAAAAGGTAAAAATGTGCGACTGGAAAACAATCGCTTTCCGAGTTAAACATGTCTTAGTTACAGCATCATGTTTCGAATCATTTCGCATCTTCCTTTCGCAATGACTTCTCCTTTGCACGTTTGTTTTGCAATAACTGCGCGAAGGTATAGGTATGCGGGTACTGTAAGTGCGTTCTCACTGTGGGAGGCAAAACTGTCAGAACATTTGTCTGCTCCGGCCGCGCCACTCTGGTGATTTCTAGGCACTTGATTTCCCCTGATCTCTTCGCGCTACGCGAGTTTCGAAATCGATGCGCGATGGGAAGTTGCGCATACTTTGCGGCCGACCAGGCCCTTTCCAGAACTGTCACAGAGAAAAAACACTCGCCGAAGATTGCGACCCAGGCATGTTGGCGACTTTCCCAATCTGCTCAGAGCCGCGCAGCGTGATGAGTGTTCACAGCGGGGATGCCTTGTCAATGAAACATAAGGCATCTGGCGACAGATCCCCGCGCGCGGTGCCTGCGACCGTGAAACCCCGCGTGGAATGCCTCGTGTTGGCCACAGAATGCCGTTCCTAACACGTGCCGTCTCATGTAATAAGAGCGATGTAATTACTTGTTCGATCAGCGAAACAACCGCTTTGCGGGCTATACAAATACATAGTACATGGGGCGGGGCGGATTCAGCTTGAATAGTTTCCTTAAAATTATAACATTAACCCTAATATGAGGCGTGGCATAATCAACTTGAAAGGCACGTTCTCTTTTTGCGCATCTTCGATATCTGCATACATAGTATGGCCCAAACCATAAAGCACCACTCAAAACATTTAAAACACCATACAAATGTGGAGCGGTCCATTTAATTCTGGACAAAGCGACCACTCTCCAGGGGCTACCATGGCCTCGGAAGGAGCCACTCTGGGAAACTCCCGACTAGCTACCGCTGATTCGGAGACAGCCAGTCGGGGAAACTCCCCACCACCTACCATCGGCTCGGATCGAGACAAACATGCGATGTTGGTATAAGCGCGTCGGGAATAAAGAGCGCAAGCTGTTGTGTGCGACTATTAAAAGCTGCCGCGGAAACCCCGCTCGGTAGCCGTAAGGTATGCTGCAGGCTGCACCGTAGCGCTCGCGGTAGACGTGTCCGGCACAGCTGGTGTGGTTTGTGTGGTGCTCGTTGTCGGATGATTACCACCATCGGTTTAATCGGCTAGTGTCTGTCGTCAGGTTTTGGTGACTGTTCTACTGAATACTCACGTCGTCAGTGGAGCAGTCAGCCCCCCCCCCCCCCCCTGCGGGCAGGAGGAGCTCACGCAGCACGGAGGAGCGGCAGGGGGAGCAGTTAGCAGCACGGAGGAGCGGCAAGGGGAGCAGTCAGCCCCCCTCCCCCTGCGGGCAGGCCAGGGAGTCAAGAGTATGTGTTTGCCCCTCCAATTTTTTTTGGCAGCCTTTTTTCAAACTGAAGGCATTGTAGCTTTTACAAGCATTGTATCCCCCCCGTCATACCTGGTCGTGCGGGTAGCATCGTTCGCCAGTGTAGCACCGGGGTAGCCCTGGCGGAGACCACCTCCCGAGAGAGCGTCGGCTCGTTCCCCATGAGGCAGGCTCCCAGGTGGGTGGGGAGTCCCGCTGCCGAGCGCTGAACTTACATCGCATGGCAACCCTAAACTACCAAAAGCGCCCGGGCCCGAAAAAGGGACGACCCGTTGTTCAATCCGGCTGCTGCGGTTCCGCCCCTGCTCCTTGGATCTTCGCAGTGATGACAGTGGCCTTTCGTCTTTTCTCCATTTGAGCGTCGAAATGGATGTGATCGTTTCGGCACTGTTGCATGGTGTGATGAGCTTCGAGATGGCAGTATAGAGATATAATTTAGCAATGGAGACGATACAAAGCGAGCGATGCTTGCTACACGATTCGTGTACAGGGCGCGGGACGCGGAAAGCAGGCGAGACCTGCCGCTTGCCCTGGCTGTAGAGGCGCGCAGGACGAAGGACTCTCCCAATGGAATCGTGAACTGTATCAACATTAAAGGCGTCAGTGAAGAGAAGATGGTGGGAGGGTTGGGTGAGTTGGGGTCACTGACGCCCGTCGGATGACGGTGCGGCGTGGTGCCGATCCGGTCCCCACGAACAGCAGCGTGCCCGCCTGCGGTAGAACCGACCTACCGGCAGACGTCGGCGTGGGCTCTGCGAGGGCGAAAGCGCGTCGTTTTATCCTCAGCCCCATGAGATGTTTCACGCGCTTTTTCTGGTTTGATAACCATTACCAGGCTATTTGTGGCAAGTGTTCCCAGCCAGACCACGCAATGGGCCACCGCACCGCAGAGCAGCCGAAGTGTGCTAAGCACGATGAAGAGCGGTCCCCTCATTTCACGTTCGAGAGGTCTTGTTCATGTCATACAAAAGGGGGCGGGGGGGGGGGGGGGGCTATCATGCTCAGATTGACCGGACAAACGTCGTTCGGGATTAGCAGAGCCCTTCTAAATCAAGAGGCTCGTTTTCTGGATCAAGAGGCCATCTTCATGAATAAGGTAGTATATGCTATCTATTAATAGGCTCTTCTTTGTTAAGGAGGCCCTTTTGTTGGCTCGGGGAGGCGCCGGTACTAACAAGGAGGCCCTGTTTAGGGTTAGGAGGCACCCTCTATATTCAGATGCCCCGTTTATGGAACAGGAGTCCTCTTTCACGCATCAGATGTCCGTTTCGGATCAGGATGCCCTGTTTCGGGAAAACAAGATCACTTGGCTGCATTTAGAAACCCCCTCGTCCATCGAAACCAACCTGTTCTAGATAAGGAGCCCCCCCCCCCCCATGCATCAGGAGGCCCTTGTTCTGGAACAGAAGACCCTGTTTTAGAAATATTAGCATGTTTACTGGATAACCAGAATCGTAATTACTCTGTTTTTTTCATTGTCAACATGTGTTTGCTTGGATATGATGCATGTAATAATTTCCCAAGAGGGGCGCATGCCGTTAGTGCCCTTTGCCCTTGAATACAACACTGCCCTGAAGACCCTTTGTGAGATCCCATTTTGTCCAGGAGGTCCCATGAAAAATCCTGTCTCCCATTCAAATCCTTGGCTTCGTCACCGCGCGTTGCGTTGGAGGTCATCGTATTTCAAGAGTTTTTCGGAAATCGGCAGCTCGTAATTCGTCTGGTTTTTGGTTCATATTGTTCCACGTCTGTCCACTCTCCAATGTGAAGTCGAGGCAGAAAAACGCAAATTGCTGCGGCATGTAGATCTTCACTGATGTCGCTGTATGATGGCAACACGTTCAGACATTACCACAAACTTACACCAGAGTCAACGAGACATAAAACTATTGCACTTGCGCTTGCACTTGCACTTGCACGCAGCAATAAGGAGATTTATGTTCAAGTAAACATGGCAAGAACATTGGGCCTTAGAAGTCTGAACGTCGGGCTTCAGAATTCTGACTACCTCAGTCAGCTGCACTCGACTTAACAGGACATCACAATATTAGGTTCCCTTATTCCTTTTACAAAATCATTATAAGCCCTCCTCAAAAGCGGTACAATTTTGGGCTCCCATTCCTTATACTCTGTGCTAAGGCTCCAAAAGGTTGGGTGCAAACTCAGTGATGAGCTGGGGGGGGGGGGGGAGCAGCTTGGACACTGAGGGTGTGGGGCAGTCGCCAACCCAAAAGCATACAAATCGACATCCGTAACGTCCAGTGGCACAGGGGCACACAAGCTAAATTTAGGAGAGGAAACAAAACTAAAGAGGCAGAGCGGCCTCAGGCCGCCTCAAAAGTTGCGAAGTCCCGCCCCCGGGTGTGAGAACACGCCCGCTCTGCAAATAGCCCCGGAGAGGCGTATGGGGGAGGGGGGGAGGGGGCGAGTGCACACTCGTCTCAGTCGACCCTCAGGCCACCTCCTGTGACGTCACTTAGCTGCGCCGACGAGCAGGGGTCGGTGAGCAGCCCGGCGCCCGCGCGGTCAGTCGAGGTCTGGTGGTTGCCGAGTCCGCCGCCATGCGGCGTGTGGCGCTGCTGGCGCTCTCCCTCTGCTGCCTGCCCGGTAAGCCACGACCACCGGGAACCGAATGGGAACTCTTCCGTTGTTTCCTGGTTGGATGCTGTTTTTTAGTCATGAGGTACGAAGTCGTGGGTGAGTGGAAGGCTTGCTAGCGTTGGTCTTGAACGAATTTTTTTTTCCTACGCGAGATAGCATATTTGCGGGCGGATAATAAACAAACCTTGGCAGTGCGGGCTGGGCAGCAGCGCATTTTAGCTTCGGACCAGACTTCAGTTTCACTGTGTAGACTGAGAAAATATTGGACACAGACACAGACACAGGAGAACACAAGTTTTCCTTTTCCAAAACTGAGCCCGGAGCCGAAAATTTCACTGTGGCATGTCCACAAACAAACACCACTTTTCCGATGGTACTTTTCATGCACTTTTGCACTTTCGATGCACTTTTCCGACTGCTGTTAAGGCTACAAGTCGTTGGTTCGCGGAAGGTAGAACTCCTTCCGCCTAGACTTCCAAAGCAACATTAGACCCGTGACTTTTGCGCTATGTTTTAGCCCCAAGAAACATCTGGGCCCCTCCTCTTTGGCAAATTTCATCGACTTGCGGTGACGAACCGCGAGATGTATTCGTAACAATTGCCATGAGTGTTGGCAGGATATTTAAGAGCCGAGGATTCGGATTCTCGGATTCAAATGTATTGGGATAGATTCGAAACCTCCGAAATCCTCAAGTCTTAAAAACGAGAATGGGAAGCCTGAAAATCTGGATTTAAATCCCAGAACCACACCTAGTTATAAGCGCCAACATTTTGGTGTTGCATTCAGGTCAATGGTTATATTACCCGGTTTCATATTTTCTTCTGATAAACTAGATGCAATACATGCAGGCTGGTTTTGCAGCAGGCTGAGTCGCCCGCCTACTTTTCATAACATGTATTTGTTCGAGTTCCCACTTCCAAAACGCTGCGAATCTTCAGTCTAATATTGCTCCTAATGGTGGAGTGGAGCGACGGCTGAGGACTTCTCCGGACTGTCACCCCTCAAACCGCGCTCAGCTCGTATCGCGGCACGGACACCATGGTAGAGTGGAGCGGCGACCGAAGACTTCCCCGGACCGCCACCTCACAAACCGCGCTCAGCTCATATCGCGGCACGGACACCATGGTAGAGTGGAGCGGCGACCGAAGGCTTCCCCGGACCGCCACCCCACAAACCCGCGCTCAGCTCATATCGCGGCACGGACACCATGGTAGAGTGGAGCCGACGACCGAAAGACTTCCCCGGACCGCCACCCCCACAAACCGCGCTCAGCTCATATCGCGGCACGGACACCATGGTAGAGTGGAGGCGGCGACCAAAGACTTCCCCGGACCGCCACCCCAACAAACCGCGCTCAGCTCATGCGCGGCACGGACACCATGGTAGAGTGGAGCGACGAACCGAAGACTTCCCGGACTGTCACCCCACAAAACCGCGCTCAGCTCATATCGCGGCAACGGACACCATGGTAGAGTGGAGCGGCGACCGAAGACTTCCCCGGACTGTCACCCCACAAACCGCGCTCAGCTCATATCACAGCACGGAACACCAGGCTAATAGCGTAGTTGTTCGGGGGATGTGCGTATGCTTTCATGGGCCTGCTTTTACAAGAGCCGTTTATGGGTAAATGCAACCACACCACGTTTGTGGCGTCTGAACGCGTTTTTATGTGTTCGGACAGCATGTGCCCTGGAGTGGCGTGCATTGCGGCTCAACATGAAGCTTTCTCGAAGGTGAGTTCACTCTGGCCGTGTCGGCCGCCGGTTCGGAGCCTAACGCTGCGCCCCCCTGCTGTCCGCTACGTTCTGCGGGTGGACGAGACGCCTAAAGACCGAAACAGTTGGCTGTGTAACGATATAATAGAAAGAAAACGATTGCGATTATCATGGCCCCCAAGTTTTTCGGCGGCGTCGACTCAGAAACGCAGTGGTTGTCGTTAGGAGTCTTTTGTTAATTGTGCGATCTGTCATTTGGAATTGGAGCATTCGTTCAGTTGTCGCTTCTTTGGGATGATTACATAAGCATCTTCATCTGCAGGCGGTGAGGCAACGGGACGTCATCTTCGCCATTTGTAAAGCCAATTTTTGGAGCTTTGCTGGTGAATTTCGCATCTCATTAACTGTGATATATTCCACGTGTTACATATGTATAAAACAGTTAAACAAATTTAGCTCATAACACATCACATACAACATGTGCTATATGGCACATATTCCCGATATTTGTTCCGCGCGATTCCATCCCTCCAAGACCTGAACTCGTGCGGACCACAGCAGGCTGGTCCGTTATGCAGTCGGTACACCCGCGGAATATGGCCATCTTTCAGGGTTTGCTTGTCTGCCCTTTGCACTCACCACTTAATACGGGCGTTTACAGCAGCGCTGGGGACCGTGAAGCCCGGACCCCATGCGCCACTTTTGACAGATTGCACGTCTTTGGATTACTCCTGTCTAGATACAAACTCGAAGTCAAACAAAGCCACTACGATTGGTCATCAAGCCTCAGCAACTCAGCACGTATGGTTAGGCCGGTCCAGTGTAGGTTACCGTGCCATGGAAAGATACCTATTTCGAGGGGATACGCTCAACCTTTTCAGTTTGCCAACCGGGTCACGAAAATGCATGCATTTGCATTCACCAAGCAGTACACCTCAGAGAACCAACATCCAGAGAAGGTCAACGTCAGCGTCGGAAGGTCAACGTCGTGAAGTACACAACGGCTTCGAAGTTCAGTGTATAGGTTCATATGTAGGTCCACATGAAGGCCCATAATAACTGAACACAGCCTCAAACTTCGTTGGGCTGCTAGGAATGGAGCATGTGTCATTCTATCGTCTTGCTTCTAGAGCTGGCCGACACGCAGGTCAGGGTTTGTCATCCCTCACACCGGAATCGTCTTCGTGTAAGGTCATCAGTGGAGTACGTGGAGGTGCTACGCTTTCCATCAACAACGTAATCTAAGAAATATTAAATACTCGCAAGCCATAATGATGTGCTACAAATGAAGAAAGAGTGAGTTATTCCCGAAATGTGCACATCGCCTCTGGCATAAAGCCTTTCATGTGAAATACCTGACCCTTATTTTCTATTAGAATTGCATTACGCTGGCAAAAGTCATTCGAGTTCCAGACCTTTCAAGTCAACCGTTAAGAACTGAGAACAATGCGTTCGACTAGTTTAGCCCAGTTTGCCTTTCAACGGGCGACGACGGGTGCCTCAAGTTACCCCAGATTTATCTCAGA
>NW_023596136.1:45587276-45652332 GCF_011947565.3 Pollicipes pollicipes
ATATTGTTGTAGGCTTTTCTCATATCAGTCACCACATATTTTTGAAGTGGCTATTCATGCGGGCCCATGCATTTTCTACTAGTGAATCGCCCATTCGTATTCGAGCATCAGGAAGCTGTCCAGTGTCCTCCAGCCGCTGTCTGAGTTGACTTGGCACGTGCTCTCCCAATGTTCAGTGATCTCCTGTGATTAGACGATGACGAGGCTGACGCCGCCGCTGGCAGTCTTTGCCTTCGGCTCGGCTGATGCGACATGAGGCATTTGTATGAGGAGACCTGATCCATCATCAATGGGACAGCTTCGTGATTGCAGCAACTTGACTCATGTGTACGTTATGACCCTGCCTCAGGTCAGGCAGCTGCAGGATTACAAACTTCGCTGAGACGCAAAGACATATGAGTAGGGGAAACTAGAGAAGAGTGACGAGCGCTCACTGCTGGGCCAGAAGGCCGGTTTGCTGGCACAATTACAGGTGAGATGCTTGTGTGGCTGGTGCTGTGATGTACCTATTGACCTATTGGTGTTCTCTAAACAATTAATGGACAAACCCTGACAGCAACAGCAAACTTCAGAATATTAACCTCTTTGGCATTTGTTGCATTGGCATAAGCTATTTTCCTTTTTGCTCAATCTTTAGATGGTTTGGTAGTGGCAGCTTCTATCCCACTGTGTCCTCCAGCCACTACCTGAGCTGATTTGGCATGTGCTGTCCTAGCGGTCAGCGATCTCCTGTGATTAGACGATGACGAGGCTGACGCCGCCGCTGGCAGTGCTTGTCTTCGGCTCGGCTGATGCGACATGAGGCATTTGTATGAGGTATGACTGGGTCATTAGTTGAATCACTGCTGTGACAGTAATGTGACTAATGTTTGCCAGTTTGACCTGGCTTCAGGTCCATGCTGCATTGGAAGACGCCGGGTCGTATGCGAAGCTGCTGGGCACCAGCCAGTGCTTGGCGATGACGTCGGCAAGACATGAACGCAGAGGCGCGTGATGTCTGCCGGGCCAATCCAAGAGCAGGACGCCGGCACCTTGGAGAGATGAGCGGGAGGCGCGAATGTCGGATGGGTGGCTATGTATGTTTATCCTGTTTCTGGTGGGCATTTGTGTCATTGATGGCCCTGGAGCATCCAAAAAGTTAGGATCATTGCGTTTTCGATGACTAGTTTGCGGGTTGAAGATACCAGCCGTTTTTGTAAGACCTGATCCCACCATTAATGGGTCGAGTTTGCAAGGCCATACACACATCTTCCTTTCTTCTATCTGGTTGTATTAAAGAAAACAATCCAGTTTACCTGGTAAATGCCTTTTAACCGTCATAGCAGTATGCGAGTAACCAGCTTTGGGTGTGCCTGGCAATTACCACTACACAACAGTTATAGGTCTGCTCACAGTTCTGTGCATGCAACAACAACGTTGCATTATAACTTTAGCATATCAGTGCGTCTTGAGAACATATGTGGTAGACATTGGTCCGAGAGGTTCTCAATTATGCTGCCAACTGAATGTTACGCCAATAGTATCAACGCACGTTTATTTTCCCATCTACAGTGATAGATGCCTTCTCTGGCCTGTTCTGTCGGAGCCATTCTGAGCGTTGACATTTTGGAAAACATTTCACCACCAGAACTGCGTGTCAAACGACAGCGCTTCTTGGTAGACGACTATATGGACGTGAAACTACATTGCATTTTGTGAGGCAGAATGAATGCTTGGGGCGGAATGTACGTAAAGTGTGATTCGCCTTGTTTGAAGAGCAGTTGCCACCTTGGCCAAGGTAAGATATTCAAGTTGGAAGTTTGATTCCTATGAAAGGTGCTGAAAGAGCCCTCCTTGTTTTCGGCCGCAGATGGTGTGCTTTTCGTGCACTCTGAAAGTTGCTGGTATCCTTTAGTCCATCTGTTTCATGATAGTGAATTTGCTAAGCGTATTTAATGGTAGCTTCAAGATTGCTGGGTTTTTTTTGGGGGGGGGGGGGGGGAGACGCGTTCTAGGAGCTCGGCGCGTTTTTGTGACTCGGTAGATGGTGTTTCACGGATCGTATGCCTCAGTATGACGACGTAACCGCCAGGGTGAGGAGGGGAGACGGAGAAGTAATCACCTCGCTGTTGAGGCAGAAGAAGCGCATCACCCAGCATCGGTACATCGTTACGTGCTTGGTCTCCATCTGCGCCATCTTGGGAGCTCTCAGTTACGTCTTTCCAAGCGAACCCTGTGGTATATTCTCGAGACGACCTCGGTGTCCGTAAAATAAACGCTCGATCCGACACGCTGTTTTTCTCCCGGCTCGCAGTCATGAGCAGGCTTGGTTACACGCACGACAGCGCACTTCACACAGTGCGCGTGCTGTACAGTGCAGTGCAGTTTGAAATCGTTTGCTCGGGTATATCTTTGAATTGAAGATTCATCAAATCTGTGGATTTGATGAACAGTTTTTCGCCAGCGCGAGACAATCACAACCGCGGTCTGCATGCCCTAAATCACTGGTGAACACCCAGAAAATGTGATCTAAGAGGTTTGGGCGCCGTTGTTTTTGCAGCAGGCAGCTTCCACACTCAGATTTGATTTTTCCGGCAAGCTGTCGACGTTGCTGACGTGCGAGCGAGCATCGCTCGACCCAGCAGTGGGCAAGCCTGTGGTGCACAGATGGTCTGGACCCAGGTCACGCGATAGCGGGGTGTCCTGCGGGTGCACACTGGTGTGCGCCGTCGTCTCGCGCAGCAAGGGGCCGAGAAGGCCGGCGTCAACTCCGTAATGTCCTGACAGTTCACCGGTGGCGCCGAAGCGGCGCTGCACTTGCGCCGGGTGCGGTCGGCCTACTGCGGCGGCGCCTCGCTGGGGCGGGCCGAGCCCAAGCTCATGACGCGGCCCATGAACAGCACCGAGTCCAGCTGCAGATCCATGATGGCGAAGATGAAGGGCCGGTCGACGATGAAGGGCGGGACGATGGGCGGGGCGCTGCGGAAGCAGCACGCGAAGGCTGCCGGGGCGAGGACGGCCAAAGGTCACGGACTCCGGGGCGACAACCGTCGAGTTCAGAGCTGGCGTGGTGACGAGTGCACAGCCGCTGACGCGTGCACAGCTTAATCGGGTGGTGCACGACCGCCCTGGGACGACTGACTGGGCCTAGCTCTGTGCGGTCCCCACCACTCGCTCACCCAACCGCACCCGCACCTCTGCAGTCTCGTCTGGGGCGCTACCTTTGGAAAATCCTGCTCGCATCTCGCCCCTGACATTCGGCCTTCGGTGCACGTTTGGAAACACACTTGTGGAGTTTCTGAAAGAACGCAAATAACCCAAATCCACTTGAGGCCGGTTGACGCCAGCTCCGTCCCTCCCGCGCCCACTATGTACCCCGTCTCTAACACACGCACAGACACGTGCGTGCAATTCCCCCTGAGACACGTACCTGTTGCGGCAGCCGCCTCAGTGCCTTCCTCGTTGACGTTAACAAACGCCTTGTGCACGGCCTTGCTGATGGCCATGCCGGTCTCGCCGGTGATGCCGCTGAGGTCTGCACGTGACGGGTCGAAGAGGTCGGTCACGCCCATCTGACGGTCAGAGGCGGCGTCATCATCACGATGTGGGCGGCAGATCGGCCAGCGTCAGATTCCCGCGGCTCGCGAGCCACCAGACGGCTTCTGACGCAGCCGCGCGGCTAGCGGCTGCAGTGGCTGCTGGTCAGCGTCCACTGCCGCTAGCACCGGACCGGCGACTGGTGCGGAGGCGTTGTGCGATTGGCGGCGGGTGGCTCCAGGCTACAGGCTCCTTACCCTGGGGTAGGTGCCGCGCCTTCAGCTCCCACGCAGGGCTCGAGATGACACCTTGGCGATATCATCGGGGCGTACGACGCACCCAGCTATTGGGGTTACATGGCATCGACTATCTCACCCTGGCAGGAAAGGCGAGCGGCGCAGGGAATCGAACCCCGTACCTCTGGTCACCCAGACGCAGCTTAATCACTACACTGCCGAAACCCTCGAAACCCGGTTGCGCCGTGGCCCCTGAGTGCTCATATGGTCCCTGTGGCGGCTGACGCTCCATAAAAGGATGCGCGGTAATGCGCGTCGCGTTGAAAAAGAGGCAGGCGGTCACGTAAAGCTCCAGCGCGACGGGGCGCCAAGGCGGACGTGTCAAGTTCCAGCCCACCAGCGCGACGGAGCGGCACACGGTCATGATCATGAACACAAGCCGGTGTTTCCCGGCGGCTCGCACGAACCTCCTTTAGGATTACACTGAGGTCAATCTCAGCTTCCATGTTGAACTTGGGTAGCTGGACATGGACTTCGACACGAGCGCTCAGGTGGGTCCTGGCCGTAACCAGCGTAGCGTGGTCCACCAGTGCCTCCAGCTCGTAGATGCCGTTCAGCTCGTTCGGAAGCAAAATCAGCATGCCGAGTTCTTCGCCCTGCCGGGTTTGAAACGCCTGTCACGCTGGGACGAGGCGGCGTTGCGTGGGCGATCTCGTACCCCTCAGTTGGTTCCGCCGCCGAGTCAGCTAGAGTATGTATATGTTGGCAGGCAGTCTATTTTTAGGTCATGTGCATTAGGTCCGGTGCACTGCAATGCGATATCTGGCATTTTGAAAAGCGCCTATGAATGACGACCCTCAATGCCTGGATGCAGCGATCTCTGGGGGCGTCCGTCTACACGTTCCGAAACGCGTACGTGTCCCGTTGCAACGCGCTCACCTGGTACGGCAGCATCAGGGCCCGAGCGTCGAGCCCTGGCAGGGACGCGGTGGGGAAAAGCTTGGTCGCCGTCATCATGTCGACCGACCGCGGGCCGTCGGCGGCGTGGAACTGGCCGGGGTGCCGTGTCGCTCTCGTTGAACTTAAGCAGCCAGCTGCCCTTGAAGTAGACGGCGTTCACCACGACAAACACCGTCCCTTCGTCCAGTGCGTCTGCATCACACGCGGGGCGGTGTCAGCGGGCCTGGGACGCCCCCGGACCCCGGGAGACACCCGGAACAGCGTCTCCGAAGACTGCGAGCCGGGGATGCGACGGCGTCAGCGGACCTCCGGGACAGCGTCTCCGAAGACTGCGCCGGGATGCGCGGCCGGCCGTTGGAGAACGGACGAGAAACGTCGCGCCACATGGACAGGTGGGAAGTGGCACGCGGTGGGCTTCACAAGCAAGGATGGGTACGGGGGTGGGACGGCGGAGTCATGCATCCCAAGGTGGTCAACGACATGAATCCCTTGGGGCTCGATTCTCGGGATCATAGCGAAGAGGTTGCGAAACATCCCTCCGAGACGCCGAATCGACCCAATCGACACGTAACAGCTGCACAACGAAAATGCGTGTGTTCAGCTGAATTTTCCCGCCTTCAGTGCAGACTTTCCAGCGCAGCTATTAGCTGGGAGCTCTGTGTCTCGACGGACAACAGGCCGGACAGGCGCTCGCGAGTCATGTAGTGCAACAGCGAATGACGACAAATTGAGCACAATCGATAACACTGTCGGACTTCTGGAGGTGTTCGTTGAGAAATCTGTCCCACCCTCTCCGTCATACGCGTTTTATGTCGGTGTCCATGGATGCTACGTCTCGTGAGGACCATTTCTGAACAAAATTAGATAACTTGTAAATTGCCGCTTGAGAAATAATACCAGAAAAACAAGCGTTTCGGCGTGCGCGGCACCCGCGGCGCCAGCCGACTCACCCTCCTCCACCAGGTTGTCGATGTTGCCCTCGGTGTCGTTGCGCACCCTCGTGTTGATGAGGTCGGCGGCAGCGGCAGGGCTCCCGCCGAAGTCGACCGACGAGACATCGGCGCCGAACATGTTTTTTGCGAACCGGACGTACTTGGGCATCACAGGCCGGCTCAAGGAGACGTAGAGGTTGTTGGCGATCTTCACAGTGACACCTTCTTTCGAGCGGCCCTGTTGGCGAGGACGGGAGAGTACTGGCCGCCCGGGTCACCTCGGCAAGCCAAACAGGGCCGGCGACATGCGAGCACGGCGGGCACTGGCGCGCTCGAAAAAAAACTTTACCCGGCTCTGTCCAGCGGGGAGCTGCGCCTCCGCATGTTGTCATTCTTCCACACGGAGAGCCGAAGCACTTCAGTTGGCGCTCTTTGGACCACGCTAATTATTTCAGAGCTCTGCGGTCAGGGAGAATCGGGGTAAAGAGGCGGGGCAGCATGGCGTCCGTCCTGCTCCAAACCCGGTACCGCGTCTTGCCCCTCGAGCGGCCCTGACGTATGGGCGCAGGCGGACACTCGGACGCGCATCCGACCACACTGCTGCCGTGAGGCCGACCCAAGGCTGATGGCCACGGCGTGCCTCCGCTGATACCAAACATCAAGTGTATATGACTAGGTGATGAAGGATGACAGCAGTTGGATGCCGGGAGCTTGCGAGATTGGCAATGACCACCGCCCACGAGCACCCCAACCACGTTATGGAATTGGGTCAACGCAGTTTGGGGCATGTGGGAGCGGGACATTCCTCGGCACCGTCTCCACAATCCAGCTTTGCCGTGTGCCTAACACGTGACATGAACGTACCGTGATCCTGCGCAGGTAGCGTCTGTGGCCGTGCATGAAGTCGCGTCTCTCGCCACTCTCGAAGTGGAGCACGGCCGCCATCTGCTGGGCGGTTTTGCCGCCGCTGCCCGCGTAAACCAGCGCCAGGGCGGTGCTGATGCTCGTCGGTGAGAAAAAGATGTTCGATGAGTTGTCGTGGATCGTCAGCGCCTGTGAGTGAGAAGTGATTAGCAGCAACAGTTGGGTTGTCGTGGACGAGGGAAACCATTGTTCGTGATCGGACTGATCCATTTGCGCGTCGGCTAATAGGGCGCCAATACCGACCGTGGCCCGCATGGGTCAGGGCAAATATTTATGGTGCTTAATGTAAACAGTCGCCGGCGCTGTATGTCTTCCAGCAGTCCCTGGGAGGATTCGATGATCCTCAAAGAAGTTTTCGGTCTTCGAATTCACCTTCCCACGGGGTACGTTTCGTGGAAACGCTGGGGGTCGCCCCGTGATGTCACGCTAGTTCTGCATTGCTAGTCCGAAGACCCGACTGCGCGCGGACCATCGCGGCTGGGATAAACGACAGCAATCGCGCATTTTACTCGGACCGAGCATGACGCTGTCTTGATCCCGCCTCTCGTTTCCACGCAGTCCGTATGGTGCAAGCCAAACATACTCCATGTACACGGTCGGTCGGACGGTTCGGCTTGCCCGGTCATGCAACGTACATTGGAGGTTTCTGCTCACTGTGTTTTGAGTACGGTCTACGAAGTGGCAAGACTAACATCTGTCCGCGTCATTACTGTTCTGAACCGGAGTAAGCATGCATACTGAAAACTACCAGCAAACACAAATGTCAGTTTTAGGAGAAACAGCCTCTCGTGGTTTTCCATGAATTGGTGCTTGGTGGACGGTTTGAACCTATCCTTCGTAGCGCGGGAGCAATACAAGGCTTGAGGACCAAGATCCAAAGAAATACGAAGCTCCATTTTTGCCCGTGTGTGGATGCACCTATATCCACGGGCTGCCTGCGTCCGTGCTGTTCCAGAAATGTTGGCCCCGATCGCTGCGCACATTTAGGTCACGCCCGGATCATGCAGGCACGCCGCGTTTGCGCTAAATCTGGGGCGGCCGTGTGCAGTGCTGCAACATGGAATAAATAAACCTCTGCGGCGCGGCTCGAGCTCCATAGGCGACGCTCGCTGCTGGGGAACGAATGCGTGAGACCGGCCGCGAGAGCCATGTGAAATAGCGTAGCAAACAGTGTAGGCGTGAACGCCCTGGGTCAACGCGCAATACTGAGGGCAAATCCATGATAGATGAAAACAAGGGCTTACGATTCAAAGGCCAAACTGATGAGGGGCGAAACGAAGGGCGTACGATTCAGAGGGGTCTAATTGATGAGAGGCCATGATGCCATGAATGATGCCATGAAACAAAGAGCGGATGGAGGAACTAGAACACCGCTTTGAGGGTGGGGAGCAACGCCGGTGTAGGACGTGGGGCTTAGTCCGAAAACGTGCCGTGATGTTCTTAAATTCACGGGACTTTGCCTCCTCTTACCTAAAGAAATTTCCTACACAAACTTCCCTAGCAAACAGCTTACATTTGAAATCTACGAGTCGGGCACATAAGTTACACGCAGACATGCCCCATCTGCCCCCCCCCCCTGCCCTCCGCCGCTGAATCCGCCCATGGGCGAGACGTGGTTGCGTGAGAACCGGGCATTGGCAAAGGCTCGGCGCCGGCGGCGTCGGTCCGTGAACGTGGTTTCCGAACAGAGAGCTGACTGGAGAAAAAGCCGAACGAAAAAAATCGAAAGAATAAAGTCGTTAGGGATGGAAGTCGCATCGTAAAACGGGAATACAAGGAGAAACAGAATGCATCGAAAGACAGAACATCGACGGAGATAAAGGTCAACTCGGATAAGGAAAAATTCTGGCAGTAAAACGACTTGAAAAGGGAGTCATTAGGATTTGACACGTTGTAGGAGAGGTGGATAAAACTGTAGTCACGGGGGGGAGGGGGAGGCAGATCGGACTGGATGAGACTGGATAAGGCTGACCGGGACTGGATGGGAGATATTCGTCATCGGCATCGTCACTGGCATTGGCATCGCGGGCGTTTGTCTCCTTTTCAAACTAATATGTACCATATCCAAGTAAATCAATGCCAACAGTTAACAACTACAGAATGGGGGCCTCCTTATAACCCGGCACAGGGTTTCACTACCACAAAACAGGGCCTACTGTTCCAGAAAAGGAGCTCCCGATGTATAAAGGGGCCTCGTAATACAGAACAAAATGCTTACGATTCACGAATGGTCCCCAAATGTGGCCAAGAGGCACAATCTGGCAAACCAGAACATGAACCGTCTTGTTCATGACGGGGCCTCCCAAGCCAGCAAATGGGCCTCCTGATATCGAGCATTGGCTACTTCATTTATAAAGGTGTCCCCAGAAGTAAGAAACGGGTCTCTTGATGTAGCAAAGGGTCTTTTGAGGCCTGCACCCGATGTAATACTCCTTAGTTCAATTGTCTGGGCCTCCCTGATCTGAATTTAGGTACTCTGCGTGTAACTGCAATGCTTTTCGTTGGGGTAAAAGGGTTCGCCCCCATTTTTCGGAGGGGCAAAAACATACCCTTACTCCTTTTATCTCCCGACAAGGGGGGGGGGGGAAATGCCATTTCCCCCTCTTCCCTGTTGCGCCGCCCCCGCCTACTTCCATTTTTAGAGTGGCTATTTCTTTGCGCACGAAGTAATGCAAGAAGTAAGCTAGGGGGAGGAGACACGTACCCCTGGGTGAGACACGTACCCCTGGTACAAAGGTGCGTGTGAACACGCCCCTTTGTAAACGTGAAAGGCTCGAAAAATAAAGGCGGTATATATGCAATCTCATGCAAACAAGGCATTTCCTCCTCAAATGGCAACCCCATAGACATCCCCACTATAGAAGATGCTGATGGTTCTAATGTATGGAGAGGTCTATGGACGTACCGGCCAATGCATGCCCGCGCGATAGTGCCGCAAAAACGCAATGCAAATTTGCACAAGTCTTGACAATCAACGCAACCGGCCAACTTACCTGAAACATATCCATGCCAAATTTGCTCTGGGCGTTGGCCACTAGTTCGACACCGGGTCCGAATTTTCTGGTCCCATGGGCCGAAGCCCAGAGGGTGAGCAGGACCAGATGAGTCGCAGAGCACATGACCCTCTCCATCTCCGGTCCCCGACTCGCGGTGAATGACGCGGCCGTCAGGGGCGCTGGCGAGGTCCTCCAACTGCAACGCTGAGCAAGGCCATGAACCAGGTGGTACGCTCCGACCCGAAAGCTGGGGATAGCGGCGGTTTAACTGCCACAGCAAACCATTTTAAGTCACATGGGGCCCGTTCTCGTCGCTCCCAAAAAAGAGACAATACTAGTTTAGAGGAGGCTGGAGGAGCGCTGAGTCTGTGTTAAATCTGCCGCCACAAAAATGATTTTGAAGGGACAGCCCTGGGGACAACAATACTTCGAGGTACTCGAGCTTGAGGACGCATCAACCAGGCTGTCGTCATCCCAATGCGGCTACACGTGTTTGCACGCTTTGCTCGATTGACGTCACCGGGGCGTCAACTTCATAGTCTTTTAAAACCTCTTTTTCAATGCAAATGAAGCTTTCTGGGGCTTTTTGCTTATTTTGAGTCTTTTAATCTCAAGTTTTTTCCTTTTGTTGTTGTGAAGCGTATATTTTTCCATTTAGCTTTGCTAGTGAATAAGTGAACCGCTATGGCGGATTGCAGCACTTTAATGTAAATTTGCTAACAATTTCATCGGTTGCCAAGGGCGACCGCGTGACGCAAGACAGACAAAGAAGGCGGTTGAAATCTGAGTGGCAAGGGTAGATTGTACTTGATATTGAAAACGTTTTTAAGGTTATGGCTGTTTCGTATCGCCGATCATTATTTCGTGCTGAAGGCTGCCGTATATCATGCGGCTTTTTTTTACTTGGGTACCTGTATTGCCGACGGTGGGGAGAGAGCTACGCTGGCTACAGGGTTCCTGTACTGCCATGATGGAGAAATGCTGTTAGGTATCAGCCGACGTAGTGACGTCACTGAAAATGGGTTTGCATCGATCGGGATTCTTTTGGGCCGACTGAAGGCTACAAGGCATTTGCTAGCGATATGATGTCACTGGTATTCGACTGGATATGTGACGTCACTGGTTGTGAGGCTTTAGGGCTCTTTTGGGTGCAATGAATGCCGTAAAGCATCACCTGACGATATGTCGTCGCTGGTATTCAATGAAACATCAGGCGCAACGGGCCTTATTCCATCTTTACCTTTCGTACCTGTCTGCTGCAAGCATTTGCGTGCCGAATAAAAGCTTGACCGAATCACCTGAATGTGTGACGTCACCAATCATCACTTGATACGAGTGCACTTAGGCCCCACGGCCGCGGTGTATCATGTTCCGTGAAATATCACTGGGTATCGTGACGTCAGTGATATTCGACTAAATATTGGTCGCAACACGTCAAGGTCCATTTTTAGCTTCGTACCTGTCTACTGCAAGCACTGGCGTGATGAATAAAAGCTACCAAATCACGTGAGTGTGTGACGTCACTGGTCATGCATTTTTATGGATCTTTGGGGGCCAACTGAGGGCCGTAAAGCATAACCTAATGATGTGACGTCACTGGCATTCAACTGTGTGTGATGTCACTTGTGATCAGATTTTACGGCCTCTTTTGGGCCGACGAAAGGTCATACGACATTAACTGAAGATGTGCCGTCACTGGTATCCGAATACAATTCAGGCGGCCATGGCCATGCTCCATCTTTACCTTTAGTACCTGTCCATTGCAAGTATTTGAATGCTGAAGGAAGGGTCTGCCGAATTACCTGAGTGTGTAACGTCACTAACCATTAATTTGTATAGACTGTTTTGAACCCACTGTAAGCCATACCACATCAGCTGACCATATGACGTCACCGGTTTTCGTCTAGGTGTCATGCGCAACAGGCCATGCTCTATCTTTGCCTTTCGTACCTGTTTACTGCAAGCATTCGCGTGTTATATCAAGGTGATGCTGAACCATCTGAGTGCGTGACGTCACTGGTCATGAGTTTATACAGGTTCGCTTGGGCAGCCCAATGCAACAAAGCATCATATCCTGTAAAGCGTCGCGGGATGATATGACGTCACTGGTATTCGACTCAACATCAGGCGCAACAGGCCATGTTCCATCTTTACCTTTCGTACCTGTCTACTGCAAGCATTCGCGTGTTATATCACGTCATTGGTTAAGAGTTCTTACGGGCTCTTTTCAACCCCCTATATGGTATAATGCTTCAGTTGACGATATGATGTCACTGGTGTTCGACTTAACATCAGGCACAACATGTCATATTCCATCTTTGCCTTTCGCACCTGTTAAAGTAGTGGCGAGCCTAATGATGGCTCTGCCGAATCACCTGAGTGCGTCATCATGAGTTTTTACAGGCTATCGTTGGCCGAGTGAAAGCCATTAGGCATCATCTAACGATATGTCGTCACTGGTAATCCACTAAGTGTGTGACGCCATTGGTCATGAGTTTTCCCGCGCCTTTTTGGGCCGACTTAAGGCCATTAGGCATCAGGTAACGATATGACGTCACTGGTATTCAATTAAGCATCAGATACAATATGTCATGTTTCATCTTTACCTTCCGCACCTATCTACTGCAAGTATTCGCGCGCCACATAAAGGCTCTGCCCAATCACCTGAGCGTGTGGTGTGACTGGTTATGAGTTTACGCGGGTTTACTCGGGCTGACTGAAGGACATCAAGCATCATCTGGCGATGTGACGTCACTGGTATTCAACTTAACACCAGGCGCGACAGGCCATGTTCGTCTTTACCTTTCGTACCTGTCTATTGTAAGCATTGACATGCTTAAGGAAAGCTCTGTGAAATCTCCTGAGTGTGTAATGTCACTGGTCATGAGTTCTTTACGGGCTGCTTTTTTGTACCTATAGGGTACAAGACATCAGTTGACGATATGACATCACTGGTATTTGACTTAATCTCAGGCGCAACAGGCCATGTTCCATCTTTGCCTTTCGCACCTCTATACTGCAAGTATTCGCGCGCTACATAAAGGCTCTGCCGAATCACCTGAGCATGTGGTGTAACTGGTCATGAGTTTACGCGGGCTTACTCGGGATGACTGAAGGACATCAAGCATCACCTGACCATATGACGTCACTGATATTCGGGCTGTGGCCCAGACTTATGGCCGCTAGGCGGCGCCCTTGATTATTATTTAGCCATCAGGGCATTCCGGACCGTAGCTGCTCAGGGGCGCATCCTGTGATGTCGGGCGGAATAGCTTTGCATATACGTCGGTTTGTGGGCTGGGAAAACCTTTGTTTTGTGTTTACGTTGGTTCAAAATTTTAGTCGTTGAAACAGCCCGTTGCGTTTGAAGTTGTTACTTAATGGTGCGCACAATAAAATTAGTGTGCTTAACTATGGTGCATCTCCCACCTCTGCTGCGGAACTCCGTAGCCGTAGGTGGCCAAGTGACCTCCTACCAACTGCTGATCAGTGACGTCACATACTCAGGTGATTCGGCGGAGCCTTCATATAGCACGCAAATATTTGCAGCAGCCAGGTACGAAAGGCAAATATGGAGCATGACCTGTTGCGCCTGATGTTTAGTCGAGCACCAGTAACGTCATGTCATCAGCTGATGCATTATAACCTAAAATGGGTTCAAAGGAGCCCGTAAAAAACTCGTGACCAGTGACGTCACACACTCAGGAGATTCGACGGAGCCTTCATTCAGCACGTCAGTGCCTTTAATAAACAAGTACAAAAGGTAAAGAAAGTACGTGGCATGTTGGACCTGATGTTAAGTCGAATAACAGTGACGACATATCATCCTGTGATGCTTCACGGGAGGTGTTGCTTTGTGGCCTTGGGCGGCCCAAGTGAATCCGTATGAACTCATGACCAGCGACGTCACCCACTCAGATGATTCGTCTGCAGTTTAGTTGATTACCAGTGACGTCATATCGTCAGCTGATGCTTGATGTCCGTCAGTCAGCCCGAGTAAACCTGCACAAACTCATGGCCAGTTACACCACACGCTCAGGCGAATCGACAGAGCCTTTTTGTAGTGCACGAATACTTGCAGTAGGCAGGTGCGAAAGATAAAGATGAAACATGGCTTATTGCAACTGATGTTAATTCGAATACAAGTGACGCCATAACGTTATCTGATGCCTAATGACCTGAACTCGGCCAAAAAAGGCCCGTAAAAGCTCATGACCAGTGACGTCACACACTCAGTGGATTACCAGTGACGTCATTTCGTTAGCTGATGCCTTATGGCTTTCGCTCAGCCAAAAATAGTTGGTAAAAATTCATGACCAGTGACGTCGCACACTCAGGTGACTCGGCAGAGCCATCATTTAACGCACCAATACTTTACAGGTACGAAAGGCAAAGATGGAACATGACCTGTTACGCCTCATGTTAAGTCGAACACCATTGACATCATGTCGTCAACTGATGCATGTTTCCTTATAGAGGGTTCCAAGGAGCCAGAAAAAACTCATGACCAGTAACGTTACACACCCAGGAGACTCGACAGAGCCTTCATTCAGCACGTCAATACTTGTAATAGGCGGGTACGAAAGGTAAAGATAGAACATGGCCTGTCGCGCCTGATGTTAAGTCGGACACCAGTGACGTCATATCATCAGCTGATGCATTATACCGTTTGGGGGTACAAAAGGTCCCGTAAAAAGCTCTTGACCAGTGACGTTACTTACTCAGGAGACTCGACAGAGCCTTCATTCAGCACGCCCATACTTCCAAGAGACAGGTACGAAAGGTAAAGATAGAACATGGCCTGTCGCGCCTGGAGTTTAGTCGAATACCAGTGACGTCATATCGTCAGCTGATGCTTGATGTCCTTCATTCAGCCAGAGTAAACCCGCGTTAACTCATAACTAGTTACACCACACGCTAAGGTAATTCGGCAGAGCCCCTGTGTCGCGCGAATACTTGCAGTAGATAGGTGCGAAAGGTACAGACGAAACATGGTTTAGATGGAGCATGGCCTGTTGCGCATGATGTCTAGTCGAAACCCAGTGACATCATATCGTCAGCTGATGCCTTATGGCCTATAGTAGGCTCAAAAGAGTGTGCAAATTAATGGCCAGTGACGTACACACTCAGGTAATTTGGCAGAGCCTTCCACGGCAATGCTTGCAATGGACAGGTACCAAAGATAAAGGTGGAACATGGTCTGTCGCGCCCGAAGTTCATTCGAATACCAGTGACGTCACATCTTCAGTCATTGCCGTATGACCTTTCGTCGGCCCAAAAGAGGCCGTAAAACCTCATGACCAGCGACACGCACAGTCGAGTGCCAGCGACGTCACATCGTTAGCTGATGCTTTATGGTCTTTAGTTGGCCGCACAAAAAATCCGCCAATACTTGCAGCAGACATGTACGAAAGGTATAAATGGAGCATGACCTGTTGCCTGATGTTCAGCCAAATACCAGTGACGTCATATCGCCAGCTGATGCCTAACGGCATTTCGTCGGTCCTATAGGGCCCGTGGAAACCCACGGCCATTGACGTCTTACAGTCGTATAGCAGTGACGTCGCTAGCTGACACCTTGTGGTCTTCAGTTGGCCGAAAAGCACCGTTGGAACTCATGGCCAGTGATGTCACACACTCAGGTGGTTCGGCAGCTTTCATCCAGCACGCCAATGCTTGCAGCAGACAAGTACAAAGGTAAAAATGAAGCACGGCCTGTTGCACCCAGTATTTATTCGAATACCAGTGACGTCACGCTATCCGGTGATACTTCGCGGACCACGACACACCGTGGTCGTGGGGCCTAAGTGCACTCGTATGAAGTGATGATTAGGGACGTCACACATTGGGGTAATTCGGTCAAACCCCTATGCGGCACGCAAATGCTTGCAGCAGACAGGTATGAAAAGTAAAGATGGAACGAGGCCGGCCGCGCCTGATGTTCAATCGAATACCAGTGACGACACATGGCCAGCTGATGCATTACGGCATTCAGTTGACCCAAAAGAGCCTTACACACTCACGACCAGTGACGTCACATACCCAGCCGAATACCAGTGACATCATATCACAAGCAAAAGCCTTATGGCCTTCAGTCGGCCCGAAAGAACCCCGACCCCGATCGATGCAAAACCATTTTCAGTGACGTCACAATGTTAGCTGATGCCTCACAGCTTTTGCCCCGCACGACAATACTCGAAACCCTGCAGCTAGCGTAGCTCTTCCCTCCGTCGGCCATACAGGTACCCAAGTAAAAAATTACCTATCATGCAGTGTGTTATATGTATAATGCGATATTTGTCCCAGAACAAAAACAATAGCGGTGTTATGAGGGGGGAGGGGGGAGGGATTTGTTCCTCACTCCTTTCCATGCACTGTCATAGTCAATGTTCAGTGTTGCCCGAAGTTGGAGGAGGGAGGGAGGGCTTGACCCCGCAATCCGCTGCGTGCGGGAAGAACCGCTGATGCTCCGGCGCCTGGTTAGTGGTGTGTATTTATGAAAGGACGGGCCATTAACGCTTGAAAATGGCATTTTTCATCATTTCTCTGTGTCGAATACCGTGCCAAAGATAAATTGTACCAAATGTAACACGAAAGGCGCAGGCAAAAGGGGAAGGAGCACAGGGGGCACACACCCCTTCCCCTCAGGTTTCGAATTTGAATGGCCTGAAGGGCCAGCTGGAGCCGACGGTGAAGAAACCGATTGTAGGACCCAAGGGCACGAAGGGCTGGACGCAGTCTTCTTCAAGGGCCTCAACCTGCGGGGACAGGCCCTCAGACAGCAGTCAAACGGTCTTCTGCGCCGTTTGGGGACCCTTGAGTCCATAAGGGGCCTAAACATGTCGGCTAAGAACCACCAGTGCTGCACGGTCAGCTCCGTCTTGGTATAGGCCTGGGGGCACAGTTGCCAAGCAGCGACGGAGCCTGGGCCGGTGATTTACACTGGTCGGCATTCTTGCATCTTTTCGGGCCCACAGTGTGTAACAGAGGGTCCTGCGCTGGCAAAAGGGGCGGATCCAAAGGGACATAGGCGGATCCTGGGGGGGGGGGCACGGGGCCATGCCCCCCAAACGTCTGAGAGTATGTTTTGGCCCCCCAAAACATTCCCAGAACTTCATAAAAATTTCGTGTGCTTACCATCTATTTACTTTTAACTTTTAACAGTTTTGTCTTAACTTCTGCTTAAGATTCAAAAGCATTTCGGTGCTTTTTCGGTTTTGAATGGTGTCCCCACTATTAACTTGCGAGAGGCGCCATGCACTAGACCTCGGATCCCACATCAGCCAGCTGGCGACGAACGGTTGCCCCCCCCCCCCAAAAAAAAACAACTCCAGGCCAGATCCGCCCCTGCAGAGGGGAGGCCACGGGCCATGCCCCCGCCCCTTTGGCCCCCAAGGGGCCCATTGGCTCCAAGGAGGCCCATAGCAGGCCAAACGGGTGCAGTTTTTGAACACAAAACGCAGCAAAACTGGGTATCTGGACTCCCAGGCGACTAAGAGCAATTGTAAGCGATAGTAAAGGACCTATGAGAAGTTTTAAAAAAAAATTATTCAATGATTGGAAAAGTTGCGAACTGGAAACTTTAGGCCTCATTACACTGTCCAGGGACCCCACATTGTTGCTGGGGTACCCATATGCCCACTTGCATGATCATTTCGATTATTAAGAAGCATTTCACGTTGCCCTTCATTTCTTTGCATTTCCTCGGAGGATCCTGCGCTGTTGTTGGGGCCTTTTTTGTTAGCGTGCCGGGGCACTCTTGTTAATCACGGGCCCTTCCGCGGATTCTTTCCATTCACCAGAAAAGCTCTGAGGCATAGCCGGGTTCCCATATCTGAACCTGTTGGGGTATTCTCGGTTGCTCAGAGGCCCTTTACGTGGGTCTCGGCTAAGCTACCAACACCCTGGCGATGTGCTCATGGGCTCTCTGCATTGGTCTAGGGCGTTTCAATGCTCTGTCACTTGCTTAGGGCCCTACACTCTTGCCAGGGGCCCATCTGATGACCTGCATGGGCACACTCAGTCGCTGGGGATCCTCTACGCTGGGTCTTGGGTACTTTTTTGCTGAACGGGGGGGGGGGGGCTACGCTCTTGTGGGGGTTTATCTGATAACCTGCTCGGGCACATTCGATCGTTCGGGGCCTTCTACATTGGGCCTTAAGCACCTGCTTTTTGAATGGGGCATTACGCACCTGTCGGGGGGGGGGGGGGGGGGGGGCTCTGTTCGGCTCCTCGACGACACTGGATTGTTGGGGAGCCCTGCACATTGGTTTTTGGTGTTTGAATTTAAGCCTCTGCTCCTATCGGAGTCATCTGATAACCTGTTTGGGCACACTCCATGTTTCGGTGGCCCTCTGCACCGGGTTTTGGGTGCTTCCCATTTGAATGGAGGGTCTTACGTTCCTGTCAGGGCCCCTTCTGATAAGGTGCTCGGGCCTATTCGGTCGTGGGAGACCTCTATATCTGGTTTTGGGTGCTTCCTTGTTGAATGGAGGGCCCTCCGCACTTTTCAGGGGCTCTATCTGTTAACTTGCTCTGGCGCAGTCGATTATTCGGGGCCCTCTACATCGAATCGTGGGTATTTCATATTTGAACGGAAGGCCCTACGCTCTTGCCGGGCCCCATCTGTTAACCTGCTCGGGCACGCTGGAATATCCGGGCGTCCTCCACATTGTGTCTTGGGTACTTCCTACCTGAATGGAGGGCCCTACACACTTGTCGGGGCCCCATCTGTTCGCCGCTTCGGCCAGACTGGATTGTTCGGGGCCCTATATATTGGGTCTTGGTGTTTGAATTTAGGGCCCTGCACTCCTGTCTGGGCCAACTGATAATCTGCTCGGATATACTCCGTCTTTCGGGGGCCCTCCGCACTGAGTTTTGGGTACTTCTTATTTCAATGGAGGGTGCTACGCTCTTGTCAGGCCCCTTCTGATAGGCTGCTGGGGAACATTCTATCATTATGGGGCCATTTATATGGGGCCTTCGATGCTTCCTGTTCCAATGGAGGGCCCTACGTTCTTGTTGGGAGCCCTATCTGTTAACTTGCGCGGGCACACTCGATCATTCGGGAGTCCTCTGCGGCGGATCTCTGAATACTTCCTATCTGAATGGATGGCCCTACACTCTTGACGGGAGCTCTATGTGTTAACCTGCTCTGACGCACTGGATCATTCGGGGGTCCTCTACATTGGATCTTGCATACTTCCTATTTTAATGGAGGGCCCTTCGCTCTTTTTGGTAACCTTATCTGTTAACCTACTCGGGCACACTCGATCATTCGGGGTCCTCTACATCGAGTCTTTGGTGCTTCTTATTCGGATGGAGGGTCCCACACTTTTGACGGAGGCCCTATATGTTGACCTGCTTGGTGCACTCGATCGTTCAGAGCCCTACACATTGTGTCGTGAGTGTTTCTTATTCGAGTGGATGTCTCTATGTTCTTTGCGGACCCCATCTACTGAGCCGCTAATGCTGGTGGCGGATGCAGAGGGTGGGAAGAGGGGGAGGCACAGGACCACGCCCCATGGACCATGCAGAGGGGGCTTAAGGCTCCGAAGGGGCCATAACCGGCCGGACGGACGCAGTCTTCTTACAGCAAAAACTCAAGAAAAGCGGACGCCTTTGGGCCTACAGACGACCAAGAACAATGTTAGCGAAAGTAAAGTTCACAAGCAAACGAAGTTAATTCTTCGCTGATTGAAAAGCGTTGCTTGGGGAAATTTTGGGGCTCATTACGTTGTCTAGAGGCGTTACGCTGTTGGTTACCTGGCCCTATATGTCTACCTGTTGGGTTAATCTGATCGCTAAGGAGCTTTCTACGTTGCCATTGATCTCTTTGCATTTTCTCGTAGGGCCCAATGTGCTGTTGAAACGCTATCTACCTCCATGCCTGAGCACTAATGATCGATCAGGATTTCCCCCACAGCTTCTTCGCATTCGCACGAAAGGCTCTATACACTTTTCCGGGGCCCACATGCCAGGATACACTCAGTTGCTCAGAGGCCCTTCATAAAAGTACTGGGTTCTTTCCACTTGTTTGGAGGGCATTGTGCCGTTGCTAGGGATCTTATAAGGTACGGCAAGGAGACACTCGATGCTCAGGGGTCCTGTACTTTGATCGAGGGCTCCCTCCCTTCGGCCTCATTTGCGGAGGACGTTTCACTCCTGTCGAGGTTCGTGTTGTTAACCTGCCCGTGCGCTCTTGATTGCACAGGGATATTAATTCATGGTCTCGGATAATTCCCATTTGCTCGGAGGGTCCTATGCTATGGCCGGGGCTTTATATGTCAGCCCGCCGAGGCACTACCGATCGTTTAGGGTCCACCACGTTGGTCCTGGGCCATTTTCGGTTGCTCTGAGGACCCTATACTTGTTGACGAGAGCATCTTTGTTGACCTCCTGCCGCAACCGTGATCGCCCAGGTTCCGCCCGTATTGGCCTTGGTGCATTAGCCTTAGAGCAGCAGTCGAATATGCGTCAGTTAATTTTTACGCGCAATTGTTGATCATAATTTTACATGCCGCCGAAATCGTATATCATTTCGATTGACTATTGAGTGTATGGCGCGTATTATACTAGTGCATCGCGCTCTGAATGTATTTTGAATGTTAGGATATGTTGTACTCCTTTCTAACGAAAGAAACATTCTGCACTAGTCAGCAGCCATCGGCTCATTACATCGCCCAGCCAGCTAGCCGTAAATGCATAAGGTAGGAATAAAGTCCGTGCTTGGTTCTAATGGTTGTTAGCAGCCGACTCAAGTTTATTTTGTCCGCTGTTCCGAAACACTTAGCCTCAAAATCATAGAACTCACAATGATCTGTAGAAATGAATGACCTCTATGTGTATGCATGCGAAGCACGCCTAGCTTTATAGGGCTATGCACAGTAAGATGGGTTTCCGTATTTATTAAATCAATGTATAGGTAAACACTTATACATATATGTTACATACGGCTTGTCTTGAAATGTAGTGACCGAAATGCAAGGATCCTTTTTTTGGAGGGGGCCCCAAACTCCAGGGGGCCCTACAATGTTGCGTGCCCCCCCCCCCCCCTGACGGAATCCTGGATCCGCCCCTGGCTGGCAAGACGTCCCAAGTCGACCAATAGTAATGTTCAATAGCTGCAGGTCACTCAAAGGATCCCAGCCTTAAAGGCCTTGATCTGAAGTATCAGACGGAGGGCCTGTTACGCCGATTGAGGAGTCCCTGAGGCAATGCAGGTATTTATTTCAGTCAGAGACCACCAACGCTGCACTGTCGACTCCGCGTCAGTCTAAACGCTAGCAGCCCATTTCCCAAGCAAGAGCAAAAACGAGCCCGCGATTTGATTGCATTTGCAACGCGGTGCCCGCCCTTCCTGCCAGGGTGAGCGGCAGGCGACGTCATATGGCCTCAGCAGCAGAGTGCGTCGTAAAGCCCCAATGACGATATGATTGCATTTGCAAACCGAGGCCATCACGGATCCAAATCCTACGGACTCTCCTATGCGGGCGTCCATTGATATGGGTCCCTGAAACAGTCATCGAGGCCCCCGTGTCGGTCGCGGGCCCGCGGTGCCTAGCAGGGGATCATGCGTCGGCAAGCGGCCTCGAGTCCGTCACGGACTTCGCTTGGGGAGGCCCGATAAGGGGCCGAAGGGCCCCTCGGGACCAAAGATTCGTGGAATGATTAAGAGGCTGAAAGGTTCGAAGAGCCTGAGGAACTCGCCTTAGGTCACAATAAGGTCGCCCCTTCCACGCCCGTAGGGTCTTGACGTTAAAGGCCAGTCAGGGGGGCTGGCATTGATTGGGGATCCATGGAACATTGCGGGCCTCTATTTCGGGCAGACAACACCAACACCGAACAGTCGACCTCGTGTCGTTCTAAGCCCTGGGGATCCTTTTCCCAAGCACGAGCAAGGCCGGGCCCACGATTTGCATTGGTCGAGGCCCCTGAAACAATGAGGGTGTCTCGTCAAGGGCCAACAATGCCTTACAGGGGGTCCTGTGTCGACAAGCGGCTCGTAGTCGGCCAGGGAAACATTTGCTGAGCAGGGGGAGTGACGGGACCGCGGACGCTAGAGGGCCTTTTGCGTTGGTCGGGGAAACAACACGTCTTCAGCTTCCACTTAACCTCACGGGGTGTCAGGTCAGTCAGTGGCGCAGGCAAGGGGGCCGTAGGAGGCATGTGCCTCCCCCGAAGGTACCGAGGGGCCCATTGGCCCCTCGGGACCTATGATTAAGGGTCTAATTGGAGGGCCGGAGGTCGTGTTCAGGAGCCCTGGCCCACAGGGCCGGGCACTTCAATGCCAGCGAGAGGGCCTGTGCGCTGATCAGGGACCCTGAGTCGGTAAGGGCCTATGTGTTGGTCAGACACCACCAGAAACGCACAGTCGGCTCCGGGATGGCACGAGCCTGAGGGCCCATTTCCCAGGCAGGGACACTACAGAGCCTGGAGGGCCTACCAGATCCGACGATCAACAACGTTTGCTGTGGATGGGCCTTGACCTGGTCGTCCCATCGCGCACGGTTTGTAGGGGTTTTTGGGGATACACAACAGACATGGAGCACAGGACTGGACACAGAACACTCGGCGATTTGAGATGTGCACCTTATCTACAGCTAAGTTCAGATGTTTTGTCGAATTATTGGCGCTTCCCAGCTTGTATTTGCCCTCATACCGCTACCAATGGCGTTGCCAACTCCATCGTCATGTTTCATGTATGTTTACAGGCCGGATCCCAGGCAACACCGCTTGCTGTTTAAAAATCACGACTTGATTGCAATGACAACACCTGAGCCTCAACGATTCTCGCTGGTATTTCCACCACCTCGGCACTCGTAAGCACATAAAATTCAAACCAACGGACATCCCCCGCTAATGTCAATCTTACTTAAACAAGTACTCGGCCGCCGATACCATCAGGACCATCGGCAAAAAGCAAACAAACAAACGCTGGTGAATGGCCCAGTTGGAGGGTGTGAGGGCATAAGGGCTGGTCAGGGGCCTATTCGGGGGCCAGCCGAACATCGGTAGAGGGGTCAGGCAGCACTGGAGTCTGTGACATTTATTGGACCACTTGCGGCGATCAGGGATGTTTTTACGTTAATGAGGGTTCCTGCGTCGATTAGGGTTTAACCACTCGGGTCAGAAGGCCTCCCGCGTCAGGGAGGAGACCAACGCGATGGGATCTATCCCTCTTACCTCTCCGAGGGCCTTCGGATCGGTCAGGGGATCCCCGTGTAGCCGAACTGATAGCTCGAAGACACCCCGCGGTAGGACGGAGTGTCTCTTCAGCCGTTGACCGGAAACAATAATGTGTCCCGCAGTGTTCTTCTGAAGGGGACCCCTTTCCCGGAAAGAAACAAGCGGCCCCATTGGTGTTGAGAAGAGTGGGTCGAAATGAGCTAAGATACGAACAAGATCACCTCACGTTTATGTGAAAAGGTTCCGTCTTTTGCAGAATCGATTGATGATGAAAAAACAAAATGAATGATATCAATGAAGCCCAAACGGGTTGTTTACGTCCTTGCTGAACGCTTTGAGGCGATGGTCAAGTGCCTTTCACGGACCGGCCGGATGCACTCTCCTAAGCGATTAGCGGAACACTAGAGTGCATGTGACTTGGTACATTGCACTATTGGGGGAGCAAATGCTATCAGACCGAGAGGCACACGGGACGTGCGCCCTTTGATGGGGCACATTTGACCATGCAGCTCGATACGCACTAGTTGTTTTGGTGAGCTTAGATTGGTCTAGGCCACTGCATTTTGTGACACCTTTTTTGCAGTCGTCTTCCTCGCGACATAACTTGTCGATATAGGCCAATATGAAGTGCACCATAATTTCTTTTCTTTGTAGCCGGTGGTCTTGATGGTGTTGGCAATCAAGTACTTGTTCAAGTAAGATTGACATAAGCGGGGGGTGTCCGTTGGTTTGGATTTTATGTGCTTACGAGTACCGAGGCGGTGGAAATACCAGCGAGGATCGTTGAGGCTCAGATGTCCTTGCGATCATGTCGTGATTTTTAAACAGCAAGCGGTGTTGCCCGGGATCCGGCCTGTAAACATACATGAAACATGACGATGAAGTTGGCAACGCCATTGGTGGCGTCGTGGGGCAAACACAAGCTGAGAAGTACCAATAAGTCGACAAAACATCTGAACTTAGCCGTAGGTAAGGTGCACATCTCAAATCGCTAAGTGTTCGGTGTCCAGTCCTGTGCTACATGCCTGTCGTATATCCCCAAAACTCCCCACAAACCGTGTGCGATGGCACGACCAGGTCAAGGCCCGTCCACAGCAAACGTTGGTTAGCATCGGCAAACGCCAAGGGACCCTCACACAGTAGCAGGCCAAAGCCGACAATACAGGCATAAGGTCCGCTTCCAATCCGGTACCAATTTTTCAGTCCATAACGCTCAACAGATACATTAAGTCACGAAGGTACGGCTGGCAGCCAGCTGCGGCGAGCGGACTGGGTTTGTTTCTCGTTCACTGCGCGATGTTTTTGCACTCTGCTGTGCATCAAACCACATGGCATACCAAAGCGCTACCCTTACGAATAAGAGGCATCGTATGACACGACGTAATATTACATAGTGATATAAGAAAGGGACGAGGCCGCATAACATGCAACAAGCGTGCTCAACCCTCTGTAATGGCTGAGATGGGAACTTAAGAATACGATCGTACAATGGCTGATCGCATTTCGCTCTCACAACACAACAAACTGTTGCTCGGAATCGCGCCTGTAAACAGATACGGCTCTTTCACTGCCGGACAGTTGCCTACACAGCTGCTACAGAGGGCGCCAAAGGTACGAACATCTATCACACGGCAGCGCCGTCGAAAGCCCCACAAACGCAGCCCGAAGATTATTAAATATATTCGTAGTAAGAACACCAAGCTGGACGCCAGACAGGAGTGGTAACGCAGACAACCAAGGTCAAACGACTCCACTGGGTGACATCACACACGTAAAGAAAGTTCGGCCGCCCCGGGACGAGACAAGAGCACCCACAGTACGCAGAGACAAACGAGGGCGAGCGGACCTCTGACGGGAGTGTTGGCATCCCCACGCGGACCGGCCCGCTCCATTCACATACTGAAAACAGCACCTCTATCCTACGACGGCACATGCTAGTGTTTATCTCACACACATCAAGACCAACAGACCCGGACGAGGCTGCGAGACGCATTTTGCGGAGCTCTTCACGCTCCGGTGTCGCACCTCGTGGCCGCGAGCGCACGCACCGCCCCAGCGGCGGACATCGGCCTGCTCGTGTGATCCGTTCGGAGCGCGCCCGGCGCAAGTGATTGACGACCGCCTCGACCGCGGCGACTCGCGATCATAAAACAATCAAAAACGTCACGATAAGCCAACAGGTGTCCAACAAATAGTCGAAAAGACACCGACACGCGCACAGGATTTCCGACAAGGCGACGGGCTAGGCGGAAGGCCGCCACGGGCCTGCCGAGGCGGCGTCGACGGGCAGCGAGTCCAGCTGATGCCCGGCAACGCAATCAAATGGAGGGACCACCGGTAAAGTGGAGTACAAATGGGGGGGGGGGGGGGGACGGGGGAGGCGGGCGGGCCGGCCCGAGATCCAGCGCCGACCGGGGGAGCGCCGCGCGGCGGCTGACTAGCGGATGTTGTAGTTACTCGTGTATCACACAGATGGCGGTGCGAAGCTCCGCTGGGCCGCTCGGCGCCGCCGCGAGCTTACACGTCCACCACCATCTTCTTGTGCACGTCCGTGTTTCCCACGATCTGATGGCGTGGTCCCAGTCAGTTGACAATGACAGCATTACTGCTCTTTTAAGGGCGGGACGTTGCCATTATGGGAGGGGTCGGTGGGGCGTGACTTCAAACAACGCAGAGAACAATGTACCTAAAACATCAACCTCGCAAAACTTTTCCCGTGGCTTCATCGCTCCTCGCAACTTTTCGAACTCTATAAAAATAATACGCTTCCACAATGAATGCAATCACTTCATTATTGTTAATCTATACTGGATTACTTAATATCTTCGTAGTAAAAACACCAAGAAGATGGCCGCCAGACGTGAGCGGCAACGCAGCCAACCAAGGCCAATCGACTACACCCGGTGACAATGACGTCACACACGAATGGTCGACGGCAGGATGAAAATAACGCACCTCCGACAGTACGTTCTGCAAAAGATGATTCCTCTCGATGCGGTGCTTCCCCGCGAAATGTTCGCTATATGGCGGCAAAGAAGCATGCCACCTTTAGCGGAACCATCGCGGGGTGTGCGACAGTGGGAAAAGGAAGGACCGCGGGCCTCACCACGCAAAACTCCTCGAAGCCGATCTTGCCGTCCTCGTCCTTGTCGGCAAAGAGGATCGTCTTGTCCACGATCTGCTGCAGCTGCGTGTCCTTCAGGTTGCTACCCACCATCATCTTCAGCACCTGCGGCAGCCAGGCGTGGTTACGCTGGCGGACGGCGGCGCCCAAAGACGGACAGCCGCGCGGGACCCCCCTCCCCTCCCCCCCCCCCTACACCGAATCACGGCAACTGAAGCCGTCGTAAAGACAGCGATTCACAGGCAAACTGGGGCCTGACGACATTCTCGGACATGTCCGCACGATGCATGGGGCTTACTTGGCCCCTTGTCCCGAGTCCGCCACACACCGTGGTTCCAAATGGGGCGTGCAATAAGGCGTGGCCTCATGTCGCACGCATTCCAAAGACATTAGTTCACATGCATTTGTTCACATGTGCTACCGAATCAAACAATTAATCGGCACGGAAGGCAGCATACTGCTGGGCTACGCGTGAGCTCTGACGTTCAACGCAAGAAAGCCCGTATAGTGCGCATCCTTCGAAAAACACCCTCGGGAACGCCGCGGTGTCCTCACTCGACCCCCCCGGACCTCACACCGGCGCCACCGACCTGGAACAGCTCGCCATTTGAGATGAAGCCGTCGTTGTCCATGTCGTAGATGCGGAAGGCGAAACGCAGTTTCGAGTCCTTGTCGCCTTTCACCGAGAACTGCGACACGCCCGAGATGAACTCTGCGGGGTCAGGACCAACCGGGGTCAGCAAATGAGGGGATCGTAAACTGAACTCAGCCGAGTCATTAATCGAGAAATTTACGGCACACAATAAAACTCAGGAAACCACTTACCGCGGTGGGGGCTCGAAGAAAAAAAAGTTCCTAACCCTACGAAATTAGTGTCTGTAACACGGTGTGAGTTTCCAGCATTGTTACAGCGCCGCGCCGCGCACCTAGTTCGCTGCCCCGCATGCTAGCACAATATCGCCTGAGGCCCTGCTCGGCGCATTCCGTGTCCGCGACCCTGCCGCCCCACGGCTTCACTTTGCTTCACTCTTCACTTGGCTCTGTTAGTGTGGCAGCCGCCTTGGGCGCCGTCCCGCCACGTGCTGCATTCCACAGCGTGGCGGTGTCCACTCGAGGTTACGCGACGTCCGCGTGCCGCGGCACGCAGGTCCGTCGACACGCGTCATGCCGCGCGACCCGCGCAGTCTACAACGGACGGATCAGTGGCCTGCCTGGCGCTCCGACCACCTGGCCACGACACTGCGCCCATCCGAGGGACGACTCACCCGATACCAGCCCGTGCGAACATTTCACTGGTGCGGGGTCCCGTCAGGCCAGGGGATGCTGACGACCTTTAACACCCCTCACGTCCACACGGCACGCCGCTCATCGATCTGGCGACGCCGAGACATCCACGGGCGCCGACCTTTGAAGTCGACCTCGCCGTTGCCGTCCTCGTCGAAGATGTCGATGACGCGTTGCACCAGCGGGTTCTGCTGCAGCTCCGGCAGCGACATGAACTCGTCGACGCTGAGCGCGCCCGAGTTGTCCAGGTCCAGCTTCCGGAACCGCTTGCCCAGGCGCCGGATCTCGTCCGGGTCGACTGTGAACGGAGGCGACGCCGTCGAAGCTGCGTGTGTGTGTTGAGATGGGGAAGGGCATGGGGACACTGCGTGCAGGGTTCTAAGTTTAGCGCTGCATTTTACTACGTAAAAAGAGTTACGCCACATTGTCAATAAACTAAATGCGTCCAGTGGTTCAGAAGTATAGCCACAATACGTGCCACTTAACAATTAAGCAGGTTTAGCACTATCCTCACAGTCCCTTGCTCGTCCCGACTACGACGAAACAGAAAAAAAACGCGTGAGCCTGAGGAGACAGCGGCCGCGGCCACACACCGGCCAGCGCCCCGTCTCCGCACATGACGTCTGTCCCCTCACGTCTGCCGTCACCGACCGCTCACAAACAACGGGACACAACACATACATCGGCGGTGGGTGCGTCCAGCGCCAGGCGCCAACACAAACGGCCGGTGGGAGCGTGGCCAGCGCGGAGGCGGTCGTGTGCCGACCCCCCCCCCCCCCCCCCCCCCCCCCCGGTTGCGGCCAGCCCCGGGAGGCGCCAGACTCGGCGCGCATCTAGTACCGCAACACAGCGGCGGCCAGCTGCCGAGCGCACGCGGTCGAGATACATGCCCCGCCGCGAAACAGGCAGAAACGTGGGAGCGAGAACCACCTGGAGGGGAGGGGAGGGGACTTGCCCGCTTGGTCCTGTGAAAATCACGACGGATAGGAAAAACTTAGACGCGATAAGCCACGGTACGGACGGTTAGCTCCGGAGTTCATATGTTAAGGAATGGTAGAATACCTTGTTCAAACAATGTCGCTGATGAGCTTCAAAAGGCTCTCTGCGTCAGCGAGGCGACAGGCCCAGAGTGTGTAGTTGAAGCAACCGCTACAATGCGAGCTGTCGGGACCAGCCAGTGGGAGCTAGTCCTAATCTGTTCCGATATATGCAGCCAAAGGCCCCACGACAGATGATTTCGGGTTCTTTTCCAACTGAAGGGTAGATGTAAACCGACAGAGAAACATCACCACCATTGACTGATGACATCCGTGTTAACGGACGCATTTTGCGTCATGTCCCGTTGGGTCACGGCGTGCAGTCGGCTAGAAACAGAAGACCCAGGGGTGTCCTCTTGCTTCGCTGCTCGAAAGGACAGCGCCGTTGCTAACAGTCACGCATCCTATCGGAACTACTGGCTAAACGTACTGCAAATATACGGTAGTGCCCATCATATGTGCTCTACTGCGACATTGTCTACGCACAATAGCAGCGACAGTTCACCAACACTGGAGAGGCAGTCCACTGCGGGCACAGTCAACACGTAGTAGCTGTCGTAACTCTTACATTTATCTGGGCATAGTTCGCTGTAAAAAAAAAAAAACACCAGCGGGAGGAAGCTAACGCACAATACAGTTCTCCGCTGTCGTAAGTCTTGAATCACGGCAGTGGCAGCTCCTCAAACAATATATGCAGTGGGCTGTTTCACTGGCTTTTCTCGTCTTTTTCTTTGTAAGCCGCCCTTTGCAATGGAGAGTGTCTCGAAAAAAGGGCGCTTAGTTAATCCCAGTTCGAGTTGCTGGGACGCCTTTTTCGAAGCCCTAATTTTGCTCGTCTGGTGTCTCCTCCCCACCAACGTCAAATTTTATCGTTACGACACCCACGGTCATTTTTCACTACCCTTTCGCACGCGCTACGGCCGTCACCAACGGCGGAGCGGCGTCAAATTACGCAGCGGAACGTCACAAAGGTTGTACCCGTGGTGTATGCCAATGCTGCCGCCAGCGGTGCCGCCGTCTGCGCTGTGCGTCTCGCCAATAAACCCAGACACGCACGCGCGCATGCACGCGCAAGCACAACCCCCCCCCCCCCCTCCCCCCACACATATGCCATTAATTTAGTTGCCTGGACGTTTCAGTGTCTAGCACGCTGCATTTGAACTATTTGTGCCCATATTTCCAGTTGTAGACGATTGGCGGTGGCTTATCAGTTGCAGCTCTGCTGCATTCTCGAATGTTGAAGATGATTTAAGCGGACATTTGAATCTGATGTATGCGGTATCATGTGCCGTGGACTACAAATCCCACGCATCGCCACAATGGACTTAAGCGAAGTGTTCCACATTTGTATGGGATTTTGAAATGAAATAGCCGTCTTGCAGATGGGCGCAAAATGACTCCAGAAGTCGGTGCTTCCTAAAACCCAATCATCATCAGCCGTCTTGCAGATCATTCGGCGCAGTTCACAGTCCTGCCCTGCTTACCCTTTTACGGACTAAACCCCTCGAGTTTCTGAGCCAAATACTCGCGAAGATGTGCAGACTATTTCGAGGAGGCTATTCAATGTCACTCCGGCATCCATGACGTCATAATAACGTCATTCAAATCCTGCCATACCTACAGCCTTGCGGCGATCCAGACTAAGCAAGATATAATTGCCGAGTCGTTCATATGTAGCGTTCGTGAGCACGACTTTCAGACACAACAGCCATCCATTGGTTTTTAATCTATGTTGTGCAAGGTACGATGACATAACCAAACGATGACGTAATCAGGAACATATTCAATAAAAGAGAAATTAGGTTGCTTTGACCAGTCTCTTCCATTAAAAAGTATACCAATAGTTATGTTAACAGAGAAATTAGGTTGTCTTGGCTCTTCCATTAAAAAGTACACCAAGACTTAGGTTATGTTACAATATCTGATGCTTAAACATAATATCTAAATGCTTCAACATCTTCAAATGTAGAGCATTCTCCTCAACATCATTTGGCCGGCTTCGCGACACGTAACAGGGTACGCACGCTCCAAGCCCGGACGGGCCATGATCAAAACGCGCCGCTGACCTGCTACGTTACGGTCCAGCACGAAAAGTGGTATGGCCTTCGCAACAAATCTCACTGCAGCTCAGCAAGCTGGCAGCGACAATACAGAACTAGACTTCTACTCACATGACATTGCTGAACCTGCCACAAGTGCTTTAAGTGTGCATCTAGTGCCAGACTTGGGAAGCCACCCAAAGTCTATTTAAACAGAAGGCAGATGTCAGGTTTTGTAGCATGTCAGGTTTTGTAACAACGTACATCAAAATTAAGGAAACACAACACAAATTTCATATCTTCCACTTTCCTGGGGAAGGGGGAGGGGGGGGGGGGTGATCAGATTGGTCCTTTCAGATCCATTTTGTGACACATCATGCAGTATTGCATGCTGCTGCACTGCACCAGCATCCTGCATTTCCACAATAGAGCTGGGCACATTTCTGGTTGGCATGCGAAACACAAAAGAGCTGTTCGAAGGAGCCATCTATGCCTAGTTTGCAGCAACACAATCCAGGACATTTCATGCATGATTCAAATGCAGAAACATGGGGAAGCACTTCTGGCAAATGCAACACCAACTTCATCAAAAACAACATATAAAATTGGACAGGGCAAATTCCCTTGCACCCACAGAACTTGGACATTCTAGGAGTGGACTCCCACCCCTGAAACCACAATGGCCAGAATGTGAGATGACATCTGTTGAGGTCAGCTGTTCATGTCACTACCAGTGAATAAGTTCATCAAATGCTACTGCTGCTTTCACACCAATCATAGCTGAGCTCTAGAAATAACTAAGAAATTTGATACTGCTCCCCAGACATAGATTCACATGGAAAATAGCTCACTTTTGCTGGATGCCTACTTAAAGCTGAGCAACAAACTGAAAAATGAATGATGCCAATCAGGGCAGGGCAGGCACACAATAATTAAAGCCATCAGGCAAGGTCAGAATTTTAGCTGCAGGACCTACTGCTGATGAAGATGAAACAATACTGAAAATACCAACTACAATCATAAATTTGCAAACACAAAACATTAAATTTCTCTACCCACACAAAGGCATGTGGTAGGTGAGAAGTTCCATTTAAGCTACACATTGTATAGTGGAAGAAATTCAAACTTCTTAGATGCATCACAGAATCACATAACATACACTAATCATATGGAACCAACCAGATGCATCAATGGTAAGGGCACCCATTCATGCTCCAATGTTTATCTTATTTGCACAGTCCATTCTTAACTAAAATGTGTCTACAATCAAACAAAAATAACCACACCTTTCAAATGACACAGTGACATAAAAAGTATAGTGACAAAGGTTAGTAGGTAGGAACACTTACAATTAGAACACATCTCCATTGGAAGTGATGCCTCATTGCCCTGGAAAAGAAAAATAATATCACTTTTTTACCTTTTAAATTACCTCAGACAGGAAGAACTGCCAACTGTCAAATTATATCTCATCCATGTGCTCACAACATGTAGATTAACAATAAACATTAATGTATGGAACATGGCAGGCCATAAGCATAATGGTTTGAAAATATGCACTGCAAAAAGTAATAAACATATGGTCCTGATGCAAACTAACTCTTGCACAGTGTCCCAATTAGAAAGGAACTATGGGGAATACAATAGTCATGGCTGCAAACAGTAAAGAGCAAAAGGCTACAAAAGGCTACAAAAGGCGACTCAGAAATTGGGTTTAACATTTGTTTAGTGTAATGCACCTTATACTCTCAATATGCCAAGTTATGAATAACATTATGATGCACTCAGTACTCCAATTCACTAATTTCTGATATGATTTTTCAGAATGCTGTCTGATACTGGAAGTTGTGCTCCACCTATGTCCCAAGATCTTGGCAAAATATGCTGTGTTTTGCAGACTAGACAATCAGGAATGATAAGTCATATCAGCCATGAACTTGCAGCATCTTGCTGCAATGCTGAGACAGTCAGCAGGAGACAGCATGAGACAACCATGATGGTTGTCTCCTCTTCAGGTATTATGACTTATGTAACACTTTCAGAACAGACATTTCCCTTCACAATGACAGCATGCCCAAATAGTACCAGCTTTTTTGGGCAGCATTCCCATGACTGGTATGAGTATACTGGAATAGTATTTTAAGAATGGCAACAAATCTTGTAGATCACACTGCTAAGCATCAATATCAAAAAAATGTACACAAATGCAATATGTACATATCTTACCATCTTGGCTCTGTGATGTTGGGCGATGAGGGCAGAAAGGCACTTTAAAGTGCCCTAAATGTTATTTTGAAAACTTTCAAAATGCTTTGTTAGTTGTCCTTTAGGAATGGCAAGTTTCTCAATTCACAGCTCGGTCAACACGAAACACTACCAACTATTTTCGTCGCCTTAAACCTTGGTTATCAGCGAAAATTTTATGAAACAGCGTACACCATATGAGAGTACATTAACGACTGGCGCACAATACTGCGACTTAACACCACTGTGACTGTAAACTCGCACCTACAACCCTCGGACCAACTGCACGCCCAACAAACACTCAATCTTGCATACAACCAAGGCTATCTCATCCGACCAAATGCACCGAGCTGCTAGATGCGCCACTATCGCCATACAACTGCACTCAGCTCACGGACACAATAAATGTGATCGCATTGGTCAGCTGCACAAGCAGCACACGTATTGACCAATAAGGTTCGGTTCCTCCCAAGGCTATATAAGAGAGGTAAAACTGTCTGGTGATTTTGTTTCTTCTTTAATTAACGTTAGCATGACGTCACTGAAACCAGGACTTCAATGCGTCGCGGACCGCTAAACACTTCACGCGTGGCTAAGCGACTTCCGAAATGTCAAAATATTCGTGCGGATAATGGCAAACACGTGAGCGAAATGCACGTGAACAATGAGCCAACAACGCACAATGTTTGTCATCATGATGATGCGCTTGAAAAGAACATGTAATAAACACTTTAAATGCAATGGCGTGAAAAGTGAAAACGAGCATACCAGACTTCTCGCAACAGGGCGGCAGTAACATCGGCGTATCTTAGTACCACGGACGGATCCATTGCGGGCCCCCTGGAGTTTGGTGCCCATCCAGAAAATATGATCGCATCTCGGCCGTGGAAATTTAATGTATTGTATGTATATGTAGTTATATATATATATATATATATATATAGTTATATATATAGTTACATATATAGTTATATATTAATATCTAACATAGTAAATATGGGAACCTGTTTCACCGTGCACAGCTCCATAAAGCTAGGCATGTGCAAGTTCTGCTGTTCCGGTGTCTTGCCTCCGGCTCACTGGTACACACGGTACGTCCAAAATCACTTCTGCATTCGTCAATCGTCAAAGGCACTCGTCACAGCCCGTGCCGCGGACCATCCGTCCTTGCGCCGGCGGCTTTCAGAATCTTATTTTTGTTTCCCTTCCTCTCTTGGCCCCTGCAGCCTCGTCCCTTGCGCAGGGCAGAAGGTGGGGAACGCGAGCGCCTCTAAACGGCGCTCGTCAAACTAGGCAAACATTTACTGGTTAGCACATAGGTGCTCTCTGACACCCTTACATATGCGCACACATGGAGCTCATTCATTTTCTCCAGATTATGTTAGATCCTGTGTCTTGAGGCGTAATGCTTCGGAAAACAGACAAAATAAGCTCAAATTGGCTGCTGCTAGCATCAAAATCGAGCACGGACTCGAAGACTTGCTTATTTACGGCTGGATAGTGTAAGCAACTGGTGACCGATACCTAATGCAGAATCTTTTCTTTGTTATAAAAGAGTACAAAACATCCTGGCATTCAAGACATGTTAAGAATGTAGTGCACAAGTTTGGTGAGTGTCACACACTCGTTAGCCAAGGGAAATTACGCGTGTAACGTCGGTAACACGTAAAATTACGTTCGGCAATCTCGCTTAAAAATTCATCAGCGCATTTCCGGTTTCTGCTCTAAGGCTAAGGCACCAACGCCAATAGGGACGGAACCTCACCATTCATGGGTGCTCCGGGAGGCTAACAAAGAGTCTCTCGTCAACAAGTAGTGTCCTCAGAGCAAGCGAGGAAAAAACAAGACCAACGTGGTGGGCCCATCACGATCGGTAATGCCCTGGCAGGCTAACATACAAGACCCCGGCCAGAGCACAGGGCCCTCTGAGCAGAAGGGAATTACCCAAGACCATCAATTAATACCCCTGTACGATCAAAAGTGCTCGAGCATGTCAAAACAGAGAGCCACGATAGGAGTGAAAGTCCTCCGCGAAGGAGATTAAAGCGAAAGAGTGCTCGATAAATGTAGAGGAGAGCTGAGCATCGAGTGTCTCAGTGCCTTACCTTATATAATCCTCAGCAATAGCACAAGACTCGCCGAGCAAATGGAAAAAACCCGAGACTAATGCGATGGGCCACTGAGCAACTGAGTGTACCCTGACATATAGGGCCCCGGAAAAAGCGTATAGAGCCTTTCGGGAGAATGGGAAGAACCCGTAGAGGAAAACCTGATCAATCAAGAGTGCCCATGCGTTGAAGAAGATAGTGTGTCAACAGTAGCGTTGAGATTACCTACGGGAAAATGCAGAGATCAAAGGCAACGTGGAATGCTTCTTGGTGATGAGACCGACCCGGAGAGGGGACTAAAGGGGCCTAGGCAACAGCGTAACGTTTCCGGACAGCGTAATGAGCTTCAAAATTTCCCTGGGTCACTAACTTTTTAATCAGCGCATAACTAGCTTTGTTTGCGAATTAACTCTGTACTTTTGCTCACAACCGTTCTTTGCCGTCTGTAGGCCCAAACACGTCCAGTTTTGCTATGCTTTTTCCGCTTGTTTGAAAACTGCGTCCGTTCGGCCGGTTGTGAGCCCCTTCGGAGCCTATGGGTCCCGTCGGCATAGTCCATGGGCGCATGGTTCAGCGCCTCCCCACCCCGTCACCCGGCTGTATCTACCACGGACCCGAGCAGCCTAACAGAGAAGGCATCGTCAAGAACATAGGATTATCCATTCCAGTTGAAGGACCCTAGACACCGTATACGGGAACCGGAATGATTGAGTGCGCCCGAGCAGGTCAACATATAAGGCCTCCCATCAAGAGCGTAGTGTCTTCCGTTAAAAAAGAAAGCACCCAAGACCCGATGTAAATGGCCCCCGAACCGTCGAATCTGCCCGTGCGGGTTATCAGATAGGCCCCCGACAGGAGCATTGGGCTCCCAGTTCAAGTAAGAATTACTTAAGACCCAGTGTGGGGATCCCCGAAAGACTGAGTGCACCCGAGCAGGCTACCAGATGCCCGCCAACAGGAGCGTGGGGCTCTACTTCAAGATACCCAGTGTGTGGGGACCGAAATAATGCAGTGTGTCCGAGCAGATTAACAGATGGGGCCCGGCAAAAAGCGTAGGGTCCTAAGCAAATCAGAGAGAATTGGAAGCCCCCTGGACCAATATAGAGGGCCTATGAACTTATCGTGCGTGTGTCGGTAGGTTAACCGAGACCAAACCGTTAAGGGCCATGAGCGACCGGGAATACCCCGGTACGGGGTATATGGGTCTCCGGCTACAGCGCACAGAGCCTTTCTGGCAAATGGAAAAAATCCGTGGAGGGCCCCTGATTGAAAACAGAGCCCCGGCAAGCAACAGGAAGTGTCCAGCAACAGCGCAGGGCCCTCTGAGCAAATGCAAAAAAATCAAGGGCAAAGCGGTAGGCTCATTAACGATCGGAGTGACCCTGCATGTGGACATATAGTTCCTCCGGAAACAACAGAGGGTCCCTAGGCAGTATTATCGGGCTTAAGATCCCCAAGTAATGACTGTTCAATCATTTAACAATTTTTGTCCATCCGTGCGCCCCTCACTTTCGCTTGCGACTGTTTTTGGTCGTTTGGAAGTCCATAGACGTCCAATATTGTTGCGTTTTGTGTTTAAAAATCTGCACCTGTTCAGCCGGCTATGGAAACCTTCGGATCCATGCCCCCCCATGGGTCCCTCAGGGAACCCAAGGGGGGGGGGGCATAGCCCGTGCCCCGTTGCTCCTTTGATTGTTGTAATTGATTTTCTTAGTGCAGACCCGCGACAAAATTAGCCTGCCCGGGCCGGAGGTCTGAGACAACCGTGCTCGGCCGGCGGGGGGGGGGGGGAGTAGTTAGCTTCCCTTGGCATCCCCAACTTCCGGACGTCGGAGGAGGAAAAAGGATACTCTTGTGAACATCTCGTCAAGTATTGAAGCATGCACGTCAACTTTTTGGCGTAAGGTCAAATGTCAGATCAACAGGTGTCACGGAAGGTAAAAACAGTCGTTATGATAGATGAAGTCAAAACATATGCCAACATGTTCAGACAGATATTGAGGGCACAGAAGTAAGCGTTAAGACTGTGGAGGGTCCATTCTAACCATTTGTATTTGCCCACAAGGGTCAGGTTAGATCAGGCCACCGCTTAAATTGGTCTACCAGTGGCCTTACGAAAACGATACTTTGTCGCTCTCTTTCACAACGTGCTTCTGACAAAGTTTATTTTGTTACGTGCAGCTGACACATACGCTGACACATGAACGTATCCTAGGCACACAAATATGAGTTTAGGCTGACCTAGAGATCAACTGAGGTTATCTCAGGTCAAATTTATAAACCACCAGCACTATAAATAATTCGAAGTGCCAACTGGGTCAAGAGACCAGTACAATGCTTTTGTGCGGTCAGAAATAGTGCGTCAAATATTGACTGGTATTCAAGATCGCTTAGCCGTTGTGCGCATTGCACATAGTCCCTCAGTCACTTGGTCGACGCTTGGTAATTTAATTGTAACAAACTAAGAACAGGCACGTTGGTACATGAAATTATGCGCCATTGGCCTTATAAACGGGACATAAACATATGGAGATGGTTACAGGCGTCGCAGTCGTTCATCTAGCCCCTGCTCTACTGACAACAGAGGTCATTGACCTTGGATGATCTCATATGACCTTACGTAGCCTTAACAGCCTCACTGTCCTCACGTGACCCACTGTGACCTCGTTATGCATTAGAATAATATCACATTTTTTCAGCGAAATATTCTAATTCTGTGCCCAAAATTACCCCAAAAAACTGCCTATTTTGAGCCCAGCATGAGTTTTTCAGAAGGTACCCATAGAGGTAAGTCATGACCTGGACCAAGTTCACGTGGTATGAGGCCATATATTGGTTGTGCTTGTGAGCTATCACTTTTCCTCACATTAAAACACCAAAACTGCACAAAAAACCTACAAATTTGCGTTGTTTACGAAAAGATAGCACGAAGTGGCCTGACCCCAAGCCACTGATTTCACTTGTTAAAAAATTTGAAGTGACCTGACCTCAAGTCACTGGTCTCACTTGTTAAAAAATCTGAAGTGGCCTGACCTCAAGTCACTGATCTCACTTGTTAAAAAATCTGAAGGGGCCTGACCTCAAGTCACTAATCTCACTCGTTAAAAAATCTGAAGTGGCCTGACCTCAAGTCACTGATTTTGCTTGTCAAAATATTTGAAGTGGCCTGACCTCAAGTCACTGATCTCACTTGTTAAAAAATCTGAAGTGGCCTGACCTCAAATCACTGATCTCACTTGTTAAAAAATCTGAAGCTGGAAATGAGATTTTCCACAAAGGACGCATAATCCACAGGTAAACAGGTATTCAAAATTTGGTGTTGCTGCAAACTCTCGTTTTTGTGATGTCTTCGAAAAACCGAGGGGAGAGAGTCAGCTTCCCCACCCCAGCCGGGCACGGGTTAACCCGTGGTTAGTGGGTGGGCGAAAAGGATGGTGCATTTGAAAGAAGTATATTTGAACGGCTTAGGACATAAAAAATCACCCTTCGAAGGCAGTCCAGGCGTATATTTCACCTGAACGACTTTTATATTAATTATAATGACGCATTGACCTCTACGACAACGCGAAGCGCTGCTGGAATCTGGAGGTGGAACTGAAAGACTTAAAGTAAAATCTTCATTTTTCGTGCGACTGTAACTGTTAATCTGTTCATAGGACAATCTCTAAGTTGTAAAAAAGATACGCCCATTCCAACCTTCGAACGGTATTAATTGATTTTAAAGAATTCTGAACCGCAGTTTCACCGCGGTCGTTCTCGGGCGTACAGCGCTCGCCGCCTGGTGTTACTCACAGTCGCCATCGGAATTCGGTATTACGGAAACTGCAAACCCGGTCATCACTGTCCTTGCTCTCGAGATTGCGGATGTGCAGGGTCAAACCTTTCGTGATTTTGTAATGCTATATATATATATATATATATATATATATATATATATATATACATATATATATGTGTGTATCTCTCTCTCTCTCTCTCTCTCTCTCTCTCTCTCTCTCTCTCTCTCTCTCTCTCTCTCTCTCTCTCTCTCTCTCTCTCTCTCTCTCTCTCTCTCTCTCTCTGTCTCTCTCTCCCGTCTGTTTCTCTGTTTGTCTCTCCGTCCCCCTGTCTCTCCGTCTCGCTGTATCGCTGCCGCTCTGTACCATCTGTGCTATGTACCAATCGGCGACAACCACAAACCACCTGAATGACACTTATAGGATGTCCCTATCATCTATTCTTAATGACATCCTCTACAATATTTCTACTAAAACAGCCGCACATGGAAACATCGCCCTTTTTGAAGCTCATTTCCAAAGGCACGCTTAAAAGCATCGTCACGTGTTTTTGCGAATTTCCGGACAGGTCATGTAAGTGCCATCGGTGCCATAGATTCCGATTTGCCAGATCTAGATACTTTCTGCACATCTGGCGACATTTTCAACATTTTCCGTCCCGGTCGATCCACCCGGTTTTCCGGGCCGGAAAACTTGGTGGGAGGCGAGCATTACTAAATGCCACACTGTGACTGCGGATGTTATCACTCGGTTAACATGTTGAAATCAATCACGGAAAATGTAATAATGATTATATTAATAATTTACATGCCAAAAGAGCCTTCTTGAATATCACAATCATAACGTGGAAGAATGGCGCGTCTGCGAAATTTTTGTATTCAAGACACATAGGCCTTTTTCCATCCCATGCCTATGTAGCAGATAAATAGCGGACACAGATGCGTCAAGAAGAATCAGTTAAAAACAATAAGAACACAATGAAGTAAGCTAAACACGCAACGTTTCGGGTGTTTTCGACACTGTCTTTTGTCATTGACACGTATTCCTTTTGACACCACAAAATCTAATGCAATGCAGAACAATTCCGAACAAGATATGCATCACAAAAGTTACACAAACCTTGCACACATACGCGGCAGTGCACGTTTAGTTGTAAGGTCCAGTGCCATGACTTTGTAATGTCTGGCCGGTTTGTCTCGGTCAAAGACTGAGTCTTCTCCCACTCCTCTTCCACGCCACTGAATTCCCCTCATCTTCATCTGTTTCGCTATTTCGCCTTTCGACGTCCCTGAGGAGTGCACTGATGTCCGCCGCGCTCGAATTGGTCTGCGAGGGCCGTGGTCGGCGCCTGGGTCTGTCTATGTCGGGCTCGATGATGTGATGATGGCAATGAGTGGATCGCTGGCCACCAGTGGAAATGGTCCACTACTGTGTTCTGTTTGGACGTCATTCTAGCGTGGCTGAGCCGACACTGTCGGTTGTGTTTGTGTTTGACTTCCTCTATTTCCTCGCTGCGCTTACTAATGGGCAATGGCAATGACTCGATCACGTCCGCTCCATGAACCAGCAGTTTGTGTGCGGACGAGGGCATGTAATATCATGGATATAGCGACACGAAAAACTGAACCGCCTCCATGGCATATTGCACGTTCTTCTGAGTGTTGATCGACGAGAATGAAAACAGAGCAGACAAGGTAGCGGTGAGCATGCGAAGCAGACTCGGGTCTACACCTCTGACACTTCTGAATTCACTGAGCTTACTGACATCCAGGAATGCGCGGCGTGTCGTGATGCCATCGTTTGATATGCCACTTCCCCTGCTCACGGCTGATCACCTGCCAAGCACATCTCTCAAAAACGTCGCTGCACTATTTTCTTTCGTTCATTTGCGGTCGCTCTGTGAATTGATATCCCCCCAAGTCTTAACTGACAGCTGGTATGTTACGTGACTGATGCATGCAACAAAAAATCCAAGTGTGCTTTGTCGAGAGACCAAACCGGTAAGTCTTGCATGCGGGGAGGTGATAACGCATTCAGGTTATTCCTTTGCCTCGGTGCTGCTCCGCACACAGTGCAGGACACACTGCTCTTGGTGTCTGTCAGAGCAATAATGACTTTTCCGTCCACCATCGTGAGGCAAACCTCCTGATGAATTTCAACACGAATGCCACCTGGAGTAGTCAAGATCGCCGAATTTAACCGGCCGATCTCAGCTTCGATCTCTCTGCTCTCTTCTCCTGATAGTTCTATCTGCAGCCTCGTGGATGTGTTTAATGCACAGAGGTCTGAACAACCTTCTTAATAAGGGCACACTTTTCTGCCAAAGCAATGAGTTGTCGGCAGAGAGTCTCAAAGGTACAACTGTTGTGCAAAACAGGCTTTCCTCCATCATTCCTGCATCCTCCCCACTGACTGCCTGCTTGTACACTGATTGGGATGTGGCTTCATCGGATCACCACTTGACTTCGAGAACACCACGGATGGTCTGTGTGCTGGGTCCCGGCTGGTCAATCGCTCGATCCAACGTCACCAGGATGTCATGTGCTTCCACCAGCCGGCGAATGGTGTGGTTGAGCAGTGCTTGCCGAGTCGCTTGAGCACTGGTGCCGCCGAAAGTCATTGTTGCGGTCAGCAGCTAACAGTCATGTTTCGCCGATTGCACTTTGTGGTATGCGGGGAAGATATCTTGTCTTCATACGTCATGTGCTGTGTTCCATGCCAGTTTGAAATCATTCACTTCAAGTCACTGGCCACACACGCAGCCAAACCTCTGTCAGGTGACGCACGTGTAACTGGTGGACGGTGGGCGGATTCACTCAGCGCATGTCGCATCTTCTTTGGGCCGACGGGCGATGCCTTGGTTTCTTTCAGCACGTGGGGCAGATCGGCTGTTCCTTCGGCACGCACCATCTGTTTAGCTGCATTTACGAGGTTTTGAGCATAGCGGTCCCTCGCTAGTAGTTTAGAGACCCGTTACTTGGCTTTTTCGTTCAGCTCGACATAGGGCAATGCTGGGCGTCCGCGTGACCTCCGTGACCGCCGTCCGTCATCAGCTGAGCCGGTGTGATACTGATCCCGTGAATCAGTGCCACGATGTCAACCGTAAAACGACACGCTTTTAGCCAGCACCTTGCTCTTACGGCGCCCATATTTGTTCCATTTATCTTGCGTGTCTCAAACAAAATTAGGTGAGGCGTGATGTAGCTGTTCCTCACCTTCACCTGTTAGCTCGACTTCACATCCTACCTATGCTAAGTTTCTTCCCAGCTCAACTAAACGCAGCTTGCTGTTTTCTCTCGCTTTGGCAGAAGACCATCTTTCACTATTGTGTCAAAGACGGCTACCTTGCTAAGTCGCACTTCCATGTTGCGCACTTGACAGTCAGAAAATTACCGTTGTCCACGCTCAAGTGTAGCAAGCGAGCTGAACATCTCTCACAGTCCCTCGGAATACCTCCATTTGATGATGCTTGACCAAGCACTAAGCCTGATGCCCCTCGTCCCTTTTTAAGCTTGGTGCGACCACCGCATCTTCCCTCCCAGAAGGTGTCAATGTCAGCCCACTCCGCCAGCCAGCCCAGGCAAACAGGGCTCCGCTGCCGGCCTGCCGCCGCCGCGCCCGGCGCCGGGCCGGCCGGCCGGCGGGACGCGGGCTTACTGAACCTTTATATTTTTCCGTACCTGTCCTGCTGCCATAACGATTGTTGGAAACCGTTACTGACACATTGGAGAGTGTTTCGAACACAGTCAAAAGTGTGCACTGATACAGGCTTTGTTGTTGGTCTTCATAATTATCAAGTTCTGATAATATTTATAACGTCGCGCAAGTGTTTCAAGACCATGTATTATTTCCACTCCAGATACCATTCGGAACAATTTCAGTGTCATTATCGATAAAGCACAACCTAGCGTTCCTTTTGACACCAAACTATTTTGGTCTTTTTATATTCATTGCCCAAGAATATGCGACAAGCATTCTGTCGATTTATGGCAGAACAGAGGCGTCGGGTGACCACAAGTTCCAGCCTCACGCTCATGTCAAACAAATACAAGGGGGCTAAGGTGAGTTCCGGGGGGGGGGGGATTTCGCGTTGTCTGATTACTTCGGCGATAGAAAAAATCAAGAGCAGACGGTCTCCCAGCGTGTCAGGAATGGAGGCTTCGGCCGCATTTGAAGCCGAATAAGCACAGTGTGCGTCAGCTGGTCCTCATGCCCTGCAGGCTTGAGCCAGGCGCTGGGCGCTCGCTCGGCGCCCGCGCCCCGCGGCCACCGGCCTTGGCGGTACCCCGCCCCCGGAGACGCCGGCCGCTTGACCGGGCGTTGACCCCGGGACGGACCGGTACGAGTGCGGTTCCTGCGGATCAGGGGTCGGTCAGCCTGACGTGTTTTCGGGTCCAAAACTGCCCTGGTTCGTTGAGCGGGCTTCCCACCAAGCTGTTAATTTCCATGGGCGCAAAGCCATAAGTGCGTCCATTTCCATAACTTATGTCCATATTGATATCAGATTTCACAGTCGTAAACCCATTATAGAAGCGCATGTTTTCCCTCATCTTTACTGCCGCATGTACTGTACTTGCGCTTGTACTGTCTACTTGTCTGGACCGCATGGTCATTGCCTGCGATCTCAGCAAACGGTGACTTTGGCGGCCTGCGTCACCTCGTGAGCGCTTGGCAGGAATCACATTTCGTCGGTCTTGGAGTCGCTGGACTGATGAGGTATGAGTGACCTTGGTACACATGGTAGCCACATTGGCGTCCTCGGGGCCCTAAATGTCCGCCCCATTTGTGCTCCGACGGGGCTCAATACGACCTTGAAGTGCCCCAAAGGCTTCGAAAAGGCGTTATGATCGGCCGAACGCAGTTTCTGTGGCACAAAACGCAGCAAAATTGGACGTTTTTGGACCCCTAGTCGTCCACGAACAGTCGCAAGCAAAAGTAATGTGTTCATGAACAGACAAAAATAATCGTTCGTCGATTGACAGGGTGATGACTGGGAACCTTTTAACGTCCATTGCGCTGTCCAGATGCCCTATGCTGCAGTTTGGGCCCTATATGTCTACTTACCGGGTTGATCCGACTGATAAGGAACCCTCCGCGTTGCACTTCATTTCTTCTTTATTTATTCGGAGACCCCTACGTTCTTGCCGGGGCAGTAGTGCAGGTAGCGAGGGGGCACAGGGGGCACGTTCCTATTCCCGCTCAAGTCCCCAGTGCCCAGGAAAGTAAGGACCTGATTCGAGGGCCAGCAGGCCCCAATGACTTGCCGAATATTGCATTAAAAGGCCCGGCTCGCAGCGTCGGACCCTCGAATGCCTGTCTGAGGCTCTTTGCAACGATCGGAGGCCCCCTGAGTCGATGAGGCCGCTATGTCGGCCAGGTAGCACCAGTGCTGAACAGTGGGCTGGCTCTGCGTCGGTCTGGACCTGAGGACCCAATTCTAAAAAAAATATCAAGGCCTTGTCCCGCGATTTACGTTGGTTGGTCAATGGAGGAGGAAGGGGAGGGGGTGACACCGGTTTGACCAGGGACCCACAGAGCCTGACCGGGGGCCCTTTGTTAGCAAGGGACCCCGGGTCGGCCAGGACGGTGTTCGAGGGGCTCAAAGAGGGACCCGAGAAAACATTCGAAACTGACATTCAAAAGGCCCGATTGGAAGGCTGAAAGGCCCGAAAGGTCCAAATGGCTGGTTGAAGATCATATCAAGATCAAGATCAGGTACCGGTCCGTAGGACTGTAACTTACAATGTCAGTAAGATGGCCCTTTAAGCCGACTGAAATCCGCATGGGTGGTGCGGGGCTCTAGTTCGGCCAGAGTACACCGGCACCAACAGTTGGCCCGGTGTCGCTTGCCGTGTCGCTTGTGTCGGTGTCGCCAACCGTGGTGACACGCTTCGCAAGGTGGAGCGAGGCCAGGGCCCGTAATTTGTAGTGATCGGGGAGCGTGAACAGAATGAGGGGCTCCGGTGTCCGCCAGGGGCCCACAGTGCCGTGGAGGGGCCCTCCATCGGCAAATCGCCCCAAGTCGGCCAAAGTCCGTATTTCGGCCCAAAGAAATATCGAACTGGCGGTCCCCATCCCATTCCAGCCGAGGAGTAGTTAAGCCGAACTGGAGCCTCTGCGCCAATCATTGGATCACGTGCAGCATTAAGGATTTGGTTTGGGTCAATAAGGATTTTGCGACGACTGGGGCCAACTAGTCGGTTCAGAAGGCCGCCCGCGTCAAGGTGGGGGCCAGTGTATGGTGCCTCTCTCAACGGTCTCCGATTCGACCGAGAGATTCCGCCTCTGGGTCCCCAGAATGGCAGCCGGTAGGCACCCCACGCTGTAACAGAATGGTGTTTCAGTCCTCGGCTGAGAACGATGATGTGCCCCCAAGTGTACTGCGACTCCCTAGGCTCCTTCTTGTCAGATACTTTTCACCTACCCCCAAGCATCTTCTTAAAGCCTTTCTTGTGAGATAACGCGTCCCCTAGCATTGACTTTCCCAGAAAAAGTAAGGGGTCTCATTGGCGTTTTCAAGCGGGTCAAAATAAGACCAGAAATAAAAATGCAGCTAATGTTCACCCGAGATCAGCCATCTATTCGCAAAATTAACTACCAAAGCTTCTCACGTTAAAGGGGTTGGGACTGTGTGCTCGTATTCTTCGAAGAAAGAACAGCTCTAGCCGTGTCTCACTTTCTGTAAAACTAGATAAAAACAGTAGCAATAGCTTTATGCCTCGGAGAAAAAGCAACACAAATGTGTGGAAATTCCACCAGGAAAACAGGAATATCCTGTTTTTGTTTCGATGAAGTCATGTTGCCGAAATATCACCCCCAACTATATTTCCATTCTCCTGGTTTTTCTCCAGGTTTCTACTGTCTTATCTATGCGAATAGTGTACCTCGATAATACCTTGAGCAGCTTACGTAATTCTGTAAAACTGTACGACATTGGCCGCCGCAGAAAACACCGGTGGCTGGCGACGGGCGCTCGAGAGCGACCGTCGTGAAATGATGCTTCCCAGAGTTTTTCAAAAAATGATAACATCGTTGAAAGATTGAATTGCGCCGTTAAGTTGACCTTTAAAACTTTGGGGTCGTCCTCTCAACGGATAAGTAGTTCGGGCAATACGTAATAAAGATATTCGGTCTTTTTTCTTCTGGCTTCACCACCAGATTCCAGCAGCAGTGTGCGGGGCTATAGATGCTAATCCATTCCTTTCATCAATCTTAAGGTTGAAATGATAGCATGCTTTATAAAATTTGCGATCGCCCGTGATGCCTGGGGCTAAACTGGGTGTGGAAAGTGGAATGCGCGCACCAGATTCAACGCATGAAGCTGTTTGTTTTTTCCAACCTTGTTTTCCATGTTTGCTGAAACGCTGTATATTGTCACTTGTGTCGGGCTATCTTATGAACTTCGGGCTATCTTATGAACTGTATCCGTTACATCAGGTTATCTTATCACATATATTCGTTTTCACGAGATAGGCTTAACACTAGTCGATAATTCTCGCCGAGTTGATCACAAAACATATATAGTGTTTGAATGCAAAAAAGCTGAGATTTATACCGCCGGATGTCGGCACTGAATAGAGGGCGGTGTAATAGGCGGCTTATCCTATACCGGCCGACGGAGACTGGCTTTTTAACAATTGGAAGACATCTTGAAAAGCTTGATAACATGCTATCTTATTCCAAATTACCGCCGGCTCACTAAGTTCTACAGCTGACGAACACTGCAATGGGCATGCAGCATATCGTGGCCGCTTTTATGAATGCGACGCTTGTCGGGTAACTGCTCAAAAGCTTCCCGATCGCGCCGCCAGGTGAGGATGGCCGGCTCGCACGCTCTCTTCTTGGCGCGACGCGCACCCTGCAGTTGGTTCTGCGCAGCTGGGACGCCCGGTGGTCATGGGTCGGTCCTGCCCAGCACCGCTGGAGGTGTGCGTCGTGGTGGTCGTGATCTTCCTGCTGCTGCTCGTGACACAGCGCCCGACGACGCTGCCACCAGCGGAGCTGGGCGGAGGCCGGCGGCGGTGGGAACAGTGCCAGCGTGTCGTGCGTACGGGCCAGATGCGCCACTCGTGGGAGCAGCCTGAGGATGCGCCACTCGTGGCAGACCTCTGCAGGAAGCGGCAGTGGACGCCGTACAGTGCTCGACGTGCGTTGCAGCGCCTGGCTCAGCGCCGCGGACGGGACGCCAGGGTGGTCCTCGTCGGCGACAGCCGCGTGCGTATCTTGCACATGAACATGAAGGAGCGCATGCGGCTCACCGACTTCCGACGTGACTTCGACCTGAACGGCACGTACCCCACCGAGTGGCGCACCCCCTCGAATAAGACGTTTCCCCTGCGCATGCCCGCGCTGAGTGAAGACTGCGTGGAAGTGTTCGTGCTTGCCGCGCTGAAGGCCAAAGACGGTGGCGACGACCTGATCGCCAAAGCGCGCTGCAGTCTCATCAACACGGGCGCTTACCTTCGTAACGAGTTCTGGTGGAGACCATGGTTGGACGAGACGTATGCGCACCGGCTGGACGAGCTGGCGGACGAGTGCTGGGCCGGCCGCTGCCCCGACCTGGTGGTCCTGGACGGCGGCGCCTGGTACGCGGTGCGAATACGCGGCCTGGACAGCGGCCAGCCCACCGCCTGGGTGGCGCGCTTCGCCGCCGAGCTGGCGGCGCTACAGCCGCGGCTGGCGCGGCTCGCCGCCGCCACGCCTGTGCTCTGGAAGCTGGACGAGCTGTATATGACGGAGGCCCTACGCGGCCACAAGTCAGGCGTCACCGGCACACTGATGGCGCTGACGGCGGCGCTGTACGAGACGGCGGCGCGCGTGCCGCAGCTCGTAGTCTGGTCGTCGAGCGTGACCGAGGCGACGCACTTCTACCATTCGGTCTGTCTGCCGCTTCAGCTGCACCGGCGGCACACATTTAAAGGTCCGTTACGTCATGAGTGCCTGGACCCGACCCACGTGGGCAACACAGTGCGGTGGCAGTTGGCGCAGACTCTACTCGACGTGCTGCTTATGGACGTGATGCCCCCCGTAAACGAGTACTGCTGTTAGCGTATCCAAAAGTGGGCAGGGGGGCCAAAGACGGCGCCGCCAGGGGGAAGGGTTGAGGGGGCAGCAGCGGCGCTCCGCCACCAACAAAATATGCTTGTGACGGAATTTGCTTAATATCAGCGGTTAAATATATTTGGTATCAGCCAGTAGTCACCATAGTCTCAGCCAAAATGTGCCACAGCTCGCACCAATTGCACCACTGGGACGCCTGTGGACAGTCAGATTCCCACGCGCCTTTTGCACGACAAAACGGTCTACTTCTGCCACAACAAAGATGCGTTCCTACCTTGCCAGCCATCTGGTGCTGCTGGTGTTGGCCTACCTGCTCGCAACAGCTGCGAGACCAGCATCACAGTCATCGCCTCGACTCAGACCAACACCATGGTCAGCGGCGCTGTCCTGTAGCGACCACCCAGCCCATCAGCCCATCAGCACGCTGGCCTATCCCAAGGTGACCTCGCCCCACGCCCCTGCCACGGTGGCCTTGACCGCGACCGGCCTGCGGCCGTTCGCGCTGCCCGGCACAGCAGGCGCGGTGCCGGCACCAGGCGCCGGGGCTGCAGGGGCGATCAGGCATGGCGGCGCTCTTCTCTGGTGCCTGCCTCTCACCCTGCTAGTGGGACTGATCAACATCCAGTCCCTGCTGCCGAAGATAGTTTCTACTACAGCATGACCACCCAAACCGGCTGCATTACGACTTGTGCCGTGATCACTGAGACGTGGCTTCGATCCGCCGCTGCGTTCAGGCTGGTCACAGTCCCCGGCTATGCGCTGTACCGTAAGGACTTGCCGGGAGAGGTCAGCTACGGAGGTGCGGCGATTTTTAGCCGCGGTGGCTGCAAGCCACTGTCATCGCACAGCCGGCAGCTGAGTGTCCGGACTGCCCGGTAGAGTTTCTCCGGCTCTGCATGAGATCGGCATCTGGCCCCGCATGAGATCGGAGTCCGGTCCGCATTTCACTGTGGCTGCGGTCTCCCGGCCCCGCACCACGCCGTGGCTGCCCTCCAGGCAGACTTAAACGAATTAGAGCTGCAATATCGGCGAGTGCTTCTGCAGGGGTGAAAAGTTCTGATCTACCGGATATGGTAGGTGACAAGAACTGAGACTTTTGCGAGACAATTTGTGACACAATTTCGAAAATGAAAGCAAATTTCGACGGACTAGAACATATTACATCAGATGAGTATGGGTGAAACTAAAAAAAAACTTAATATTGGTCTGTGCTCGCTAACGTTTGCAGAGTGAGCATGTGTAGAGCACATGGGTGTCGATATTTCAAAATGGTTGGGGGGACAGAGTTTTGGAAGTCGCTATAAGAGAACAGGTATGAAAAACTTCTCGAGTGTGTCCACTTATGTTCTGGTTTCCGGCTATTCATGACAAGTGTATATATATATATATATATATATATATATATATATGCATACATTATGCATATATATTGATATATGTGTACATATACTACATATATAATATATATAGTTGCATAAACTACGTTCACTTAATATTTTTGTAAGCTCATGTGCGTAGCAACAACAATCACATATGGAAGGCTGGCAGATTGCATGAGTTTCGTATCAACGTGCTTAGAACTACATATCAACTACACACCTTGTATCAACAGACAGCGTACAACTACAGACTGAAGTCAAAGCTTCAGCAATTGTTTCGATAAAGGCACGTTGCCGAAATATCAACCTTCATATATCTCTATTATCCTGTTTTTCCGAGGAATAAGATTGATACTACCGTCCAATGTACCAGAGAACTTTTTAAGCTGATGGAAAAATGTGCAAAATCTCCATGAGAAACGGCCAAAAACATGAGCACATGACGATAGTTTACTCGGCGAACACTTCCAGCACCACCACCGTCATCGCCCGGTGAGTTGAAGTGCTATATCTGTGTGCTGGGTGGCAATCTCGCACGGCTAGTTTGACAGCACCTCGACGTCACACAACGCTTTATTACATAATAAAACAATGACATATGGAGAATCATTTTACTAAATCGAGAAATTTATGATTTAGAGTAATCTTTTTAACCTTAAAAAGGTACCAGCACTTCCCTGATTTCATCACATCTGATGCTTGTTTCAATATCTTCAGATGCGGAACGTTTCCTTCAAATCAGTATTATGGGGGGGGGGGGGGTCTCAGGCACTCCGAAAGCATACGGAGTGGCATCCCTGAATGAACGCCCTCGTTTGTGTGGGTTTTTCTTATTTTTTACCTCATTTTGATCCGACTTAGTAACATTAAGGAAACCCCTTACCTTTTTTCCGAGCGAGGGGCCCACTGGGAAGAAATACCAGGGGCACATTATGTTTTCGTTAGAGGCTGAAGTATTATATAAAATATATATAAAAGCTATATAATATATATATATATATATATATATATATATATATATATATGAAATATATACAAAAGCTGAAGCCCCGTCCCAGCCCGGGGTGCCTACCGACTGCCTTCTGGTGAAACAGGGGCCGTATGTATGGGGCTGTATGAGGCTTTCTGGCGAAACTGCATGTACGTCGGTGGCCTGACTGACACCGGAGGCTCTCTGACCCGGAAATTTGGGCCTGGATCGACGCAGGGATTTCATTGACGGAAGACATATCCCTTATCGACGCAGATGTGCAATAATTGGTACAGATACTCCAGTTCAGCAAAACGGGCCTCCGGCTGAAATGGGGTGGTGAGCTGAAATGAAACCCCTGGCTGATTGAAACATGTACCTGACCTTCCTTTGTCTCATTGTGGATTCCCATCGTAAATAATTATACCCGCGTTCATTGCCAGAGACCCCCGACCAACGCAAGAGGCACTCCAGCATTCTGTGTCCAGTCTCTGCCCCCGTTCAGCAAATATTATCCCGACCGACTCGGAGCACCTTACCAGCACATAATCCTCCGTTAGGCACTGTGGGCCCCCGACTGACGCAAGGGCCCATTGTCTGAGGGGTCCCGACCGATGTAAAACATGGGTCCCAGCCTTGTCCTTGCTTGGGAAATGGGCTACCAGCGCTCAGACTGACGCGGAGCCCACTGCTCGCTGCTGGTGGTCTCTGACCAAACAGAGGCCCTCATCGTCCTGGGGTGTCCCCAAACGATGCATCAGACTGACTAACATTTCAAGGCCCGGTCCGGCGGACCCGGGTTCTAATATGACGCACAGCGAACTTTTTGTACCTTTCAATCAGGTACTTGATCGAAGGCCTTTCTGCTGGCCCGCTCGAACGCTGCCCCAGGCCAATTTTGGGCTCGTTGCCATACTGTGTCCCTGTTGTGCACTGTGGTCCTCAGGTCGATACAGGGGCCTTTCATTGTCTGAGGGGTCCCGACCGATGTAAAACGTGAGCCCCAACTTGTCCCTGCTTGGAAAATGAGCCCTGAATCCTAGAACACGACGTTTGAGTAATCTGATGGCGAGTCCGTTACGTGTCCACGGTCGTTAACCACCGACCGCAACGATTGTAGTTTCACAAAATAAGTTAGGGAGCTGAGCGGGAAAGCCCTGCCTTTAAGTATACTTAGAATAGGTCTCTTGCCCCAGTTAACCCACCTTCCTCTCAACGTCATGGATTTGATTCACACTCAATAAGTAGGAAAGTGCAAAGTTGCCCCTTATACGTTTCTTTTGCCCCACCTCAGCGTAAAATGTTTGTCGCGCATCATTATCATTTTGTTTGGGTCGATCGTCGAAACTATGTGTCGGTAATGGACCAAGGTTCGACGTTATCTGGCTTCAGACGTCTTTGGACGTGTACTGCTTTGGGAGTGAAGAGCGTAAGCTGATGTGCGCGACTTTAAAGGACGCCAGGGAAACCCCCGGCCGGTGGCCGTAAGGCAGGCTGCACACAGCAACGCAGCTCTCGCGTTTGGCATGTCCGACACGGTTAATGCTGTCTTAGTGGTCACTGTCTGACGACCGCCGCCATCGGTTTAGTCGGGTGGTGTCGATCGTCAAGCTTCCAAAACTGTTTCATCAAATATTCCCGTCGGGTTGGGGGTTGTCATATTTCAAGGGTTCTTTCAAATGATGCCGGCTAACAATTTGTCCATGTTTCTGGGCGCCAGTATTTGGCCGGTTGGCTTTCGCTTTCCGATAAAACATCGAATCGTATCGTGGCAAAATACCGCAACTTGTTGCAGCCTGTAAATGTTCAAGCATCATTGAATAATGCCAAAAACACTCAGACAACAGCACAAAACGATATTAGAGTCAACAAGGCACATTAATCGTGTAATTAAAGGCATGTATCATGCAAGAAAAAAGAAAATACTCAAGTAGGGGAAAACAGGGCAAAATGAGGCACCCTGGTAAAACGGGCACCCCGATTTCGGCTGTTAGAGATGGCGCCATCGGAAATCAATCGTTTAAATTAAAGCTTCTCTGACAGGGGACGGAAATAACGTGCACCGGGCCTTTCTGTCGGCGGCCGTCGTTGTAGGAGGCGTGAGTTTTCGCTTTCCATTTTTTGCTATTATTTTCGTGGTGATTTGAACGTTGTTTATTCTACGAGTATATTCCATTATTTCTACGTATTTAAATTTATTCTACGTGAATTCAAAGCTGCCGCGCTTTGATGGTGTATACATGCAGATCCTTTCTGAGTAATTGTGAATTTTTCGGGTCAGTTTTCGTTGCGTGTCGAATCATGTTGTGCTGTTGGCGTCCATGGGGCAGAATGGTTGGCACAAAATGGGCACTCGGGGGAGCGTAGGACACAAAAGATCCGTTTTGCCCCACCTGAAATACGATTATTGCAAGGAAGCTTAAGCTTAAATAAGCCATGAACACAATGTTTCAATGGTAGTAGCAGGCACATGAGTAGAGCCCGAAACAAGTGAATCAATCCTGTTTCAGTTGTATGATTAAATAGTGGTCGAACTACTACGTCAAACTTGGAATGTGCGGCCTTGCGATTTGTCGTTTATAATCTATTTAAGATGCGCGTGTGATGGGCCTATATTAATCGTTCCTTTTAGGCCTCATATATGTAATTATGTTGTTTAACAAAGCCTTATTTGTTAAAATAAGAATTGTATGTACCTAGCTGTGATGACTTGATTTAGTATCACGCATTTGCCCATCTGATAGCCCCTATAACTTACTTGTTTAGTCAGCAAACAAGCAACGACTTTCGACCAACCCGCTATGAAAAAACATCTTAAAAACATCTTAACTTAGGCTATGGAAAAGGTTAAAACATTTTTGGTCACTGTCGCATAAAACTCACAGTACATTTCGTACTTTTCCGTGCATTTTAAGGGCGTCTTTGCAGGCACAGGCACTGGCGCAGGAACTGACACATAGGTATTCTGTCTGACAGAAGTGGCGTAAAAAATAAATGTAAGTTTTCTTTTCTCTGTTTATGGGCAAGATCCAGCAAACTGTAGTAAGTTTTGATGTTTATTTATCATGTTATGCCCAGAAACGCTGCTAACTCCAATTAAGTGGGAAAAAGCCTCACATACTCTAAAACATATACGATTCAGTGTTTTGCTTTTAAATCATTAAAAAGCTCAACTGTTTCTTGTTCCTTAAACATTAGGACGGACCTATTGTATAGTATTTCATAGGTGTTTTATCATATCGCCCTTAATATTAGACGTCACTAATTTAACACAAGAAATGAAATGCCCTATTACCAACTGGTTATAGGCATGCAGTTAGTCATTTCACTTTGACAATTGTACTTAATTTTTCATAGCAGATAAACGGTTTCCTAGTTTATAAAAAGGAGTATAGGTACACTGAAGCGTCCAGGGAGGGATGGATGGGGGGGGGGCCTTAAGGGGAAAATGGCCCTACCAAATCCGTTCAACGTTTACGCTGACGTTCTTTTTTTAGAGGAACTACTTCGCCAGACTAAGAATGGTTTGAAATTACAAGAGAAAAAACCGATCTGCAATCCTGGAAGCAGGATACGATGGCAAAGGCCATCGAAGCAGTCAATGTGGGAAAAATGTCCACCAAAGAAGCGGGCAGGCCGCTTTCTGGTCCCGAAGTTTCTGTTTCTGGTCTCGACAGGCGGCTGATAAAGGCACGGGTAATGTCAATAACAGAGGCCACAGAGAAGGTCCTGGGTCGACACGAACCTGTTTTCACGGAAGCTCAGGAGTGAGATTTGGTACAGCACATAATGGAGCTCCAAAACCGGATGTTCGGGATACGCTGACTGGCCTCAAGAAGCTCGCATATGAGTTCGCAAACAGAGACAAAACTACTCACCCATTCAAACACGGTGACGAAGATGGCAGGGGAGGCGTGGATACGGTTGCTTCCGCAAGAGGAACCCCACGGTCTCACTAAGGACACCAGAAGCCACAAGCGTTGTTCGCGCCGCGGCGTTCAACTCAGTCAATGTCAACGCGTTCTTCACAACCTTGAGTCGCAGATGGATTCTGCCCAGTTCGGTACCACACGCATCACAACATGGATGAAACGGGATTCAACACGGCCGCAACAAAACAAGGGAAGGCGCTGGCGAGGAAAGGGTGCAATAGGTCGGCCAACTGACAATCTGCGGAACGAGGGCACGCTGGTTACCGGGGTGATGTGTATCAACGCTGGCGGGGAGCTACATACCTCAGGTGCGATATTCCCAAGAAAGAGGGCCAACCAGCAGTTGGAGAAAGGTCTTTCCCCCAGGTAGCCTGGTTGCGGTAGCCATGAGTCTGGCAGGATGGCAGAAAAGCTGTTCGTGAAATGGCTTGACCATTTCATACATCACGCGAAGCCCTCGAAACAGGATCCAGTCCTTCTCATTACTGGATGGACATGCCAGCCACACCAAGGGCAATCACAGCCATCCTACTTGCAGGGAAGCAGGTGGGTGATGTTCACCATTCCTCCGCACACCTCACATCACCGCCTTACACCACTGGACCGGACGTTCATGCTTCCCGTCAGCACCTTCTTCTTCCAAGGTCAGAGTACGTGGCTCTGAAACAACCCTGATAAGTCATCACACTGTATGATATGGAGGAGCTGATTGGGTCAGCCTACGTGCAGGCGGCAACAGTGAAGACGGCGTTGAAGAGCTTCGAAGTCACGGGGATCTTTCCACAAACCCGCCATGCGTTTGGCGAAGAAGACTTCGCGGCGGCAGAAGAAGAAACAACGAACATCTCGCTGGCCGGCACCGCAGGACGCACCAGTGGGTCTCAAACTCAGCAGCAGCTCCCTGCTAATGTCTGGTGTAACGTGTAAGGCGTGTAAGTGTGCAACCACGGCAGTGCGTGTAACTGCGGCAGTGCTGCGCCAATTGTCAACGCGTCAGCCCGCATTAACCTGCATGCTAATTATTAGATAAGTCGAATGCAATTACTCATAGCCATCGATTGCTTTTGCAAAGGTTGCAGCATAGCGGCGCCTCTACCGCTGCTTTCATGCGGGCCGGTGTTGTTGTCAATGCGCATAGTGTTGCATAACGCGGAAGGTTCTAGAACGCCCCATCCCAGTGTTTGGAGGCCGAACACCGGCGCCCCCAGCGGCCCCTCCGGTTTTAGTCTGACGCATCCTGCGTAGCGTCAGACGGCGGTAGCGGTCAGGGAAGAAGCGGACGCGGCCCGACCACCAGTGTCGTGACGCTGCATTGCTTGAAGGGACCTCGGACCGAATATAGCCAGCTTTTGAACTGCCGTTCTCTGATGGACGTTGGTGACCGGAAGGACAACGCTCCGAAGACCGAAGCGTTACACTGGGCCCTCTGACGCTGATGTCTCGGTGAGCACGAACGTTCGGGAGTCCTCGGAAACTGTCGCCGGAGACGCAACGCAGGCTGGAATATCGGGGCAGGAAGCTCGACTAATGCCAAAACTCCGGCGAAGCTGCTCACCACTGGGGCCCTGCCAGTAGGATTTCTCAAGCTCTAGCGGTGATGAAGATGACGTTCTAGAAGGCCATGCTCGGCTGGACCGAGCCATGCTTCCCAAGGTCAAAATGACACACCCGCAAGCTCCTATGCGTCTCCCCGAGAAATCCCCCTGTGCCGGAGTGCAGCCAAAGGGGGGAGAGAGAGGTAAAGTACCGAAAAAAGGTATAAACATGTGTCTGACTGGGTCACCATAAAAGGAGGAACTCGAGAAGAACTCAAAGGAAAAGAAGGTAGACAGGGGGGAAAGAAAAATGACGACAGAAGTCAGCCTAAGGAAGAAAAAGGAAAGAGTGTAAAACTCAGAAACCGCAGCGCGAACAAAAGAACCGTACGCCGTGAAGCTTACCTTGAGGAGTCCTCGAACGAGAAGATGTAGCTTGCCTGTACTGCGGGTCCTTCTTCTCCATGTCCAAATCGAGCGAGTCTCGGTCGCGATTTGCCTCTGCGGGAAATGGCGCCACGATGCCCGTGCAGGGATTGATGAAGAGGACGAGTGCGTGTTCGTATGCAAACTATGCCGGGATGACTAAGCAGGCTGATGGCTTGTCTAGTTTCGCCATAGGTCGTATCTGCTCACGGGTCCACTAGGTTGTGCTCTTTTCGTGTTTTGCGTTCACAGTGACTAAGAAGTGGATTGATGAGAAGAACGAGTGAGTGTTCCTGAGCGAACTTTGCTCGATGACTTGTGCGTTTGAGACTCGATCGTTGTCGTCTCATTAAGTAACCACCAGGCTGTGTTTCTCTAGTTCTGTGTCTAAGTCATGCAGCAATGACTGTTGTCTCATACCAAGCTGCAATACACATTTGCTGGCCATTATAATTTTTTAACATTCGGGGATCATACTGAGAAAACGAGTATGGAGTGGGACGGTTCGAACAAAATATGAGAACCCATACGTTAGAAATATGGCTATTGGATGTCCAGATAAATACCTGCTCACCGAACAAGGCATTTATTGATGTGTTTTCATAAAAAATGATAACTTTGAAAACATTTATTTCGCTTATTCAATTCGTTACTTGTCCGTTTTGCCCCGAATACTGCTTTGCTTTGCCCCAAGCCAGGGGCAAAATGAAAAACATTCGTGATATTTAAGAGGATCACACTTTAACATGAAGAGATATCAAAACAACGCTTTTACAAGAGATAGACAATTGATCAACCTTCAATATCCACCTGCTAGAGACTTTTTGGACAAAATTATGAACCTCCCATACTAAAAAACCGTTGAAAACCGGCCACGATGAACACCTGGGTACAGCACATGTGGTCGACGTACCAGGCGAGATGGAAGTACGTTACCAGGAGCCGGTAACTGAGGAAACCCTGCCGCAGCCGGCCAAAAAACGACGCTCGGGAAAAATCGCATCGACGTGGCATGACATGGAACCGCAATACACAGGTTGGCAAGAAGCATGAAACACACCACAAGAGGCGCGGGATATAAAAAATCACTGGTGAGAAATAGGTATTACTATGGTCGGGCGTTAATGGGTTAAGAAAGAAAAGGCTACCGCATTTTCGAGAACAAACCCAAGTATTTCATGGCTATACACAAGCAGCCCAAAATAATGGAAAGGAGTCGGAACGACCTTCTTATTCAAAATTTTGCTTGTTTGGGACTGACAAACTTTTACGTTTACCACAGCCTGCTCGATGACACAGGGCACCAAATCGCACCATTTAGACAAATGCATCACACGCGCTGCCTGGCACTTGAGGTGCGTGGTGGTGCACTGTTTTGCCCCTGCCCGACGAACGCAGCTGGCAAGCACCTATCCCTGAACCAGAAATAAAGAAGAAAAGAGCCGTTCAGAGATGCCCCCCCCCGCAAACTCAGGCTTTCTGATCGTCGCTGCTAGCCGTATAGGCTGTGGGCACATACTCGAACATGCCGGCACCGTTATATATGCTCGAACGTGCGGGATGGTGCATTGGTCAAGCAAATAGCGTACCAATGTTGGCAATGAAAAAGGCTCGCGCAATCGTGGCATCTCGAGTGCTGCCTAAAATTTCGACCAGAGGGCGTCAAAGCAGTAATTTTGCGAAAGTTACATGAAACCCCGGCATTACATGAAAGCCTAGTTTTGAGCTGGCAAGCTGGACTAGGCCAAAGGCCTATGACAGGTCCACCTTAAACTCCATGGGGCTATGCTGAGGGGAGTGAGCAGTCAGGCAAGAGAACCGAGACAATATAAAAGGACATAACAGAGCCCTTGACACTAAAGCAGCCTGGAGTTTGCATCTAAATATCTCCGTACGCTGTACATGGACGGATGACCTGCTGCCAGCTACGACATGATGCGCTGTCATCCAGTGCGGTTTGAGGAAGATGGCTGGCGACCTAAGTAAATCGTCATGTATGTTTCATGTGGCATAAAAGTAAGTGCTGAACGCAAAGAAACCTGAAAATTGTTGGGGTGGGGGGAATGGGAGCGAGTTAACATTGTTGGCCAGTTTGAGAAGCGGGGAGCCTCTTGCCCGCCTCCTCCCTGTTCTTGCTGTCAGGCCTTCCAGTCACCCGAAAATTTTTGCGTCAACCGCACTCAGAAATACGGCCCGTTGTCTCGTGGCGCTGCCCTCCGTTGCGTCATTAGCCTCGAAACATGGCTCGAGATGCCTGCTGTACGCACCAAACGCCACACCGCTGGGACAAACTCCGGCAATTTACCCAAAGATGCCACGACCCGCAGTTCATCGACCTCGTCGCAATCAAACACGCATCGCTCCCGTTATAACCTGTTTTCGGTCTGGCGGCTGATCCGGCCTTCTCCATAGTGACGTCATATTGGGCCCGAGGAGAGGTTAGCAGCCGACTGTCGGCCGAGCAGAGGCGGCGCCAGGCACCACGCGTTTATAGCAGAGAAAGCGGCGACGCAGCAAACACGGCGGGCGGCCTGCGCCGCAGGGAGCTAGAATCGCTTTTGAACTATGCTCTGTTTATCGTAAGAAAGAACGGAATTAAAGTGCTGCCAACGATTTTGCACGGCTTTTGCGCGTGGGTCATTATTCGAGTGTGTTGTAGCCCAAAAATTACCGGCATCATGACCGCCATCACTTTGGTGTTGCGGTAATATTTTACGCAGTGAAAAGTTTTAATATTGTTTTACTTGTATACTTCATTGTCTTTTTGTATATTTTATATGCTTTAGTACCTACTTACCAATGAATGAAAAATCTAATCTAGCGTCTGGAAGGATTCTCGGTGCACAGAGTAGGGAAATTGTTAATAATGTGTATCAACATTTTGTCGAAGACTGGGACATGAAGTTGAAGGCTGGAGACGACGACGCCGTCCGGGAGAGTCCATTATTAAGAAGACCAAGGGACAGCAAGACCAAGGGTGGATCTAGATCCGTTCGATGTTTGTGCGATGAGGAGAATGGTACATCAAATGTACATAGACGGAAAACATGTTACTCCGGACACCATCACGGATGCTCTTCACGAACAGCTCGGCGTCATCATGTCTAGATCCACCGCAAGAAAACACCTACTCGCGAACGGATTTAGGTACCGAAGGATCAACAAGCGCAAGATCTTGATAGAGAAAACTCATAATGCAACAACGAGATGCCAGTTCTTGCGGGAGATGAGGAGGCTGCGTAGAGAAGTTCCCGATGGCAAAATTATTTATACCGACAAGACATGGTACAATCAGTACGATATGGAGGAATTGGCGTGACTGGACGGCAGTCAAGTCAACGGACGGAAGAACGCCATTGGAAAAGGAAAACGTTTTATCATGGTCCATGCCGGCTCTTCAGAAGGATTTATACCGGGCGCACTTCTCCACCTCAGGACCGATGGCAAGAACGCCGACTACCATACGTCGATGAACGCCGACTGCTACGAGAAGTGGTTCTCCGAGTGCCTGCTTCCGAACGTGCCAGAGCACTCTGTGATCATCATAGATAATGCCTCATATCATCCCCGTTTGTGCCAAAAAGTGCCAACTTCTAGCTGGTGTAAAGCGGAAATCCAGGAGTGGTTGCAGAAGGCAGGTGTGACCATCGACGAAGACATGCGGAAGGTGGAGCTGCTGGAGCTAGTCAAGTCCCAGAACCGGAAGGAGGAATATTTTCTGGACAACCTTGCTAGAGATTATGGTCATCGGATCGTTCGCCTGCCGCCGTATCACTGCGACTTGAACCCGATAGAGTTAGTGTGGGCACAGATGAAGCGCGTGATAAGACGGGGGAGCTTGACGGGGCGGATGGGAGTTACGTGTGGGGTGTTTGAGCTGGACGTGTTGTACATATATCTGTAGCTGAATGTATAGCGTTTTGTTGAATACCTTCAATAAAACTGAGCGAATTAATTTTCTGTGTTTGGGATTTTCCCATGTTATTCATGAAACAGCACCAGTTTGGAGCAATCACCGAATGGAAGTATAGCGTAACTTGTTTCGAAGGTAGGCAATGAATTTAGAACGTAAAAATAATTGCCAACGAAAATAACCCCAGTGCCAATATATATATATATATATATATATATATATATATATATATATATATATATATATATATATATATATATATATATATATATATATATGTTATATATATATATATATATATATATATATATATATATATATATATATATTTCGACCAACCATATGAACATGAAGCTGCTGCAAGCGATGCAAACATCCAAAACTGCTACTGCTTCGAGGGATCCGCAGTGCTGTCCTGCAGGCCTTCCGACCAATTTTGTTGAGCTTGAAAACATTTCAACGTGACGCTCGTGACGAATTGATTGACCAGCTTTAATGCCGTTCTTTCTTAAAATAAACAGAGCATAGGGTGGGAGTGAAAAATTTCATCGCAAAAAGACCGCGCGGGGGTGAAAAAATCCATTCACAAAAGATGGAACTTATGATCTCGTGACTGATGCTTCAGCAAACAAAGACCTCTATTTCAAGTTGGCAGGGACGTTATATCAGAAACCTGACAAAACTGTTCTGTTTTTTAACATCTTAGGCCATTTAAGTGAAACAGAACATATTGCATAGTAATTTCATGACAGTGTAATGAGCATAAAATTATGAACACCGATAATTTGATGCTGCACTTTGCACATCCCTTCCACAGCACTTTTAACACAAAAAAGCAAGCAAATTCAATAACAAAATAACACAGATAATTGAACAAGCATGAAACACGCAAACAAACAAAAACTTGGACTCCTACACATCAGCCCATCACCAAGTCAAGCACAACAGACATACCTCTGGCTTCTGTTAAGATGGGGTCAGGGAACACAAACACTTTGTCACTGTTTCTTACAAAATGTCAATGCTATTTCCATAAAAGTAGCCTAACTATGCCTGACCTAAAGAGGCCCTACTTCATCTCATCCTGTCTAACCAGCTTGTATAACAGCAGCAGCTGTGAGCTACTGATTCTTGCACAATTCCTATTGCCACTTGCCATGCACTTAACCAACTTCACCTAATTAGGGTAGCCCATATGTTGAACATCATATCAAAACATCTATCTGTTGACAGCAGCACTTGTGATAAAACAAGATACAGCTAATTTTTGGCTGGTTTCAACTTATATTTTTATTCAGTTTATTTGTGTATGCTCATTGACACCAGACAAAGTTGACAACACACAGATCAAAACATTTTAAATCACTTTGAACCGCTCATTTTGATTGTCATGGTTAACCTATGTCAAGGGCAATAACGGGTATGCTTCACAAAACTCTCTTCTTCAAAGGTAACATAAATTTTAGATAACCATGCTGGTATTGCTGCTTGCTTTTCAGCTGCAGCAAAGACGTCTATTTAGGCTTGTTATTCATATTTAATGACACAGTTTAGGTTGTTGGCTTCACATTTTAAATGGGATGGTCTGACTATTTGTTACATGCTAATATTTAACTATATAATGCATGTATACAGTACAGTCATTTGACAGTCAGCAAACCATGACAACTATAAAAAACAATTGATTGAAGCAGCTTTGATGGACAACTTCAAGAAATTTGTGGTAAATTATCAACAATATGGAAGAAAATAATCCCATTGCATGCCTTGTGACATCATAATTTGCCTCATGACAAAACTCGATGGATTTAAACAGGAAATGGCTTACTCTAGTTACCAATCATGTGTTGAAAGCATGTAAGGTAAGCAATTACTTGGTCCACAGGATATCCACTGGCTTCTTCCTGCTTCCTCAAAACGAAAAGTCAGTACCTTTTGCACGGTCTGCTAGCAGACAGAGTCATCCCACTCACCCCCCAAATAAAGATATCAATCATGCTCACCAACCTACGAGATTAAAATACAAACAAGTAAGAGGTGTGCATGACAAACATTTCCAGAGGGCAGAATTTCGCTATCAAGCACTTCTGTGTTAACTGCGTCAGGTCTGTCCCAAAGCTCTCTATGGCAGCATAAGGATAGTCATGTCTGGTAGGCTGGTAAGTTAAACACTCGAAGAGCTTTTATTTATCATTATTGAGCACCGCCATGAACCAAGAAAACGGTTAACCGAGGGTTTAATAGGGCAAAAATGGCGATAAAAAAGTTCCGTGCTTCAGATTGTCTCCTTCATTCCCTGTGAATTGTTCACTCTTGGGTGCATATGAAACATGTTTGGGCGGCTGGCGAATTAATCCGATTTATGTATGAAATACGCACAAGTTTGCATTTGAAGCATCTTGTAGCGAAATTGATCAACATTTAAGCAACAGATGGTACCTCTAAAGGCAATCGAAAAGGAAGGAAGAATAAAGTGGCATCACACTCGTTTGCTAACATGAGTGTTCAAATGGTGATATTCATCTTGTAAATCTAATTTAGAAGACATTTTTGGAATTTTCCATTCCTGCATTTCGGAAGTGATGCAATTTAGTGGTCAAGCTTCCCTGGAAAAAGGAATACGCGGATAGAAATTCTCTACCGAGCCCTGCTGGTGTTGGCACCAGGCTCCGCTTTCGTGGTGTGGTGGTGGGACCAAAAAAAGGGATGCGTGAAAACCTTGTATTTGGCATACAGCTGCCGGTTGTGATACATTTTGTCAACAAACCAAACTTAATGGGTGCAAGCGGCTGGAGTCGCTGGGGTTCTTGGGGTTGGAGGTACCTGGCGCCCTTGCTCTGTGCATACATAGGCATGACTCAGATGTAGGTGAGGCAGGACATAGCCATAGGTGTCCAGGTTCTGTGGAGCCTCGTTTATGCTTGGTGGTTTCAAGTGAGCTCGGTTTTGGATGACGTTTGAAAACCTCAGAAAGGGAAATAGGCGTTTGCCACGTGCGTTTAGACAATGCCAGACAGAAGTAAAAATTCACACAAAATATTGGGAAAAGGAGTGAAAAATCCCTCCTCATAAAATGTTGCTTTACACCCAAAGTTGGCAATTGTAGGACACTGGACTGCGGTGAGCATGTTTTCTTGTCATGTTGTCCGTTTGAGCCCAGCTCCCATTGTCCTCAGCGTTATTCCGATTGGTTCGGGATCATTTGATGCCAACCGGAGGGTATTTTATTTCGTGTCATGAAGAGCTAAGATGGTCGTAGCATTTAACTTAATTTATCCTGTGCTTTTTACCGGCATCCTCTGCTCTCCCTCCACCCCCCCCCCCACCCCCCCCCGTCTCCAGTTGACACGATGTGGTGGTCGCGCAACGACAATTCGCCTCAGACTTCGCACCAAGGATGGAGACCGACGCTCGAACTTTCCTTACGCATCTGCACACGAACCTTTGGGTATAGACTTTTGTCAAGCGAACTTTATCTCTTACGAACGTTTGCGAACAATTGTGTGACAGCATCATACATAGACATGCGAACTGAATGTAATTCGGAAGTCAGTACTTTTGTCATAGGAGCTCCACAGACTTCTGCATGTGCAAACGACTTCGTGGCTCCTTTTCCCGACGAGCATTTGCCATGCGAATGCTATCATTTACGGCCGTTTTACACTGCGAACTTTTGATGTCGCGAATTTACTTCCTTGTGTACCCGAACATTATCAGCCATGCGAGCTTTTCCAACGGATAAATTCCAGACAATCCTTTTCTATGCGTACCTTTGTCCGCACCCCATAACGGGATGGCACGTACCGAGCTTACCAGCCCTGGCGGGACGGGGCGTGCTCTTAAGGGCGACGACCGCGCCTCCAGACGGCGCGATGTAGGCGAGACGACTCGAGCGACGGCCGACCAGCCGCGCGGCAGCACGAAACGGCCACAGACGCGCGCGTAACACCCACTATACGAGTACGAATTGATATCTAGTGGTCGTTGATATCTAATGCGAGTTGATATCTAGTGCGAATTGATACCTAGTGCGGTTTAACATCTAGTACATGACATCCAGTATCCCTTTGTCGAAAGCTTTATCGTGTCCACGTTGGTCAGGGTCTTGTTCATACCCGGTCCAGCATTAGCAAAGGCAATCACTTTAAGCCGCACGCCGGTTGGAGCTAAACGTTGCACAGTTGACTTCTACTCCTTAGATCACCCCGCGGAGCTCACGTTTAGTAGCGATATTCACGGGCTGACGATGCGTGGTGTTGTATCCGGTTGACCGAGCTCTCCTGGAACAAACCCATAAGATTATCAGACATGCAACTCTACTTCCATGCCATCAATGCATACGAACCCCTTTGCGTAGGCACTCTTGTCGAACGTACTGTATCCGTTATGAAATCCCGCGCGCGTGCCAGTGGTTACGAACAACTGAGTGCGTACTTTAAACGTCATTAAGCTTCCGCCACAGGCGTGGAATTTAGCGAAACAGATTTTGGGCCCTGGTCGGAGAAAATAACTCAAACTGACCCTTAAACACACTAGACACATACTTTTACCCGGATTTGATCTACCCTTTTCTCAGAGTTTGGAAGCAGAAGTCTCATCTAGCTGTACAGGTGTTTTTTTCAGACACGTTTTCTCGCTCCGGCTCGGTGTGAGATGTTGTCGCCGGGGATGCTAGCTATTTTGTTGAGCTTAAATGAACTAAACTGGGTTTCAGTAACCAACGTATGGTCGATGCTATGTGGCTTTAGACACTGTTGGACGCGTGTGATTCAGAATTGATTCCGTAAGATGACGTGCGCGACTATTGTAGGCTGTCACGGAAAACCCCGGCAGGCAGCCGTAAGGCGGACTTCAGGCTGTAGTGCAGCACTCACGTTAGGCATGTTCGAAATGCCCAGCGTTGGTTCGCTGATCATTGTCGGACGGTTACCGCCAAAGGTTTAGTCGGGTGGCTTCGATCGTCGGGTTTTCGTATCTGTTTCATTTAATATTTGTGTCGAGGTGGGGGCTGGCACATTTCAAGGGTTCTTCTGAGCGTAGTAGGCAGTAACTTCGTCGCGCTTTTGGGTGCTAATTTTAGACCGGTTTTGGTTCAACACGCGCCCGGTCGGGGGGGGGGGCGTTGAATACCCTTTATTCGGGTGGGGTGGAGGTCAATTTGACCCCCTGAAATACAAAAGAAGCAAGAAAACTAGAGACACAAAATTTACAGGGTGGGCTGCCGTGCATGTGGACTCACTTATGTCAAGACATGAGGCTGCTGCATTTTTAATTTTGGTTCAGATTAGGTCACACAAGATCAAATTCAAGTTCCGCGTCCAAAGTGCCCCAGGCCCTCTTATGCAATCCCTGTGGATATAGATATCGGTTCTAAGCAAAAAGTCACTGATGCTCATTTAAACTCAGTGACCTTTGTTTCATACTTACGTCATGATGACCAAAATCATACAATTGTTTTTATTCTTGCATTTGAATGA